>NC_048219.1:101022780-101275544 GCF_002007445.2 Ailuropoda melanoleuca | reverse complement strand
GGTGTATATATATACAATGGAATACTACTCAGCCATCAAAAAGAATGAAATCTTACCATTTGCAACAACATGGATGGAACTAGAGGGTATTATGCTAAGAGAAATAAGTCAGTCAGAGAAAGATAATTATTATATGATTTCACGCATATGTGGAATTTAAGAAACAAAACAGATGAACATAGGGGAAGGGAAGGAAATATAAAATGTGATAAAAACAGAGAGGGAGACAAACCATAAGAGACTCTTAACTCTAGGAAACAAACCGAGGGTTGCTAGAGGGGAAGGGGTGGGACATGGGGTAATTGGGTGATAGGCATTAAGGAGGGTACTTGATGGAATGAGCACTGGGTGTTATATGCAACTGATGAATCACTAAATTTTACTCCTGAAACTAATAATATATTATATGTTAACTAAATTAAATTTAAATTAAAAAATATATTTTATTATATATATCCCAGACTTTTCAGTAGAAAGGAATTTAGCTTGGATCCAAAGGGTCAGACCAGGCCCAACTGGTGTTGAATATATGGGGGGATACATTTTGGCTCAACATAAGCCCTGGAGCTACCCAAGAAGAGCATGGGTTATCTCACAGGTAGTAAGTTCATTGTCACTGGAATTATTTCAGCAAAGACTTAAAAACTGGTCGTCAGGATTATTTATTCAGTCTCTAAACATTTATTGAGGATCCACCCTGTGCCTGGCATCTTGCTAGGCATAGGGAATATAAAGATTCACAGGAGACAGCTCCTGTTCAGTACAGCTGGGGAGCTCCTGGGCAGTGAGAGTCCTAAGCTCTAGAAATGATGGGGTCCCAGCTCTCAATGAATTTACAGCTCAGTTCATAGGAGCTGGTTGAGTATATACAAATACTGATGTATCTGTGTATCTTTTTCGTGTCATATCCCTATATACATGTACATACATCTGCTTAGGTCAGGAAGGGTCTAGTTTCATCTGAGAGTCAGAAAACAAACACATTATTAGCAAGAACATTGGGTAGAAACTCAGAGACCTGGTCTCCAGCTTTGGTTCTGCTACTCCCTAGCCCAGTGACCTGGAGCAAGGAACATGCTCTCTCTGTGTTTCTGCTTTCCTATCTATAAAAGGAGACCACTGGAAAAACTTTGACATGTATTCATTATTAGTATTTTTATTTTGGCTATAGAGCTCTTTGTCAAGTGAGATTTTATGGAAGAAGGCTAACCTGTCAGGTGTAAATATGTAGCAAGTACCTGTAAAGTGCTTAGCATTGTGTGGGGGTGTGAACCTCAACCCCTGGGAACCTCCCTTTTCAATCATTCACAACCACCTCCCCCAATGGCTCCTAAAGACCCTTAGTAGTAGGACCTGTAGGATTCCTCAAAACCTAGTTGAAAACCGGTGAACCAGATCTGGTTATAAGATCTGTATAAGCTCTGATACTTTAATTCTATTAGTCTCTTCTTTTGTTTCATCTAGTCCAGGAAACCTTCCTAGAAGGGGAGTGTTTTGGGTGGAATTCTGACAGATGAAATAAACACAAGACTTCCATCAACCGAAAGCGAGACAGCCACGCTAGCCCTGAGATGTAGAGAGTGTGTCTGTGCTCTGGAAGCATGTGGCTTCCACGGGTGGCGGAAGCCTGTGTGCTTGGGCACGTGAGTCTATGTCTCCGCCTCTGCTGCTTAGTAACGATGTGACTTTATATGCGTTACTTCACCTCCCGGAGCCTCAGTTTCCTTTTCCGTAAAACAGAGCCATTGATACCATGATGGATTGTTGTGAGTACGGGGAGACTGGGGGATAGATTGCTTATCACACCTCACAGTGCAGCTGCAGTGAGCCACGAGTCCAGAATGTAGTAGCTGGTTCTGTGTATCAGTTTCTCCGGAAGACTCCCATGAAGGCCTCTGTCCACCCCTCGCTCTGACATTTCACAGTTACAGAAGCTCTTCTGGCATTTCCGCAGCCTTTGAAATTTTGCAGAAGCTGTAGCCTGCCCTTCGCCTGTGCCATATTTGATAAACACACACACTTGCGCCATGTGCCTTCTGCCTTAAAGTATAAACACTTCTACATTATTCATCAAAAGTATCATCTCGCAAGATCAGCCATAAAAAGTTCTTCACATTCATTCACACAAACAGGTTTTTGAACCCTTTCCAGAAATAGAAATTGCAGAAGCAGAGGCAAAGGCGTGTTATTGTTTGTAGGCCTTTAAATATTGCCTCACAAAACCACTTTTCATCTTGTTCTCGAAGGGATTAACTTCTGAGCAGTGGGGATTAACTGATGTCAGGTTAGAAAAGCAGTCAACACCAGGGTCGACCAGCCTGACAAGATTAGTCCCTAAATAAAGAATTTACAATCTGTTTTAAGACTGTAACTTCCTCCAAAAGCTTTCACTACCTTGTGAATGGAAGCAAGTTCCCCAGGCTGGAGGTCCATATGGCTCACAGGCAGGACTTGAAGTAAGGAGGGGAAGGCAGTGGGATGGGTGGACCTTCCCCTCCATGGCTGCCATAAGGAGGGGGCCACATTTGGCAACACATCTGTGGAGGGATGAGGAAGTGATGAATCCCTCTAGAAAAAAGCCCCAGCGAGATGGTGAAAGCCACCATCCTTCGCTCCTACGGACCACAAATGGTCCCGGATGACCAGGTTGAGCTCCCTTGTGATGTAGCTATGCCTGGGCCCTCTGTCCCTCCATCCTATCACTTACCCACACTTCCCATCCTCCAATTTCAGACTCCTCTCCTGGATACTCAACTTCAGAAACCACCTGTTCACAGTGCAATGCTTCCTCCTAGGCCACTGCTATGGGCCGTTCTGAGATGCTGGCCTGACCTTGGTCAGAGGGCTCCCTTCGAGTCCCCTGGCTCTTGTCTCTATATGTCCAGTACCATGTTGGACTTGGCAAGGCTAGGCATGGGACTCAGAGCATAGGCCCTGGGCTCAAATCCCAGCTCAACCTTGAATCAATTGATCTTAAACCTCAGTTGTCTTATGTGTAGAATGAGGGTTCTAATAGTAGCAACTTTGTAAGATTGTAAAAGACTTCAATGAGATAATACATGCCACCCACACAGTAAGTGTTTGATTAAGAAAAGAGGAGCAATGAATCATGGAACACTACATCAAAAGCTAATGATGTACTGTATGGTGACTAACATAACATAATTAAAAAAAAAAGAAAGAACGAAAGGAAAGAGGAGCTGGGCCATTATCACACCCAGCCACACCGTAGATATGAGACAAATGTGTGCCAAATACATGTATGAATAAAAGTCTCCTGTTATGGGTTGAACTCTGTCCCCTCAATAGAAGATATGTCGAAGTCCCAACTCCCAGTACCTCAGGGTGTGGCCTTGTTTGGAAATGTGGTCATTGTAAATGTAGTTTAGATAAGATGAGGTCACACTGGGGCACGGTGAGCCCCAATACAATGACTGATATCTTCATAAAGAGAATGTCAGATGAAGGGACAGAGACACAGGAAGACAGGCAGAGATTGGAGTTTGGTTGTCGCTAGACAAGGCAGGCCGAAGATTGCCAGCAAACCACCAGATGATAGGAAGAGGCCAGGAAGGACTCTTTCCTGGAGCCTTCTGGAGGAGTGTGGCTCCACTGACACCTTGATTTTAGACTTGTAGCTTCCAGAACGGTAAGACAATAAGTTCCTGTTGTTCTAAGCCACCCAGTTCGTGGCACTTGATTATGGGCAGGCCCAGGAAACGAGTGTAGCCCCCGCCAAGCCACACACAAACACGGCTTGCCAGTGCCTTCTGTGCTTGTTCATCCCATTCTTTTCTGTCTTCTTTGCCTGGCTCCCCTGCAAGGCCCAGGCCGGGTCTTGCACGCACTGCAAAAGGCCCATAGTAGGAGCAACAAGACATGGCCGATTAATCGGTCTGAATCCAATATGAACACTCACAGAAGTCTCTACGTGGCTGTCCCAGGTATGTGTCAGAAGTACAGGAGGGGCTGGTGGGTGAGATGTTTTATGAGAGCTGGCCTCTCTTCATCCCCGAAGTCCCATTGACAGGTGCTTGCCTCCAGAGGCTCTGTCAACATCCGCTTCCTCGACTCCCTCTTCTGACTTACTCCTACAGTCATTGCCTCACCTGGCCAGTCCATAATCAGCACGATAGATGATGATCCCCAAATATTGACTGACCAATGAGCATATATTTCATCACCTGAGCAGACGGTAGCATTACTGAGGGCTGTCTCCATACCCCCCTGATCTATCACACCAACAGTGAGGGAGGATTTATTTCTTTTTCTTCTCTTTGCATGTATATTTTCCTCCTGAACACAAATAACAATCCAGTTGCCCCATAATTAGATTGGATTATGGAATAATTACAACCTTGTTTGCTCTCGGCAGATTACATGGTAATTATACTTGGCATTACCATGAAGAACCAAGAAATTCCAACGATGTCATTACATGGTTATTTGTACAGTACAATGCAGCAGTGTAATTATACATGCAACATTTGTTCCCCAATAGGAGAATGATTAAAACAATGCTGATGCTTCGAAGTGTTGATTAGGCGCCAGCATGATATGACATTTACAATGTGAAGGGGGTGTCTGTTTTTTAATTTTTTTTTAACACAGCAATATCTACCTTCCCCTGAGCTCTCCTGCGACTACCTCTGTAAGGTGTGCAGTGGTCAGTAAGGTTTATGTGACCATCCACTCTGCCCTCATGAGTCATTCATGCTCAGAGTAGCTAGGGGACCGCAGTCCCCATTAAAAACCAGAGGTAGCTGGCCAGGTATCCCGCAGCAGGAGAACTGCTTAATTGTTTGACCTGCTTTGTGAGGTTATCTTTCTGAAGGACTTTATGGTGGAGAAGGCATGGGACACGGAACCTGGAGAGGGCGTGGGTGGTTGCCCTGCATTGCGTGCCCCTCTGCACAAGGCACGCAGGGCCCAGAACCCGCTTGATGCAGGCACGGCCTGGATGTGGTGGCTGATCATTACAGAGCACCTGTGTGTGCTCTTTCTTCTTGGTCCTTCATTCATTCTTCCAGGCAGTTTTCTGAGGATCCCAACACATGTTCTCACCAGTGAAATACAGAGCTGTGATAGCCACGAGAACTTGACTGTGGTCAGCCCGTGCCCCCCTAGTCTCTTTTTCCTGGGTCTGAAGGAGGGAAGGAAGGCAAGAAGGCTGTAAGTCAGACATCCACCTTCCAGCAAATGAGTGCTCTATGTCCTTCTCCATCTGTCTGAATTGCCATGGAAATCAGCGTGTGTGTGTGTGTGTGTGAGAGAGAGAGAGAGAGAGAGAGAGAGAGGGAGAGAGAACTGCATACTCATGCAGAGAAAGGCTCATTCTTTAGGCTGATGCTGCCTGTCCCTGGGTCTAGGAGGGAAGTAGAGGTGAGTAGGGGATGGGGGAGGGGTGGTGGAGAGGACTCTGGGAAATGCAACTAGTTGTGTGAGCCGTTTACAGGCCAAATGATATTTTTGCAACCTAGTGATCTCTGCAAGCTCTCTGGAAGCCTGCCAAAATCCCAGTCCTGGTAGATGCAGATATCACTTAGCAAAAATCTGGGAAACCAGAAAAGTTGGAACACTTAGGAGTACAGAAGTTTGAATGAGGAGGTTGGCCTTCCCCAAAGGAATTGGGTATGTGGGGGGCCCGCCGGAGAAGGGAGATTGCTGAAAGAGACAAAGCTTCAGGACAACAAACTATGGTGCTAGGGAGGACAAAGGTCCCATTTGACCCAAGCACACTCTGCTGCAGGAAACCAAAAATCGTAGTAAAAAGAGAACAAACATTTCTCCAGTCTATAAATACTTTTGAAATTTTTTTTTCTGGACAGCAATGAATACATATATATACACACTTACATACCTATATATATATTTATATTGCATTATATATGTATTCCACTATATATAAATTATATCTGTAATATACATTTATGTAATACATAACATATAAATTAAAATGTGTCCAGCCTGTTTCACATTCAGATAGCACGGAGGTTGTGAAATAAGTTCTGGTGGGTAAACAGATGTACGATTGGTCTCCAGGGCTGGGAATGGCCAAGTATAAACTCCATGTGAAAATTTTAGTCTCCACATTTCACAGGGGAACCTTCTGGGCTTCAGGTCTGGCCTGGGCTGGGTGTATTGGTAAATGGTATAGAGTCCCACCAGACTGCAGGAGGGAAGAGCAGGCAGGAAGGAGGACCAGTTTTTAGAGCCCATCCATCACCTGGTCGGGGGCGGGGCTGTCTGCTCTGTCATCAGTACCCAGTGGGCCATCTCACCAAAGAACACATCTTCTGGTCCTACACATCCTGGTTGACTCTTGTGCCTATCCTTTAAACCTTACTTTATTCTCAGTTCTTCTGTTAGAGAGACTGTGCTGCTGGGGCAAAGTGGATACAGGGTCCCCGGAACCTGACAGAGCTGAGTTCAGATCCGAGCTCTGTCACCTGGTTGTGCGATCGTACGGAAGTTACTCGGCCTCTCTGAGACTTTGCTGTTCTCCCCTATAAAACAGAGCAACACATACTTCACAGGGCTGTGGTTAGGAGTACGTGGAGTAACTTAGAGTGCTTACCACAGCTTCTGGAACACGCTCCAATCAATGCTCATGAGATGGTAACTATGGTTATTTTACATATGGATTTCCAGTGGGGGTAAGCTACATTTAGATGGATTCAGGGAAAGGACCTACAGCCAAGGAGCTGCAGGTGTCAGAATGAGAGTCTGGCGTGGCTGCTAGAGGTCCTGCTGACCATGAGGGGCGTCACCCTTGTATGGCCAGGTCCCAAGGTCATTTGCAAGGCGTCACTTCAAGTTGAATGCCTCAGCTGGTGGCCTCATATTTTTCATCTCCTTCAGCCTATGAATAAAATCCCAAACACCAAAAAAGGGCTAAAGGACACCAGAGTGAGGATCTGGACACCAGTCTGGCTCTGTAACATGAAGCTGTTGGCTCTGGAGCAAGTTTCTTGGAGGTTCTGGCCTTGGTTTCTCCAACTGTAAAATGAGGGGTTTAAATTGGATAGTTTCTTAGGTCTCTTCCAGCTGTAAAATTTTATGAACCTGAGAAGGATTATTTTTCCCCCCTTCCAGGAAATGTGCCCACATTGTATATGTGAGACGAGGTTAGTTTTACTGAGTCAAGCTTCATTCTACACATACATATGTGTACTATAAATATACACATAAGCACATGTATACACAGGCACTGAAAGAGGAAATTGTCCCTACACCTCAGCGCTTTCAATTGAGCCATCAAGTCACTCAGGTATTTATGATGGAGAGAAAAATATGTGCAGTGTTTTCCTGTCTCTGGAGGACCATGCCAGGGACTCCACCGGGATATAAGACTCATGTTGGGAGAAAGAAATGGGATTTTGAGATGGTGATGGCTGTATGGAAAATGATATAAATTATCTCCCCTCTGGTCCTATATTTCCATGTAACAACAGAGCTTGTCCTCTCAGAATAATTGACGGGTGCCACTAAAAGGTGTCCCCCTTCTCCCGCAGTTCTCCAACTCAGCCAGTATTTGAATTGGTTTGACCCCTGCTGCCCCTGCGTCCCCCTGCCTACAGTCTTGTGGGCCTGTCGGCTTCTTTCTCTGTCATTCATGCCACCAGTGCTGACTGGGCCCCTATAATGAACTGCTTCTTGTGTCCGGAAGTGTGTTCTCCCTCCTCCATACTCTAACAGGGCTGTGTCAGTTAAGATAAAGCTGCCACCCCAACTCTCACTGTTTTGATGTAATAAAAGTTTATTCTTGTCTTACATACTATCAGTTCAGTGTGGTAGTGTGGCAGGCAGCCTTCAACAGAGGCATTCAGGGACCCAAGCTCCCTCCACTTTGTGGCTCTGCCATGCCCTAGGGCTGTCCTGTCCCTTACTTCCGTTTGGTAGGTGGATAGAGCGTGAGCCTGGAGAAGGCCCATCCACGTGGGAACCATTTGAGCTCTAAAGGGTGACTCTCTTGTCTTGTGCTAATGGAGCCCCACATCTCCATCCAGCCTCGGGGGTGCTGGGAACAATGTACAGGATGGAAAGGGGGCACAGATATTCAGTGGACAGATGTTAGGTAAGTGCTCTGGGGACAATGAAAGAGGAGGGGCCGAGCTGTAGCCGATCCAGCTTTGCCTGGGGACAGAGATGGCCTCCCAAGGAAGCAAAGAGGAGTTAACCAGGTACAGGAGGGTGGGGATTGGGAAGGTGGAAGTAGGTCCTGGCTGAGCACTTTCAAAGGGCGGGGTGGGGACAGGTGAGAAGGGAGAGAAAGTAAGTGTGCATCAGTGTGCCCTGTCAGAGGAGCCGGGGGTGGAGTGGAGGAGACTGCAGACCATGAAGGTTCTTGCTGGCCATGATAAGAAATTCTGACTTTGTGCTAAAGACAAAGGAAGCTACGCAAGACCTTTTTAGCAGAGGAGGTGAAGTGATGACCACTTTGAAAGATCGCCCTAACCGCAGGGGAGGGTGTGAGCCTGGACATTGGGAGCGATGGTGGTCGTCTTGGTGGGGACCGTGATCCATAGCCTGAGCTGCTGGCTGTGGTTTGGAGAGAAGACGAAAGATTCAAGAGACGTGTAGGCAGTAGATTCCTCAGAAATACCTGTTGGATTTCTCGGGTCTGGGTCCTTGTCCCTCCAACTTGGATTATCACAACGGCCTCTCACACATCTTCTTGTCCTCACTTCCTCCATTTCCGCCAACAGGCCTCCATGGTGTCTCCCTGTAGCCCTCTCAGGGTCAGGGCTCTACATTGCAGGTAACACTGTCCACAGGCCAGTTTAAGCGGGAAGGGGTACACTTGTGGGTAAAGAAAATGCACAGAATCATTGCAGACTAAAGAAGCAGATTCTAGGCAGGCCTTTCTGGAGGAACTCCCAGCACTTCCGTCAGAACCGCCTACCAAAGGAGTTGCCACCGCCGCCATCAGGGGGAAGTCACCACCTTTGCTGTCTCCTCCACAGCCAGGCCGCCACAGTCTGTACCAGCAAAACCCGACCCAGGCCTCGCCTCTTCCACCCTGTAACTCTCCCGATCCATCTGAGCAGTACAGTTAAACCACGAGTTTAACTCCTCAGGGCAATGGAAGCTGGGAAATGCAGTTTCGGGTCATCTCTGATGGACGGTAGGTTTTACATGACAGAGAACGATTAGAATGTAGGCAGTGTTCAAAGGTTTGGGGAGCCTCAGACGATGATTGCCACCACGTGGAGAGTCTGGCACCCTGTTTCTCTTACATCATTTACGGCTCACAACGGTGCCACCTGAGGCATTTCCTGCTCACTCACAGATGAAGAAACCGACTCAGAGAGGCCCATCAGCTTGCCTGAGATCACACAGCAAGCAGCTGGCCGTGTCCGTGTTTAAACCTAGCTTTGTCTGTCACCAGAGCCTGTCCTTTCCCCACTGTATTCATGGAATTATAATACTTGCCAGTTGTTTATTACAGTGATTAATAAAGCACAGTTTCTTCTGCCCATCTAGTTTATTTTGCCCAGGGTGGCTGGGCCACGAGGGCAGCCAGCAGCCACTTGTGGAGCGGTACCTTCTTGGCATGCCTGGGCAGGGCTGTGCTGAGCCATCTGTGAAGTCGGGCTGCCTCCATTTAGGGTTGGCCTTGTTACCGCACAGCTTACACTGCTGCTCTGGGCAATAACGGCAGAAATACAATCGTTAAATTTTAATTAGGAAGCAACAGAGTTCCTTATTAGTTGTCATTCCTCATTGTTTCCTAATTATGCTCATTGCATGATAAAATGAAATACTACATTTCACTTGCATTGTTCTTGCTCAGGGCTGATGGAGAAGAAAGACATATCCTGATTCTCAGTCCTCCTCCCCCTGCCTCTTCCCTCCTCTGAACTGCCCCTCATGTGCTCCAACCGAATAGCCAGGCGGTTAAAAGGGAGGACTCCTGGAGTCCGAGTAGCGGGCTTGAACCCGATCCCCACCATTCATCAGAGGTCAGACCGTTTACCACATTGGGCTTGTTTTTCTTTTCATAAAATGGAGATCATAAAACCTTCATCCCGGGGTTGTAGTGAGGATAGTGTTACATAAAATAATATTCCACAAACGCCTGGCACATGAGAGATGTTTCAGTAAGTGCCAGCTACTTGTATTATAATTTTAAAGGTTATTATCAAACTAGGACTCACATACCAAGCTAGAAGTCTAGACGGATGGTGTAAGTCCCCGAAGGCTTTTTCCAGCAAGGAGTGCCATGATGGGGGCGGGACCGGGTGTTAGGAGTCATTCATCCGGTGGTTGGTGCAGTAAGGAAGTAAGAGAAGGTGTGAGAGGAAGAAAATCTGGGGTCAGTTCCCATTTAGTTTCATTAAACTGGGCTTCTCGAGAAAGATGTGATTCTTGACTTGTTTCTTTTGTCCTGAGGATCGGTTTGCCCTGTGCCTGTTGGCACGATGGAACCACTAGAATCCTCGGCAGGAAAAGACAGACTAGCTTTAGGGCTGCCCTTTGTGTGAGAACAAGATGGATGGATCTGGGGGGCTTGGGTCTGCACCTTTGTGTCCTATGGAGGCCTCTGCGACAGCCAGACGAGCCAAAGACTTGAACTTTCTATTTCCCTCACAGTTAATACTTTCATTTAGGTTTAATTATTTGAGGTCCCTGAAATGGAATTCACCTAAGGTGTAGGACTTGGGGAGTTTGGCATTAGCAGATGCCCTTTTCCTGTCTGTGAAGTTCATTTGCTCTTGCAGAAAGAAGGAAGAAAGGAAAAGCTTAAGAATGATTTTTTTTTCATTTGATACTGAGCCAAATATATTTATTTGGGTTAAAATGTGTAACTCCCAGAACTGATAGAAAATTCACCAGGCTGAGCACACCTCATGCGTGGCTTGCTGTGGCAACACTAATGCCTCAGGAAAACTGTTATTTGGACTAATTCTCTTTCTAAGAGCAGTTGCTGTTATGTGAGGGAAGCGGGTGGTTTACAAAAGCACCAGGCAATCTTCTTTTAGCCCTTGCTTGAGCGGCACCCCCCTAGTAGAAATCTTTCTCTCACATTTAGAGAGAGGGATGGGGTAGGACTCGACTGGGCAGGGGATAGAGGAAAAAAAGAACACAAACAGCTCTTTGGATAAAATTAAGGTTTTTCAAAAGCCCCATTGATGCGACTCTTGGGATGTTACAGAAAGCCAGATGCGTGGCCAGGAGCAGTCAGCACTCACCGTCCAGGTTTGGGTCCGGGGTTGTGCTGTTTGATGCCTGTTCTCGGCAGGCTGCAGCCAGTGAGTTGAAGAGCATGAGAGCTGCATTCAGTATCTGACTCCAAGAGGTCAAGCAGGATGGTTCTCCAGAAGCCCACGAGGTGGCTGCATGCTGGGGAAGTCGGTAGAGTTCTGGTGCCTGTCCTGGGCTCCAGAGCTTCTAAATCACATCCTTATCTCTCCACCCAGGGTGTCGTGCTCACGCCCAAGGCTCTGGCGCAGGCAGCCAGACCCAGAGACAAGAACAGCTCCCTGGGCCTGCCTGAAGAGAGCAAGAGCTGGCTACAAACCCGGGGACCTGCCTTCATGACTGGTTTTTATTTTATGCCCTGGGGTGCCTCTGGCTGGGCTGAGGGACAGAGCTGCTGGGCCCCCCCCATGCTGACTGGATCCAGAACTGCTTTCCTTTTATCTGTCTGACATACTGGGAGTCTGCCTAAGATTTGGTTAGAATTTTTCGGCAATCATTCTCCTCACTGAAAGAAGTACATTATCTGTGGTGGAGTTTTTCTCAATTTTGAAATAAAGTTATTCTTCCTAATTATTAAAGTAATATCTACATAGGACATGGAATCTTGGAAACATACTGAAGATAGGAGAAGAAAAAAATCCAGTTACTCAAAAAAGACTACCACGGTTCATGTTTCTGTGTATTTCCTTCCAACTTTTTTTCCTGTTCATATTTGTATATGGTTCAGATGGTACCACATTAACCAGTGTCTTTATTCATGATTATTTTTCTTTTACTTAAGATGATTTCAAAGCATCTGTGATAAGGATGTTTTTACTTAACTATTGTTTTGACTCTTACTACTGTTACTGTTCTTATCATAAACAACTTCCTACATAAAGCTTTCTCAAAGTTTGGATTTTTGTCTAAGGATCGAAGTCTCAACAGTAGAATTCTAAATTTAAACATCTGGGTTATTTATTTACTTATTTATTAACTCATTTATGTATTTATTTTATCGAAGTATAGGACACACAGTCACGTCACTGTCAGGTGTACAACAGAGTGATTTTACAAGTCTATATATTATGCTGCACTCACCCCCACCAGTGCAGCTCCCATCTGTCCCCAGACAACCCTATTACAATACATTGACCGTATTACCTATGCTGTACCTTTTATCCCTGTGACTTACTCATTCCATACCTGGAGGCCTGCATCTCCCATCCCCCTTCACCCATTTTGCTCATCCCTCCCCTCTGGGAACCGCCAGTTTGTTCTCTGTATTTACGGGTCTGTTTCTGCTTTTTGTTTGTTTGTTTGTTTATGCCTTTGTTTCCCAAGCATCTGGGTCTTTTAAAGGTTTTCAGAACATAACACAAAAATTGTTCTGCAAAAGGGTGATACCAGTTCACTTATGCATAAGCCATTTATACAGCTGCTTGTTATATCATAGCTTTAGTAGCATGGGATATTTTTATTTAAAGATTAATGGAATCTCATGCTCATTTCGGCAGCACATACACTAAAATTGGAAAGATCCAGAGAAGATTAGCATGGCCCCAGAGCAAGGGTGACATGCCAATTCGTGAAGCATTCCATATTAAGAAAAAATTAATAGCATCTTGTTTCTTCGGTTATCAGCGAATTTGAAGATTTTTTTATATTTGTTTTCTGCTTATATTTTCAGGGTGTTCTTTCTAAAAAACAGTTCTGACACTTTGCTTTCCTACTTAGAAAGCCTCTGAGCCCACAGTGACTACACTTAGGGCAAAAGTTCCGTGGAGCGTAATGGGTGTGAGCATGCACGTTTGAACCAGAGATCTCTTTTCTTGCTCCAGTTTGCCATGCAAAATCTGTGTGACTTTCGATCAGTCCCTTGATCTTCATTTTAATTCCCTCACCCACAAAAATAGGAAAAACAATACCAACCTCCTAGAGTCATCATGAGGATTAAATAAAATGTCCTTTGTAAAGACCTCTGTGAAGTATAAAATACAGCTCTAGATCAGTCATTGTCATCTCTGTCAGACGGCATACAAGCCCTGTCATGAGGGCACCTGGGTGGCTCAGTCCGTTAAGCATCTGCCTTTGGCTCAGCTCATGTTTCCAGGGTCTGGGGATCAAGCCCTGTGTTGGGGTCCCTGCTGAGCAGGGAGACTGCTTCTCCCCCCCCTCCCCGCTTGTGCTCTCTCTCACCCTCCCTCGTTCTCAAATAAATATTTTTCAAAAAAGATTTTTCCATTTATTTGAGAGAGAGTTAGAAGAGAGAGCACATGCAGGAGCAGGGGAGGGGTAGAGGGAGAGGGGGCTCCCTTGGGAGGTTTGCGTTCCTGCTGGTGGTGCAGGGGGCTGGGCTGCTTCTTATCAGCTGGCCTTGCAATGATGTCCACAGGCAGCTGGAGGAGACACATCAGCACCTGCGTAGGCTCCAGAAAACCAGCCCTTTTCAAACTTGCTTGTTGGCAGGGGCAGATGGCTCTATGCAAAGGCACCAGAGGTGACCCAGCCAGAGCTAGCTGCAAAGTGTGTGGATAAGGGGAAGGACAGAACTCAGTTCCTGGGGTTTTCAGGAGAGCTGTAAGAGTGAACGCAGTATGGGAAGCCAAGAACTGAATGTGTGGGGTCAGTATTTTAACATATTGTATTAGCTTCCCATTGCTGCTGTAACAAATTACCCCGAACTTGGTAGCTTACAACAGCACACATTTGTTCTCTTGCAATAATACCAGAGGCTAGAAGTCTGGAATGAGTCTCAATGGTCCTAAATCAAGGCATCGCCAGGACTGTGCTCCCTCGGGCAGACCTAAGGGATGACTATCTTCTTGACTTTTCCAGCTTCTGGAAGCTGTTCTCATTCCTGGGCTTGTGGCTCTGCATCACATCACCTTTTCTCTCCCTGCTTCTGTCATCCCATCTCCTTCTTCCTCTCCTGTTCCAAATATCCCTCTGCCTCCTTCTGATAAGGACATGCTTGTGGTTGCCCAGAGTCCACCTGGAGAATCCAGAATAGTTGCCCCCTCTCCAGATCCTTCGGTAATCCTGTCTGCAAAGTCTCTTACCACATTAGGTGACATTCTCAGGCTTCAGGGATGAGGTCCTGGTGTCCTTGGGGACCCTTACCCAGCCTAACACAAATGAGTGTCCCCGTGTGCTATCATGGTTCTCCCCACCCACAGGTGAGAGGCAGGGCCCACTTATTATTTCCCTCCTTCAGCTGGTATATGTTTGCCAGCCCTACTCTGTACTGGGCTCTGTACCAGGCTCTGCACCGGGCTCTGTACAAGGCTCTGTGGTCTAGAGGTGCCACAGTCTCACCTACTGGCCTGGAAGGGGAGGCCAGTTGAAGAGCAAGGGCATTGTGAGTGCAGTGTGACAAATGCCACAAGAGAGGCTTGCAAGCAACAGGGAGGGGCTGTCGCTTCTGGTGACAGATGAGGGAAAGGGTCCCAGGGAAGTGAATCCCCTGCGTTTATTCTGAATGGATGAAGAATTTTCCAGGTAGGCAGCGTGTGGGGAGACAAGAGAGCAAAGGAAACAGCAGGGACTGGTGTGTCCTCACAGGAGAATTTGAAGCCTCTAAAGTGAGAGAACAGGGAGAGCTTATCCACATATCTGATTTTCTGTGATTCTGGAGCTCCCAAGGTCCAAGCGGAGATGCTCCGATGTGCCCACCTCTGGACCACCCTCAGCCCCACCCTGTGCTCCCGTGGCCTTGCTGCTCCTGAGAGCATCTTTTCACTTTCTGCCTCCAGCTCCTTTACCCACAGGACTGGTTGGGAGGTGGGCACCATCTCTCTCTCCTTTCCTTCCAGGTGTGCCCGTGCACTAAGCCCACTTGGCACTGGTTCCTCTAGCGCACGCACGCCTCCTGGTTCCCCAGGCAAGCCCGTTAATGCCCGATTCCCTGCAGACAAGTCAGGCTGTGCTGCAGGTGGGAGCTCAGATCCGCGGGTGTTGTGGAATGATTCCCCTGAAAAGCTCAAAGGTGATATTTCTGCAGAGACTGAACGTTTGACCGTGAGGCTTGAGGAAGGCCGGGGCCGGAGTGGAAGCAAGCATGACACACTGGGCTTCCAGAGTGATACATCTCCTCCCTCCAGCAGTATTTTCTCTGCTGAATTAATTGCACGGGAGCTAGAAGCTCTCTAGAAATAACGAGGACAGTCCATGCATGTCAGAGAGAAGGGGTAAGAATACATCCAGAAGCTAGATTTCAGGGGAGACCACAGGATCTTGGGTTAGAACCCACCATAGTGGAAGGAGGAGTCTGACTCAGGACTATTCTGGGCCTCGCAGTCTGAGAGCTAGAGGGGAGCAGTGGTTCCTGGAAGAGTAGGTACCTGTCTTTGGAACTCACCCTTGAGCCATCCACTTGGTGTTTGCTATGGAGGAGCAAAAGGCTTACAAGTTAAAATAAATCTGTAAATACAGATACAGCTTTGAGGGACACAGAGAACTAAGTGTGGGATCCCCTGTAACACTGCAGAATACAGGCGAGGTAGGGGGAGAAAGAAGGAGGCCCCCACCCTCAAGGCCAGAGTGGTAGACACTAGTCAGCAGGTAAGGGCCCAAGGCAGGGTGGGAGGTGGGAAAAGGGAGCGAAGGGAGTGAGATGGCCTGGGGGCTGATTCCAGCCACCAGTGGGGTAGGGGGTGGGGGAGAGATGGTGAGGACAGTAAGGAAACAGCCTTGTAATCTCCCCCCAACCAGTCCCTCCCTGCACCCTTCTGCTTCTCCCCAGGCAACCCTCGTTTTTTAAATGGGGGTTGTTTGGTTCTACCTGCTCTCAAGGCTTTTGTGAGTTTCAAATGAAATCAAGGTCAAGGTGCTTCGGAAACTTTCAGGCGCTTAGCACACGTAAAGCAAACAGGTCTTATTAATGGACTGTAATAGGGCGTCATATTTTCAATTTGGTGGAGAGGTGGTAGGAAATGCAATTTGCACTGAATGTGAAAGCTTTTCTTTTTTTCAATTTTTTTTCATCCAGAAACACAGGAAATTTTGATGGGATCCATGTCTCCATTCACTCACCCATTTATTCATTCATTTATGCAATGCGTGCTTGCTTCTTCTGCTGAGGGGCAGGCCAGGGCTGGGTGTGGGGCTGCAGCGGGGACCGTGGCCCCCGGAATATGTGCCCCCACCCAGGGTCTGCCTCACCAGGACTTCCTCCCAACGCGGCGATGGGGGCCTCCGGGTGGGGGGCAGGGCCTGGCATAACAGGGTATCATAGAAAGGGCGTCTCTTTCAGGCCCTGGAAGCCAAGGATGTCAGACCCGGTGAAATGCCGCCTGGTGTTGCACTGCGCTTTTTAAGGGCTGCTGACAGCTGTCATTAGCTCAGCATTAGGACAGGAGCTGTGATAATCACCGCTGAGTGACTGTAAACACAGAGCGTCCCTGAAGAATATTCAGAGCATCAGGCAACTTGTTAGCTTTTGTCTGGGCTGGGGAGAGGAAAGGCAAGTTCCGTCCGGGAGAGCATTTGCCATAGTAAAAACATAAAATCAATCGTATGGTTCTAATTTAATTTTAATTCACATTTTTATACGTGGAGTTTGTTCGAAGGGCTGACATTTTGCTGTGAAATCTATAAGGGCTGAATTGTCCTCGAATTAGAAGATTTTTAAAAGAAGTTCTTTGCCACTGGGTTGCAATTTGTTAAAACAAACAATAGCATAACCACGCAGCAATCGGATGCCAAGATATTACTGGACTCAGCGAAAATCAAGTAATCTTTTTTAGGTTCTATTCTCTCCCAACTAAGCTCCCCAGCAACGTCAGAAAATGACAAATTGCAGGATGAATCTAAGAGCAGTGCCTTCAAAAATACAATAGTTATACAAGCCATCTATTGTTAATGAAGAATATAATGTAATTTGCCTGTCTGTAATACAATTATGCAAATCAAAGGAGGAACTATCCCGAAATCTCTTTACATTCCGATTAAAATGAGATAATTTATCAAACAGAATATTACTGATTATGTTTATGTGTTGCACATTAATCCTGTTACAATAATGTATCCTTCTCCTAATGTAATGGATTTGTGCAATCTAACAGAAAATGACTTTTATACTATCCACAATTATAAAAATATTCAAAGCATATCCATCCCAGTGCAATAGCACATGTCTACAACTGTACAATAAACCTATTAAAACAAGCAGAGCTTATGAATGTAACCCTCATCCCAATAAAGATGACAGTACATTCAATTTTATTGTACTCATTATGGGAACAACTCCAGAGATGATAAATACTAGGAGTAAATTAGTTTAACCTTTTTTATCATTTTTTTAAGGAAAAAAAGTGGTCTTTAATTGATGGCATTAATGTCCCCCTCCCCGTCTGGATCTTCCCTCAATTGGTCAAATGTGACATTATTTTATCTATGAGAGATTTCTGGGAAATCGTTCATAAATGAGTGCACTCCTGTTGTGCCTCTTGGTAGGTGTTTGGACTTGGTACATTTCCATAGGGTCAGGAAATTTACACACCATACCCCTTCCCATGCTGTGTGTATTCATGGGTATTGGGAAATATGCATGTTCTGGATGGGAATATGGCTTCAGTGGCAGTCATCTAGAGGGGCACAGGAATCTCCATTCTCACATGTACATCAGAGCCAAAAACTAATGAGTAGTATTGTCAGGAAAAACAAGAGCCCAAATAATTGGCGAAGATCTCCCTTGCACTTCCATTGCCAAGGATAATCATTTTTGCATTTAAACTAATTTCTTCCACCTTGCCGATAGTCATTAGCATCTGACAGTGAGTGATAATGTGCTTAAATTTCACACCTCTTGGCCTTGCCTGCATTGTCAACATTTCTCACATGCATACCTCCACACTAGGCATACAGGTTGACTTAAACAAATGTTTATCTTTTGTGATGAATTTGTAAACCCCAGTGTTTTGCAAGTTCTCAAATTGTTCCCCTTGCCTTTAAACACCTTTAAGCCAGTTTTGCTGCAGGTTACACCTGAGTTATTATTTTCCCCACAATGCCAGGGGGGGATATCTCTTCCCCCTCTGATTAGGTTGAAGTGCCAAGTCAAGAAAAGACAAAAACTCTATAAAAAACAACATTTTTTTTCACTTCTAAACAGCTGAGTGTGCACTTACACACACATATGAACACAAGAAGCAACAGACAAATCTATCAGCCTTCACCTCAGCAAGACAACACTTGTTCCGTATCTCTTGGAGATATGGGTGAGGAAGGAAGGGGGGTGAGGAAGGACAGGGAGGAAGGAAGGAAGGAAGGAAGGAAGGAAGGAAGGAAGGAGAGGGAGGGAGGGAGGAAGGAAAGCAGGCTGTCATTCATTGTTTAATAAACGATGGTTTCATAAAAACTGCTATTACCCAGTTTTTGAATGGTCTTTCCATATAGACTGTTCGGAAGTGGAAGCTAGTTGCCAGCCCTCATTTCCACAGGGCAGAGTTCCTACAGTACAGAAGAGGGAGAGGTGGAACATGGCTTGTAGTGGCTGATGGGAGTTCTCTTTTCATGGTTTACCAGTTGGTTTGGAGAGCGTTGACTTGTTTTCCCTCAAGCGCGGGCTGTCTCAAGGGGAGACGTTGGATGAAGGAGGAATGCATATTGTCCCGGGGCTATCTGGGCTGATTTTGCACCCCTGCTTAGAATGCAGCAAGCAAGCATTTTCCACTCAGTGAGATTTCCTAGGCTGGAGCAGGGAGATCTGGAAGCTTAGACCCATTAAAAACGGGAACATTAAAGATGTAGTCATAACAGTGGAAGTAAGAAGTCTGAGGGACAGCACGTATGGAAAACATCAATCTCCCTGCCGGCCCCGAAGGAGACCGTGCGTCCCTTTCAGACCCCAATGTGGTGGAGGGTGGACTTACAGCTAAGGGTCGGAAGACAATGGCAGTGAGAGAACAGGATTTTGAGGGTGCTCTAGGCTCGTCGGGGTCATGCCAGTCTGTCTGAATGTGCTGTGTACACGGACATGTTTGTTCTCGACACGGTTTCTTTGGCTCTGAAAGATGGTTTCTTCCTTGTCTCCAGCTCACCTTCATGTCAGAGGGGTCTAGGAATCCCAGTCCAAAGAAACTGTGTTGAGAGCAAACACATGCATGGTGGAAGACAGAACAAGGACATCCCCGAGCACGATGAACAATGGCAGAGAGTTCATTTCTGTATTCAGTAAATGTTAACTGAGTGCCACCTGCATGTCCAAGCAATGTTCTTGGCACTTGGTACGTATCAGTGAACAGATAGACACAGGTCTCTGCCTTCATGGAGCTTACAATTTTAGAGGAACAGAATAGACAGTAAATGAGTAAACAATAGAGTATGGTAGGGATGCCTAGGTGGCTCAGTCAGTTGAGCGTCTGCCTTCAGCTCAGGTCATGATTCCAGGGTCCTGGGATCGAGTCTCGCATTGGGCTCCCTGCTCAGCAGGGAGCCTGCTTCTCCCTCTCCCTGCCACTCCCCCTGCTTGTGCTCTCTATCTCTGACAAATAAATAAAATCTTTAAAACAAAACAAAACAATATAGTATGGTAGCTGGCAGCAAATGCTGGATTAAAAAAAAAAGTAAAACAGAGCAGGAGAGATCAGTCATGGATGTGGGGGAATGGAACCTGCAATCTTAAAAGGAACTACACTTTTGTTGTCAATCTTAAAAAAATACATATTTGCTGTAAATAAAGCAATCTGTCTAGTTAAGGCCTCTGTTACCATGGGAATATACAACTAATTAGCATTTCCATAAATAAGTGTGAATTTTGATACACAGGTCCTTTAAGGGTCTGTTGCCAACTGGTAACTTCCTTGAGTTTACATCTGAAATAAAGATATAAGAAGAAAATCTTGATTCCTTATTTGTTCGTTATTCTCTTCCGCTCTGGACAATGATCAATAGTTTTAATTGGAATAAAATATTCATAACTTGTTTTAGCTTGATTATACTTAGTTGGGGCAACTTAGCTAGGTTTCTTTAGAAGAGAAATGGTTTAGGGATCCCAAAAGATAGCATGACGGACTATGCTTGCCTCCAAAGGTACACAGAAGGTTTGGTTTCATGGTGGAATTTCCCATTTTAGCTGAGGATGTCGACCTTGCCCTGTGCCCTTGAACCAGACTAATGATCCAAATATGTATGTCACTAAAGCTCAGCCAAATTGGACACAGAGTGTAGCCCTGATGCTGCATGACCACCCAGATCCCCATTTAGTGTGGAGGCACTCATTTCCCCAGCTGCTGGGAGCACTGGCAGCCATCAAGGTCACAGCCTCTTGCTCCCCTTGCCTCAAGCAAGGACAACTCTGAAGGGTGCCCTGGAACTCCGGGGCTCCCCTTTGGGATGGCTGGGACCTCTGCTGGGCTGCATTTCAGTCCAACTTCTCCCTCTGCCCAATGCTGCTTCCTTTACTTTCCCCTATAAGTGTCCTGCATGCAAATTGCCTTCCCAGAGTCTGTTTCCCTGGGAAACTAATATAAGGAACTTTATTTCAGCTTGGCATGCAGAGAGGCACTGCAGAATCAACAATTTATACTGATTCTGCCCTTGCACTTACACTCAATTTCATGATCTTCCTGCCAATTTCTGATCCTGTGGCTCTCTCTCCTATATCCAGTTTCACCCTCTCCGTTTGGACTGCATGATGCCTTCAGCTTCCCAGGTTTTAATCTCTGTGCCTACCAATTCTGGCTTTTTCTCCAAAAATCCCATCCCTTCTACTCTCAGCTACCAGGACGCAAAGCTGAGGGACTACCTTTCCCCTCTCCCTCCATCCTGAGCGGCTGATTTCAGGAATGTCTTTTCCTTGCAGGTCACAAAGCCCTTACTTCACCCAGTGGTGAGGCTCTGGCAGCCTTAGGAGTAAAACCCTGCAACACACGGACACAATATGCCTGAAATTATGGGCTACTCACAACATAAATGGGGTCATTCCCTTACAGACACTCGCCGAGTTTATGCACACATACCGGTCACCAAAGCACAGTGCACTTGAAACGGAAATGCAACAATTGTGGTTTTCAGTGATAATAGTTTAATGATGATGGGCTTGGGTTTGAACCCCTGGCTTAGAGGGTCACAACTGACTTAAAAATATACTTTGATTTTTCCTGAAATAATCCTCCTCTTGGTATAATATTACCACAGGGTTTTGTAGGCACAGCTTTTCTCCTGTTATTTATTCCAAATGAAACACCACCCCACTGTAAGTGACTTTTGGTGCCCCTTAATATCTCAAGAATTTTTTTCAGTTGCCTGTCTGTCTAAAATTATCCACGGCTCCTGCACGGGTGGGTAAAGTTAGTGTCTCCAAAGAGTTATAAATCCAGTGTCCGCACTGAGCCCATTGTTTCAGATCCAAAAGTGTATGAATTGCAGCCCCAAGATTTTTCTGTATTCTTTGTTATGAAATAGGTAACCAGATCTCGCTGAATGGAAATCCTCCTTCAAAGACTCTCTGGCATCCCACTCCACTTTCAGCTCTTGCAAACCTTATTTTGGAAAAATGGTCATTTATAATATCAACATTTCTAGATCATGTTTTAAAGACGGTTACAGGCGTTTGGAGTAACCACATGCCAAAGCTGTCTACTTCTAATCTAACAACCCCCTAGGTTGAAACCAGAGAGAAACTTAGAGACAGGCGGCGAAGAGCCAAAAAACTCTTGGGGGATATTTATAATCCCCCAATTCAACCAAAATTGTTTCCACTCAAAATTAATACTTGGAAACAGATTTTGAAGCCCAAATTTAGACTCTGCCTTCAGTTTCCTGGGCCGTTGCAGAGCCAACTGCTTGAAATAAATGTATTTGAAGCTGATTGAACATTAAAATGATTGCCTGTTACATCGAAAAGACAAATAACACATAGTATTTAAAGAGATGACCGTCTTTGTCCCAGAGCTCTCATAGCCAAGGACCAAGGGTTGGCTGATGTCCACGGTGAGAAAGGGTAGTTACCGAGCGTGTGGACTATAGCTCTGTTTACGCTTGTCATTCCCTATAGCTCGACTAGGACTCTTGTTCGGTGAGTGTAGCAGCAGTTCATATTTATGGAGGGAATGTGATATGCTGGAAAGCATTCTGTCCTTGGAGTTAGAAAATCTAGGTTCAAAGTACTGCTTTATCAGTTCCAAGTACTATAATCCTAACAAATCTTTTCGTCTCTTAAAATCTCAGTTTCTGCAGATAGCCAGCCCTGCTCTGGCACCCTCTTCCAGTAGTTAGAGGCTCAAATAATGAAATAAATTGTGAAAGTGCTTTAATCCTTCTTCCAAATGCATGGTGTTACTTGTGTGTTTTTGTTTGTTTGTTTGTTGTTTGTTTTAACTTACTTTTTAAATATCAACAATGCTTGCCATCTCAAGTCAGAGTATCAGACCTTATTTAAGCAGAACATTGCTGTCAATGCAGAAACTTAAATATAAAGGAAATGGATTTCCCAAAGATGATCCCCTATACTGGACACTAATTAGGGCATTGTCTTTGTCCCAAATCTCTACGAAAACATTTTTCTTACATTTTAAAAGGTATGTCCTGGCCACTCATCACGACCAGTCTTAAAAGTTTGAGATTTTAATTACTCGTTTATTTCCATATTCATGCATTTCACAAAAATGTTTTGAAGATACATGAAGTTCCAGACAATATTCTATGTTAGGATTGCCAGATAAAATAAATTTGACTTTCAGATAAACAGTGAACAATTTTAAAGTATAATGGTTATATTTTAAACTTATCCTCATAGTTAAAATTGCCCCTGGAGCATTGACAACCAAGCCAATGTTTTAAAATACTGTGTTGGCCAAAACTAAAAACATATTGCATGGAACATATTTACGCTAAAGAGTTATTCACTGATTATATGAAATTCAAATCTAACTGAGCATTCTGTCTTTTGATTCGCTAAATCTGGCAACCCCGTCTATGTGCTGGGAATGTTATGGTAGCTGCCCTCAGGCAGCATTCTTCCATGGAGTAAGACAGACAACAAACAGGTGAACAAGAAAACCAACTAAGTATTTTGAACACAAATACAGCTGAGTAAGGAGATAGTGATAAGGGTGGCCCTATTTTAAAAAGAGTGGAAGGGAGATGACTCGAAGCAGACATCTAAAAGCAGTAGTGAGCCATATAAAGCTATAGGGGAAGAGCCCCCAGAAGGCATAGAAAAGCCCCCATGGAAAGACCTTGGTGGCAATGAACTTGTCATATGTGAGGCACTGTGAGGAGGCCATGGACCAGAGCCCGGTGTGGGAAGGCAGGTGGTCTAGTGAGATCAAGGATGGAGGGTGAGGCCCCATCCTGGCACCAGCAGCTTGTAGGCCAGGGGTTTGGTTTTCATTGGCTGTGACCGAGGGGGGTGGTGCACGGCAGGGTTTTCAGAAGGGGCGTGACTTGATCAAGCTAATAATGGAACTCCAGGAGCTATGTGGGGAAAGGGACTGTAGAAAGGCACAGGTAAAAGCTGGATGCGTTGGGTGCTTATCACAGAGTCTCCGTGAAAGGTCATGGGGGCTTCCACTAGGGTGGAAGCAGAGGGGTTGGGAAGAAATGCTTGGAGTCATGACCTCTTTCAAAGAAGGGGCCAAGAGAACTTGCTGTTGGGTTTGATATAGGGTATGAGGAAATGCTGGCGTGAGCAATGGGATGAGTGGTGGTGCCATTTACTGAGATGCAGAAAAGCTCATTTGGGTGCAAGTGGGGCATTCTGGTTTGGACATGTTATATATGAGGTGTCCATTAGCTACTTGAGTGATGGCGGTGGGATATGAAGGTAAGCGTATAGGATGAGCTTGGAGACATAGAACCCGTGCCATCTAGGAGCTCACTGGCCATAGCAAAAAATCTGGAAATTATTTTATTATTACAAAATGTCAACAACAGATTCTTTAAAATATGGAAATGAAGTAATTGAACTTCCATTTTAAAGGATCACTTTATTGGATGAAAAGGAATTGGTGGGTGTGTGGGGGGCGGGGCATGGAAATGAGCACTGTGAGTTCAGGGCTTTCTCCCTGAACAATCTTGTGAGATTTTTAGATTCTTTTACAAAATGTATGGAGTGGAGATTCTGAATTCCTAGCGAGCTCCAGTGACACATACACATCTGGTCGTGGGCCATATTTTGAGCCTCAAGATGGTAGGAGACTATGATAATAAAAATGGTGAGAGATGATGGTGGTTTGGTGCTGGTGGGCATGGAGAGAAGTGGTCAGACATGAGATGTAATTTGGAGGGATAAGTGACAGGAGAAGTATTGAATTATATGGGAGGGTTAAGGGAGAAAGAATAATCAATGATGACGCTCAGATTTCTGGCTTGACCAACTAGATGGGTGTGAGTGTCATTTATTGAAGTGTAAAAGGCTGAAGATGTTGCAGGTTTTTTGAGGGAGCGAAAGGGGAATGAGGAGCTCTGCTTTGGACATGTTAGGGATGAGCCACCTCTGAGACAGTCAAATAGACATGACAGGTTGGTAGTTGCATACAGGAATCTGGAATTCAGAGCAGAGCTCTAGACTTGAATATAAATTTGTGAATCAGAAACTCAGAGAGAGTATTGAAACCATGGGAATAAATGTGCCAAGCTAGAGAGAGTGTGTAGACAGGGAAAAGGAAATGGCACAAGATTGAAGAGAATGCAGTGTAAGTGTGTATATCATACCCCCCAGAACTAGATATACAGCAAAAATCAGGGGTCAAATACCTTCAAAGCTCACCAAGGCCAGGCATGCAGGTAAATGAGAGAAGAGGGCTGGCTGTAAGACGATAGGGAATAGTGAGGGCCATGGACCTCCTGGGTGTGTATGACTCACCTAGATGGTAGCTACCATCCCACTCCACGAGCTGGTGGTGCCAGGCAGTAGGGCTTGATCCTCCAAGTTTGCAAGAGAAGCCAGAAACGCAGATTGTTTATGGGAAACCCTTTAAGTGTTGGCAACCAAGCCAAGGCTTTCAAAGACGATGCTGGCCAACTAAAATACGTCAGTGGGATGGGCCTGGCTTACGAGCACCTAGTGTGCAGCCTTCAGCATAGACCCTTTAAGGTATCAGATTTAACATAAACTGTTTTGATTATTACTGGGGAGGGAAGGCAGGGGCCTGGAAGGTTTATGACATGGAGGGATTTGCAGTTGTCCTGAGGTACAAATTTGAGTCATGGTCACTGGTTTACAGTTAGTGAATGACTCCAGCTAAGCACTGAGCACCCACATGACCGCCAGACTTTGCAGTCCTCGACTCATGGCGATGTGTAATCCTTGTGCAGCAGAAAAGGCCAACTCAGTGTTTTTGTGAGGAATGGTCGCATTCAGTTTTAGTTTAAGTTGTAAAGCAGTGAAAATTTGGTGGGGGCTATGTATAGGAAACTAGTTGGAAATGTGATTCAGGAAAAAGCTACCTGTCTTGATAAAATTTCCACAGCCACAAATGTGGGAGATTGTGAAGGTCTCTAGATGTTTCTCTGAAGGATTCTTTGGAAGATTTCTGAATATAAAAGGGAGACAATGTGTGGTCTAGCTGAGCACCTGGACAAATTAAGGAACCAGGTAAGAATCCATTTGCTTCTTAATGGGAACCTCCTATAAATCGAGGGCTCAGGGGAAAAGAAGGACCTTCTGAGAAAGGAGAGACTTGTATTGGGTAATGAAGTATATGTGTGTTCACCTGCATGTAAATCTTTGCTCCTCTAGGTCACAGCGGTCTTGGGACACAATTAAGGGCGTGGGTAATAAACCCAACTGTTTTTGACTTGAGGTGCCCCAACCTCAAGTCATTCACATGGTATCCAAACTTTCCTTCACTTCCTCCACCAAGTTTTCCAAGTATGTGACACACCAGTGCACAGATGGTCCCTCTAGTTAGCATCAATATTCTTGGTCTCTGCTGCTTACCGTGGTGGTCCCAACTTGTGATTTAATGGCCAGCACCACTGGTATAAAGAAACGAAGGAGGAACTTGCTACTGGAGAGAAGAGGCCATTGAAAGCACCCCTTCCACCCACTTCACTAAGGAGAAAATTATCCTCTCTACCTCACTATCCTCATCTGTAAACAGAAATCATAAAACAGATTTAATAGGGACAGTAGTGCCCCACTGTAGTGACTGGTATTCAGTAGGTGCTCAATCATTTTCCTTCTTTCCATTTCATTTTCAGATTTTCACAAAATGTCCAAGTCTTGAATTCTAAATTGTGTATCTCCAAATCCTTCCTCTTTCAGGAAGCCAAAGGAAGGATAGAGAAAGATGACCCCAGAGTCTTACCCAAATATCCCAGGATTCTCTAAGTGGGAATGAATGCACATCGAGTGGGTTGTGTGTGTTTTTTTTGTTTTTGGGGTTTTTTTTTTGCCTGGAAACCTTGACCCTTGCTACACTTAATAAATCAATTAGTAAGCATGGCCCATTTATTCTACAAACTTTTACTTACTTACCATATGCTCAGTGTAAGACATGATCTTGGCCCAGGAGGGGTGAGGCATCCAATAGGGAATATCTGACTTGTAAACAGAAAGTGCCATAAAGCATTGCAAATATGTATTGGGTGGCAGATGTTGGAGCCAGATCACCCTCACATCTGGAAAAAATATGGATTGAAACATTTTCTGAGCAATGTCTTCCCCCAAAGCTCTGTAAAATTACTTGGCATGCTGGGTACACAGGGCATGATGGTGTCCCCGTGTTGCCCTCAGACCTGTCAAGGCAGGTCTTCCTTGCAGCTTGGTTAGTCCCTCTCCTACTGTAACAAGGCAGGAGATTGTGGGGATGGTGAGGTCCAGTCTTTCCACGTGTCATGCAGTGGTATCCATCTATGTGAATCTCATTATATCAAGGGACAGAGAAGAATACACGGCTGGTTCTTGAAGAGGGAACAGCCAACCCCAGTCAGAAGGGGTCAGGGCTGGGAGCTGGGTACCATGTGGTGAACAGAACATATGACTTCCCTCTTGATGTTTCCTGAGGGAAACGCCGCTCTCTCAGCTGACAGGGCTGGGAATGAATGGCCTTGTTTTCACACAGTACATCAGGTCTAAGAGAAAGGTTTGTGCTGCTGCCAGGACCAGAAACTGATGGCTCGGCGTCACTTATGGAGGAGAGGATGCTTTAAAGCAGACCCCGGCTCCCTGAGAGCTTTGGATGGGGCCTCCCAGGACATCTGGTCCCCGAGGCCCATCCAGTGCCGCCACTTCCAGGCAACTCTCAGGGCTGGGGAATGCCTTGCATGCTTCAGACACATGGGGTGTTACTCAGATCCTTGCCTGCCACCTCTTAGTGAAGAGGACTGTGGTCTATAAAAGAAGATTAAATGAAAATAAAAGCCGATCATTTATCTGAGCAAGCATAGCAAGGGCTACTTTGTCATCAGAGTTCTCAGGGTCTTAATACTATTGGTTATTGTCTAGCCTGGCCATTAAGCAGGTCAGCCTGACTTGAGCCACCAGGCAGCAGCCAGTAAGGCCTCAGCACTCCCTTCTGGACCATAGACTGCATTCTGGACCCCTTGGTGTGGACGAGCTTGAGTTCTCCCTCAGACCTCCTGCTCATTGTCTTGCATCCTAGGAGCCACACTCCTCGGTCTTTGCTTTCACTCTTCAGTCTGCCCTTCTAGTGCAGAGTTTGCTTTCCTCCTCAGGTGCACTGCACACCCCGGTCCCTTTCACCCCTCCTTTCCAGCCTCCACTAGTGATACTTTCCCTTCCTGGTACCCCAGGATATCCTTATTCTCTGTCCTGCCTGGACTTGCTTGTTGAAGCTGTCCCATTCTTCCAGATCTTTTCTGTCCTCCTGTTTGAGTAATTTTTTAGGTACATACTCAAACTCTAGGTTCAACAGGTGCCAAATCAGACCTTGAAGGGCCCAGACAGAAAATAGGTAGGCATGTGAGAGTGGTGAGCACTGGGGCAAACTTCAGTGCACTTCGGCTCCAGATATGGTCACTTTCTGGAATGCAGGTCCTGTGATGCCAGTTCTTCTGATTTACAAAGAGAAATCAGAAATCTGAATTTTATGTAAATTTGGAACGTTTTGTTAAGTTACTATTAATGCATGTTAAAAAACCCCTCATAATATGAAAGGTTTATGAGAAAAAGAGTACATCTTACCCTACTCTTCCCTACCACCTATAACTCATTTAGCTGTTCTGATATTTAACTTATTTCGTGATTTGTCAATTTTCAGCATTGTCTACCAACTTCTAAATTTCTAGTATGGTAGCTACATGAACTCCTTCTCCCACTTTCTCTTCCTTATTATCTCAATACGATTATGTCATAATTGTTGGTTATGTCAATAGTCAATATTTATATCATTACCACTGTATAAAAACTAGTGGGCCAAGGAGTTCACTATGATTACATTTCCTTTTTCAAACATCTTTTATTTTTTATCTTTCCTGTATTTAACTGTTGCCTTATGATTTACTTTCCTTGGTTTTCTACATATTTTTTTAATGTACCAGGTTTTTTTGGGTCATTTTCCTCACAAAGATTTCAACAGCTCTCTCAAACACCCACCGATATTGTTTTCTATATTGTGAAATGTGTTGATTCCACTTTTTCTTGAAGACTTACCCATTCTCCTGCTCCCTGTCTGAATGAATCACTCTTTAGGCCTTCTGCATAAATGATATCCTGAGATTTCCCTTTGTGACTTGCAAGTGATGGACCTCTATATTCTTTCTTGATTTATTCTCTATTTTGTTTTTCTGGAGCACAGACTCCAATAGCTTTCCTAGAAAGGGTTCATGAGGGGTAAGTTTTTTATCCTTATTTGTCTAAAAATGCTTTTATTCTATCCACACATTTGATTATTTTAACCAGGTATAGAATTCTGGATTGAAAATTCGAAATAATTTTCCTCAGAATATTGAAAGCATTGTTCCATTGTCTTTGGGAGTCATTTATGATTCCCAGTGTCTATTATGTGATCTGATATTTTCTCTTCCTCTTGACTTTTGGTATTTTATCATTGCCCATGGTATTCTGCATTTCAGTTATGAGCCTTGGTTCTCTTACATTCATTGCCCTTTGTATCTGATGAGCCTTTCCAACTTGGAGACTAGCTCTCTTCACCTTCGGGGGCATTTTCTTAATTTCTTTAATGACTTTCTTCTAGTTTATTTGTTCTCTTTTTCAATACTATGAATAATGAACCTCTTGGACTAAAGTCTTCAACTTTTACATTTTTCTCTATTTTCTCTCTCTCTTTTGTCTTACTTTCTACACGATTCCTTCATTTTGGTGGAGGTTTTGTACTATATCAGCTTGGTTAATCTGGACTATGTTTTTTGGAAACCTTCCATAAGAACTGATTTTCAACTGTGTCAACTTGGCCGCACTGGAATTACATTTCCCCAGATCACCTTCTCTACGGTTTAGTGTTCTAGCCAGCCCAATGAGAAGTTTGTGTGAATTTGGAAATTTGGAAGGTGGACATGAAGCATGCTGGAGCTCATCGTGAGTAGAGATTATGAGTGGTGAGGAGCAGACAGAGGTGCCAGCAGGTTCCAGTGTGTTCTATGCCCCACTTCACACAATCTTACCCTCTTTGTATCCAGCTCCTTTTCCCTATTTTTGTCTCCACTGCGTCACAGTGACCCTGGGCCCACCAGCAGATGCTTGGCTGCAGGAGCAGGGAAAAGGCAGCGGTCCTCCATGGACTTCAACCCCAGCAACCCTTCATGGTCCCACTCCAGAAGCTGGCTATGCCTGAAGTCTCCACCTTATCCCCCTGCACTCATGCTTCAGGAGGCCTGATTAGGGATTCTTCCTGGATCCTTTAACTCCCTTTTTGAGACTTCCCCAGCTCCTCCCACAATTGGTTAAAGTCTAAGTTCCTACAAAAAAAATCCCTTACTTCATAACACTCATAGTAATTCTGTGTTCCTGTGTGCACCTTAACTAATAAAATATCTAATTGAATTTTTTGCTTTGGCTAGTTTAGGTTCAATCTCCAGGTGTACTTTCTTATTCCGTGATTGTTCTTTTGCTGCTATTGCTGTTTCTGTTACCAGTCTGTGTACTGGGTTGAACAATGTGCTCCTGAAATTCAGGTCTACCTGGAACCCTAGAATGCAAGCTTATTTGTAAATAGCATCTTTGTGGATGTAATTCTTTGCAGATATAATTAGCTAAGTTAAGGTGAGGTCATTGGATTAGAGTGGGCCCTAAATCTAATGACTGATGTCATTATAAGACAGCCACGTGAAGACACAGAGAGAGAGAGACACAGGGAAGGAGGCCATGTGACAACAGAGGCAGAAATTGGAGTGATGCAGCCATAAGCCAAGAGGTGCCAAGGGTTGTCAGGAACCACCAGAAGCTAGGGACAGGCATGGAACACATTCTTCCCCACAAAGTACTGGCAACTTCGTTTCAGACATCTGGCTCCTGAACTGTGAGATAATACATTTTTGTGTTTTAAGACACCCAATTTGTGAAAAATTTTTAATGGCAGCCCTAGGCAACTAATCTAGTATCTTCTCCTGTTTCAGATTATTGATTCCATTTTTAAAATTTACTTCTGATTCTTGCATTCTATTTCCTCCAAGTTCTTTTTCTTCTCTTATTTGTTCATTTGTTTTTTGGTCCCTGACTTTCCTGCTGGTGATTTCCTCCAATTACTGGTGACCCTTGTCTGGCTGTCCACATGTAGGAGTGGGGTACCTGAAGTTAATTAGAAGATCTGATATTAGGTGAGACCTTAACTGATGGGCTTCTCTGCAGAGCATTTAAGCCATGAGCCACTATTTTCACTGAGGGGGAATCTTTAATGTCAACATACTCACCTGGCTTTTCCATGAGACCCTTGGGTTTATCTTAAGAATTGTCCTCAGACATCCTACCTTGTAACCATAAGCCAAGCTACTGGAACTTTTTAAATAGGGCAGAGGAAAGTATTAAAATATTGAGAATACGGTCATGGACAGATTTTCACTGAATTCCCTTACTTTCGGCCCTATGTTCCAGCGACTCCCACACCAAACTGTGCTTGTGTCCCCAAGTCTGGAGATTCTCAGATTTGATTTCCCCTAAGAGAAGGCCACAGTCTCTAGGCAAGGGGCTTGGCAGGGAGGGACGACTGGTTGCCTGGCTGCTCAGGGTGTTAGGAAGGCAGGAGCTCCAACTATTCCACGTACAACTATTCAACCAGTTACTTTGGCATCGGTCTTACACCCCAGGTCTTCTTCATGAGGTTTTGCATTCAGAAGCCCCAAGCCTTTCCAAGGGTGTTTAGGGCAAATTAGATCCACTTTTAATAAGTATCATCCTCTGTGGGTCTCCAGGTTGAGTTCCTCCGTCTAAATCAGTCATCCCTCTTCTGTCTGCCCGAAAGTCTGTTGGAAGTTCTCATTTGCTATTGTCTCCTGTCCAGGTCTTTTGAGTCTTCGTGGCTTGAAACCTTTTAAAATTTTCTTTCACTGTTATTTTTCCTGGGTGGGAGAGAAACTAAGTACAGATGGTCAGTCCATCCTGTTAAACTGAAAGTGTTCTTCCAATTTTCAAACGATAGCTCACATCTTAAAACAAAACAAGTCCAACAAAGAACAGTCAGGGTCCTATTTGGCCTGTGGGTGTTTTGACCTCTGCCAAGAGCTCACTGTGGAGAAAAAACAGAGGTGGCGTATAAAGCAGCCATGGTAACGGCAATAGGGCTGCTAGTATCAAGAAGGCACCAGAAGGAGAGGGCAAATGGGCCACTCTGCAGGAGAAAGAGAAGCAGCGGTACTTCCCTGCCTGGGACCCAACACCAGCAGGCCTAGACTGAACCTGCCAGACAAGGTGAGGGAGTCAGGAGCCCAGGAGCGCTGGACGGGCCTCGTGGCAAGAGATTTTATGGGGCTCTGTTCATTATTGATTTCTGCATTACAAACGATGCCCAAATTTAGTGATTCAAAACAATGAACACTTATTACCTCACAGTCTGCGGGTCAGGAATTTGCAAGCAATTTGGCCCATGGTTTCTCATGAGTTGCAGGCCAGAGGTTGGCCAGGGCTGTCATCATGGAAAAGCTTCCCGGGGCTGGAAGACCTGCTTCCAGGCTCACTCATGTGGCTGTTAGTGGGAGGAGTCACTTCCTCCCTGGCCGGTGGCTGAGGCCTCAGTTCATTCAAAGGTCTTGTGTCCATGATGTGATGGCTGGTTTCTCTGAGTGAATGATCCAAGAGAATGGGCAGGAGTCTCCCAAGCTGAACATCAGCACCTCCACTGTGTTTGTTGGAAATGAGTCACTAAGTTCAGATTACTCCTGGGGAAGGGACTGAGGCTCCCTCTGAAGGAAGAAACATGAAGGAATTTGTGGACATTTTAAAACCACCACATGTGCCTATTTGGATACCTTTTCTTTCTGTCCTTTTTAAATCTCTTCTCTTTTTACTCACCTTGTCTCTCTGGGATGTGTGTTTTCTGCTTAGAACTACCCACTAATTTGGGGAGGTGGGAACTAACTCACATAAAGCAGATTATCTTATTTAATCATTACAGCTATCCCTTCAAAACTTTCTGAGGTACGTACTGGCCTTATTTACAAAGTTCATGCATTCATTTAACAAATATTTCTCCAGCGAGTGTGATATTCCAGGCTCTGTGCTGGGTGCCGGGGGTGGGGGGAGGTAGAATGCTGAATGACACTCAGCGTCTGACCTCAGCTAGCTTACATTCTCAAGGGGCTTCCATTCCCAGGGTGAGGGGCATGAGGGGGCACCTAGGGGGAACTCGAGATATGTGCCCAACATCATAAGGCTGATAAGCTACACTATACTGCCTTCATCAGAAGGGAGGTAATAGGGGGCAGGGACTGAGGGCAAGGAGGGAGAGGGTTTCTTCTTGGTTGCCCAGCACCGCTCACTGCCAAGGAGAGAAGGAAGGGATAGGAGAGTCTTCAGGCAAACAGGAAACCATCCATATGTCAGATTGTCTACTGGGTCAAGGCTTTGGGAGGCAGAGGGACAAAGGCCTGTACTCCACTATCTTCAACCTGGAGAGCCAGCAATATAGGTGCCCTGGGAAGGATCGGCAGGCCAGATATCTGAGAACGAGGATGATTTTTGGTCTTCCTCACATCATCTGTGCAGACAGCTCTCCCCTCTGCCTCCCACAGGACTTGGTCTGGACTTTCTCCAGCCAATGCAGTCAAGGACTGAGCATCCTGTGACCTGGGGCTTCAGAAAGACACCCAAGGTCAGTCCACAAGCTAACCTGTGCCGGCATTCAGGGAGAAGCTTATTACAAGTTTGGAAACAAAACTTAGACGGTCTCAGGGGATTAGAGCAGGGGCTCAAGCAGAAGGGAGAAATTCTAAAAACCAGAGGTGAAAGAGAGGAAGGAACACTTGAATTTCCAGATGGGGTGGGCTGATCCTGAGCTGTTGGAGCCTGGGTGGCTGTTGGGAGCTTTTCTGCTCTGTTGCGGTTGTAATTACAGCATCTGAAAGCTTGCGTGACATTGCTAATTTTAGAGAAAATAGGACACTGATATCTGTAAGAACACTCAGGCTCAGGTTGCTGATTAGTGCTTCCACGTATCGCAGAATCAAACCCAGAAATAGTGTAGGCATTAGGAAATATTATTATGAGAAGAATATTCGTAACGATGAAAATGAAAAATGTAAATGCCAACTCTTTAGAGAGGTTTAAAGAGATTAATTGGAATAATAAAACAACTGGAAGTCAAATTGGTTATGGAACTGTGCTTCGAACTGATGAATTCTATTTGAAGTCTTTTTTCCTTTGGCACAATCTTTTTTGGCTAAAATGTAAAAATAAATTAGTAAAACATAAGTGAGTGAGCTTCTCGAAACCATGAAGGACTGTGTGATCTGGGATATGCTGACCAAATATTTCCCATTCGCTGTAGGGGAAAAAAATGTTCAAAAGAAAGAAAGCTGTGATAGGAAGGGTGTAGGGTAGGTATATAGGCAAACTTGTGGGCAGAAAGTGGGTTATCAAAGATCACTTAAGACCCAGAAATGGGTTATCAAAGATCATTTAAGAAATAATTTCTGTAGAGGAACTGGAGATAACAGTGGGGTAGCCTTAAGACCACAAGTAGAAATACTACAAGCAGGAACAGGCTTTTCCAGACCAAAAACATGAAATAATGGAGGAGGGAGATATGAAGGGAACAATGTTTAGGCTGGAAGTAAATAACGTAGGGGGCTTATTGGTTTGTTTTGACTAAGAGAATAATTCACATGCAAAGAGCAAAATTAATCATTATTCTCAGGGATAACAGACTGAATCAAATTTGACCAGAACTGTGGTTATAACACATAGATACAGGCGAACATCTTACCGTGTTCTCTGACATGGCGGTGGTCAGAGGGTAGTCTTACAGTTGGTAAGTTTAAGTCTCTAGAGGGCTGGGAAGACTACGAACTTTGCAGCCAGGCAGAGATGGGTTGGATCCGCATGAGTGTGTGCCCACTTCATTTTGCGGTGCCCCGGTGTCTCTATGTAAGGAGAATCATAATGTTAACACTTCGGGCTTGCCAAGATTGATGAGGCCATGTGTGTATAGCCTCTTAGCCCATATTACACGCCTGCTTCTATCTCTTCTTTCCCTTTACCTGAAGGGAAAACCTTAAGAAGGGAAAATGTGATATATTGCCACCACCTAAGCTGCCTGGGCCCCAAGCCTTGGGTCTGACCTCCAAGGTTTATGCCTTGAGCATGGCTCTGGAAAATCAGAACTTGGGCTATATTCGACTGCCCCTTGGCTCGGGAAAGCTCTACCTGGAATCCTGCAGTGTTCTGGATTTTATGCTGAAGATATTAAAGGGGAACTCTTAGAACAATTAAGTGAAAATAGAAGTATGTGTTTAATATCTGTGATTCTTAAACAATAAATCAAAGTTACTAAGTCATTAATCATATTTTACAAAATATTTGCAGAGAGCCTCGCTCTAACCCTTACTGGCTGTGTGGCCTTGGCAAAGTCACTAAACTCCTCTTACTCTCCATTTTCCCAGCTTTAAAATGGGGATAATAATAGCATCTCCCACACAGGGTTGCTGTGGGGACTGGAGGAGATGATGTGAATAGAAGTGCTTAGTGGGGTTCCTCATACAGATCGGGCACTCCATCAATACCAGGAAAAATGTAAACAGGTAAACAAATGAAATCCTCATCCCTCTTAAAGTGTGAAGGATACTCAGGGTTTGTGCAGCACTTTGGTGACTTTTGGCTGTCAGCCCTGGATATATAATTAATCACAGTACAGCGAACTCTCGATTATCTGCACTAGTGAAGGGCAGAGGTGTGGGTAATACAAAACAATCTAAAAGTCATTTATATCTTTGGCTTTGGAACTGAAGTCAGAGAAAGCCACATGCGCGCACACACGCGCACAAACACACACACACACACATTTTTTTGTCCTGGCAAATGCTTCCCAATCAGAAACTCCATCAGCTACAGAAGGCTTTCTAGGGGCAGGGGATGGGGCAAGGTACACTTGGCCCTTAACAAAGATTATAAAAGATATATAAGGCATGTTTTAAATTTTAAAAATATGGAATATACACAAATATAATTGTCATTACTGTTAATAATAGCTTACTTGCAGATTTTTGACAGTTGACTAAAAGCATGAATCAGAATAGAGAAGGCAGGCTGTTTCTATTCCAACTCCCTGTGACAAACCATGTACTTGTCTGCCGGTCCATCCCACCCAAATGAAATAGAATTTTGAGCTGATTAAAGATAGAATATGGTCCACTTTCATGTTCCTCTAAAGTACTTCATTAACATAGTGCTTGCCACATAGTAAGAGGTCAGGAAACATTCAAAGCGTGACCTGATGTCTTTCGGGGAGATTTCTGTTTGGGCGAGTGTTGCATTTAGACATGAGACACAGTCCTCCACCAGGCCAGAGAACTCTCAGGAAGTGCATGAATAGCTCCATTTCACCTGAGATGGTTTTTAGCTTTGCCTTCTTGAGGCTTGTGGTCCCTTCTGGAGGGCTTACCCTAGCTCTTTTGCTGAAATACTTCACAGCTATAGTGAAAAACGAGAGGGTTGGAGAGCGAGAGAGGTATAGAGAAAAATGTGCTAGCAGCCTCAGCACTGCGACCTGCGAGAATTTTCAGAATCTCCCGGGGAAAATCCCCACATCTTATTCGCAACTGTATTCATTTAACCATCTCTTGCAGATCGAGTGTTGTGCTAAACACCAGGGAAATAGCTCTCCACGCATTGTATCATAATTGCTTATAGGCCTGTTTCACCTCCTGTACTCAGCTCTGATTTGCATTGGCATGTGCCTCCTGTAAGGGCTTAATGGCTTGATTTTCTTTCCTTTCCTTGTTTTTCCCCCCTCTTCTCTCTTTCGATATCTGTGGGCAAGCTTGTGTCTTGTTCATCTCTGTGTCCCTAGCACTCAGTACTTGCTGAGCGAGAGAATGAAAAAGTGAAAAAGGATGAAGATGACACAGAGTTCTTTTCTCAAGGAATTCATTGCTTGGTCAGGGAGGTGGCATGTCAGTAAGTTTGCAGAGCAGTGCACATGGTGCTGTTATCAGGGATGGCTCAGAGAACAGGGTCTTCCTCTGTGTGGGCCGGGTAAGGCTCACAGAGGACCAAATGCATGGCTGGGGTCTTGAAGCAGGCTAGGATTTAGCCAGGTAAGAACAAAGAGGAAGGCATTCCATCAAGGAGAAGGAGCCTATGCCGATCAATGCAGGGCACGTCTAGGTATGATCTGAGGTGAGGGTCACCGGGGAAGAGGAGCGGAGCGGGAACAGGCTTGGGAGGATGGGGAGGAAGCCGGGAGCCAGTTACCCCCTCGTTCTTACCAATGGGCCACCATAGATTCCTGTATTAAAGTCTGATTGCTTGAACATTTCCCTTCTCTCTCCAAAGTATATGTGACTAATCCTCTCCATGACAGGCTTTCCTGCCTTTCCTTGGCTCTGTAGCACCCAGAACGGGTCAGGACATGAGGCGTGCGGAGTCAGGACCTTTTGGCCAGACTCCAGATTCTCGCAAGAGGGGGGTCATCCATACTTAGCACTGTTCTACTGTCCAGCCACCGGTTTTATAGGGTTTTGACAAAGATTATGCCCTTTGTCTCTGTCTGTCTCTCCCTCATCATCCATCCACCCACGATTAAGAATGGCAGTAACACAGATGACCTATTTTTCAAAAACAGACGCTCATCTGTCAGTGGAGAAGACAGCAGCACCAGGGTCTTCCAAGACACCACTTGCATGGGCGGGTGCCACGGTGGAGGGTTTCACTGCTTGATTTTCTTCCCTTTCCCTGATTCCTGCCCCCCACTTCACTTTGAATAAATTAAGATGTTGACGTTCTTCCTCCAGATCCCCCCCTGCTGATGCTGGCTATCTCAACTGCCCCCCCAGAGATGTCATCTACTGGGGCAACCACCAGGGCTGGGGAGAGGAAGAGGGCGTGAGAGGATTTGCCCTTTTCTGTTTATCTGGGACCTGCTGGAAGGCTCATGCCTCCCCTTTCTGTAGGTTGGGTCAGGAGGCTTTCTTCATATCCGCCCCCAACACGAAATATTTAGCTCTGGGTGACTGGAGGCAGGGGAGGGAGGGGGATGGAGGGGCGCCGGGCTCCGTGTTGGAGTGTTGCCGCCCACAATGGGAGGGAGAGGGACAGAAAAGACCAGGCACAACATAAATATTTCCTATTATGGAGAAACTAAAGTCACAATGGAATCTGTCATGCTTGTGATATGAGAGATGGACAATATTTCGGGGCTGCTGCCATGCTGGCACCTGAATGGAGTTTATATTTTGTTTATGGGGCTGAATCCGAAGCCTTTTATTTTTTTTTGGTCCAGCCTGTGTAATTCTTCTTCATGGGAGCTCGAAATGGCTGCGGAGCAGCTCAATATTCCATTTATTTTATTTATAAAAGAAATTCAAAGGCTGAAAAGATGAAGTAATTGACTTACTGGGATGACAGTTAAACCCACTAAATTTAATCTTATCCTCTCAAGTACAACATATCGCGCTTACAAATTATCACCAGGCACCAGGCAGCCCCGCGCTCCTCACCTAATGCAAATGGACTGGAGGCCTCTGTTATTGTATTATCTGACTTTACTATCAGCATTAATCCGGCTTAGCTCACTTAATGATGCCACTTGTGGCACTCTGAAGGCAGCGGAGAAGTCTATAAACTACTTCCATTAAAATGCAAATCGGGCCCTCGGAGAAAATCAGTGACACAAAAGTGGGCGAATCGGGCTCCGCGCGGCCGGGCTGCCGCCGCCCGCGTGATGCGGGGTAATGACTGATGCGGTGATTATCCGGCCCGCAGCGGCCCGGAGAAAGGGAGCCAGCCTTGCACGGCGCGCCACAAAAGTGCTCCAACAAGCCGGGGCATTTAATTTCTGAAGAGATTTATATTTTTTTGTTGTCAGGAAATGAACAAATACTTATCAATGTAAAAACTCCTATCTCCCATCTCCCTGCCAGGTTTTTCATACTGATATTATTTGCACCCCGTAACACAGGAAATGAAAATCTTCTCTGCCTTTTTCCTCCGCCACTGTATCTTCACGTTCTCTGCGAACAGATTTGCCTTCTCTTCCCCACCCCCACCCCTACCTCCACCCCCCTGGCTCCCTCCCCCGGTAAACAGAAAAGAAAACTTTTCTGGGCTCAGGACTGAGAAATGTCAAGGCTTCGGATTTTCCAGCCCCCGGGGACTTGGGTTTCAGGACCACGTGAGGGTTGCCTCCTCCGCTGTGTTGGGGTTGGGGGGTAGATTGAAGAAAGCGGGGAGGGCTTCGAGGACCAGCGCTCAACAGTAACATCTGTTTTACTTAAGCAGCCTGATTCCGTTTTAGGATGAAAAAGTATTCCCTTTCAGCAGGACGAATCATGGGCCCTGGGTCTTGTATTGATTCAGAAGAAGGCCTAATAAAACACGAGCAGGTGATTTAATTTCATATTTTGATTCCTGTGTTTAAACAGTTTCTCTCAAGTTCTCCTATGTCAGCTGGGGGATAGCAGCATCTCGGCTTTGATGTGGGAGGAACCCAAGGGCCAGCCCAGCTTGGCCTCCTCCTCTCTTGCGGGTGATGCCGGAGTCCAAGGGCAATGCATTTCTCACAATCCCCCAGGCAGCCAGCCCATCCTCTGCAGTCAGGCTCTCAAATCTGCAAGGATTTATGGTCCTTGCAGAAGGATCAATACTACATTTTAAATATTACAATACCTTTTATCGAGACGATATTACAACAAAAACATTTTATCCTGTCATGGGACCCAATTAAAATTGATTTCGGCTATCTCATTGGTGGGCTCCCTCAGCGCTCTGGGTTTGCCTCATTGGGGATGAGTGGGCTCACAGGGCCGGCGGGTCCTGCCAGGAGGCCTGGGGCCTGAAGAGCGGGGTGATGCAGGCTGTGATTGATATGGGGTGCCCCTGGGAGAGCTGGCTGGGAAGTAATCTCCGGGGAAAGCGGGCTCAAATGGGGAGAGGTGGAGATTTATCGTGAAGCCCCTGGATAGGGCCGGACCGTCCTCTGTGTGTGCCTCAGTCCTCTCCAGGGCTGGCATAGCATCTGTGTCCACTTCCCTCCTTCCCTGGACAAGGCCCTCCCTGAAGTCAAGAGCTGCATCTGTTTGCTTTCTTAGGCCCTGGTCTCTGCAGTGTAGATCCCAGTACATACTGGTATGTACTCCATGAGGGTTTGTTGAATGACTAAAAGAGTGGAGGACGAAACAGTGTTATAGTCTTACCCTCTCTCTCTGCATAGGCTCAAGAATCTCATATGAGCAGATAAAAATGGATTATCCTCACACAGAGAGAAAGATTCCATCAGGCCTTTTAGGCGTACTCGAACTTGGCCAGCTCTGCATGGCACAAGTGTGGAGTCGCACCTGAGTTTGTACCCTGGCTTCTTCCGTGCATTGCTGTGTATCTTGAGAGAGTTCTTGAGTCGTTCTAAGCTTCAGTTTCTTCACACCTGAAGAATCAGCCATACTGAGCTGTCAAGGTTCTGATGAGATGCTCAGAGGAAGCATCTAAGGTGACCCTTCTCCGGTGAGCTGGGTGAGGTGTGTGTAGTGACAGTGGGTCACAGGCTGCCTGTTACTAATTCGCAATAGAAAACAAATGAATCCAAACCATTTCTTCAACTCAAAATTTCAAATTGCATATTTTGTCTTTTCTTGACACTTTGGCACGTGTCTTCTGTTAGTGGTTCCTGTGTAATGAAATTGACTATATCCAAGTTTCATGGTGTTGCTCGTTCATTATCCCACAGATATTTATAGCATGCTCACCACATTCCAGGCACTGAGCTAGGTGAGTTTAGCAGCAGCAAGAAAGACGAGATCGGGGTGCCCAGGGGGCTTCAATTCTAGGGGGAGAGGCAAAGAAAACAAACAAATGAGTAAATAAAGACGATAATGGCAAATTGTGATGAATGCCATGAAGGAAATGGAGAGAGTATTGTGATAGGGAATGTTTCGAAAAAAATACTATCATTTCTGGGTAATAGACCTGAACAGATGAGAGGATGAGTATGTGTGTGACATCCAGCCAGCATGTACAACAGCTGGCTCCAGGTATCTATTGCTACATAACAGAACACCCCAAAACTTAGCAGCTTAAAATGTCAACACTTATCTTGCTCACGAGTCAGAATTTGGGCTGGGCTCGGAGAGGACAGCTCATGTCCGTTCTGCTTGCCGTCAGGTGGGGGACATCAAAGGCTGGGGATGGGGTCATCTGGAGGTGTTCTCATCTGCACATTGGGAGGGTGACGCTAGCTCTCAGCTGGGACCTCAGCCAGGGCGGGGGCTGGAACGCATGGCCTTCCCAATGGGCTGCTTGGCTTCCTCATGGCTTGGGGGCTGGGTTCCCAGGGCCAGCATCCTGAGAGAAAGAGAACCATGTGGAACCTTGTATTGTTTTTCATGAACTGGCTTTGAAGTCCTGCTCTGTTGCTTTTGCTGCATTTGACTAAAGGTGAGTCACTGAGTTGACCCATATTCAAGGAAGTGGAAATAGACCCTGTCCTTCCAGAGGAAGAATGTCAAAGAATTTGTGGACATATTTCTGAACCACTCAACTCCTCAGTCAGAGAGATGAGAAGAGTTAATTTAGAAGATGTTATCAAGTGTACTTTACCTCCATGTATCATCTCCTCTCCCAGGCAATAGACTTCCCTCTGGTCTTGCTCTAGTCTAGTCATCCTGCCATGGCCCCTGGACTAAACTTCCTGTCTTCCTCTGATTGTTTGTCATTTTGTCACTCTCTCCCTCTAGGACTCTCAATAGTCTCTTAGATAAAGCCCAGGGTCCATGTTCAGACATTCAAAATCCTTGTATATCTGGCCTCAGTCTTTTTCCTTATTTTATTTCCTAAGCCAATAGAGAGAGGCTGAATTTGAGGGTGAAACCACTCAGCGAGGTTGGGCCAGGTATTTTTTACCTAAATGAGTCACATTGTGCATTTTTTTGCTACTTTCAACACCCAAATTCTACTCATCTTTCAAATCTCAGCCCAAGGCTGCCTCTTGTAGGACATTGTCCCTGACCAAACCTGGTTGATAATAATAATGATAGCCACCATTTATTGAGTGCTTACTGTATGCTAGCAAGTTCACCATGAACTTTGTATTCATTGCCATTTATTCTCACAAAAACCTTGCAAGTTGCTCAATGAACAGACGAGGAAACCAAGGCTCAGAGATTTATTGTAGGGCTACTCATCTAGTGTGAGGTGCATCTGGGATCCTAGTCTGGCTATGTGCTCTGAGTCCAAGCTTTTTCTACTAGGACATCTGCAAAAACCAATACCATCTTTACAAGGTAAAAAGTGATAAGCAGATAAGTCATAAAAAGAAAGTACCTGGTGTTTCAGAGGTGAGCGGTCTCTCTCACTCTCTGGGAGCTAAGCTATCGGGAACTGCCCTATCAATGATATGCTGACACATAGCAATAAATTCCAAATTGAAGGTTTTTGTTTGTCTTTAGCTGTGTCAGGCTCAGGGCCAGCCATGCTTTTAGGAATTTATTATCATGATTTCCTGAGGCCTCCCAATTACCAACTGGCAAGTAATGCCTTAAGGGCCAGGAATATTGAATAGATAGAACAGCGGGCTAGGGATGAGGCTGCCTGGCTGTTTGTTCCACCTTAACAATTTTGAAATAAAGTTTTGTTGGGCTGGATTTAATGGCCCTCAATTCTGCCCTTTCCTGTATGCATGCCCCTTTACAATGTGTCTTTGATGTCTGTCACATAGCCAAGGAGGGAGCTGGAATCTGGACTGGCCTTGTGAACTTGCTTTGACCAACATCATGGGGAAGCAGAGACACGGTGGGATTTTTGAAGCTGGCCTTAAGGGGCCCTGCAGCTTCTGCTGCCCCTTCTTATGACTCTGCTGAAAGACTGCCCTGCTAGGAAGAGGCTGGGGTGAAGGGCCACGTGGAGGGAATGGCCCCCGCCATCTCAGCTTTCCCAACCACTCTAGGCTGAACCCAGCCCCCTTCAGAATGTTGCTGTGGAAGCGAGAATGGGCCAGCCAACCCACAGAACCTTGGGGAAAGGTCACTTGTATTAAGTCACTTGGTTTTAATGTGGTTGGTTACACAGTGATGGATAGTGGATCCACATGGGCATAATCCCACCAGGGAAAGGGATTTGAAGAGCCTTTAGAATACAGGTGTGGAAAGGGGCTTTACCTGTAGGAATGACATGGAACGGGGTGGGAGAGAAGGCTCGTTATCTCCAGGAATTCGATAAAGTTGGAAGAAAACAGGCATGTGGAAGATGTTGAGAGCAGGAGTTGGTATTCAAATACCGAATGCAGTAAGAATCATTGTACTGGAAAATTCCAGCGCTGGGAGGACCCTCTGGAACCACGTGGTCCAGGAATGGCAAATAGGTTTCATCATTCTCCAGCTGATTGGCAGTGGCTGCCTGGAGTGCTCTGCTGGGAATTCTGAGGTTTGGTCTGTTTTCAACAGGAAAGAGGGCTGTGATCGATTAGTAATGTCTGCTGTGTTTGTGGGTCTTACTTCAGTTACTCTATTGTGCAAAACTCTTTGCAGGCTGTCTCAGCACCTTTACCCATGCTGCATGGTCTCTTTGGAATGCTCCCCCTGCCCCTACCATCATTTTTCTAGCTGGCTCATCCTTCAAGATTTGCCTTTAATGCCACTTTCTTGGGGAGACCTGCCCTGCCTAAAGTAGAGCTCCCCTATTAATGCCTCTTCATTACACTTGTCATAATTTGTTGATATATGTTTGTGTGTCCATGCATATGTGTATTTGTTTTAATTACTCTTCTCTATCCCCTTCTCACAATACATTCACATAACGGCAAGCTTCCTGAGGGCAGGACTACATCTATTTTTTCTCAGCACAGTAGGTGTTCAGTACTGTTTGTTGAAATGACAGTTGAGAGCTGATACAGGCACGGACTCTGGACTAATCCAATTTCCTTCTCTGACATGGAGTGGTGAGGTCACATTACTTGCTTCCATGGTCCATCAAACCTCAAATTCCCAGTCCAGGGCCCCCTCAGAAACATCAACTCTGTAATCCACATGGCTGTATTGTAGAGATTGTAGACCCTGGGCCAGAAGGGGTGGAGACTGGGCTGGAGCAGGCAGCCCACGGAAACAATCTACTGATAGGGAAAAATAACGATCATCCAAATTTACTTAAATGTCGCTGCTTGAAGTGGAGGTTTGGAAAAAAAATTTAAAAAAAAATGCTGAGGTTTGACCATGCTCCTAGGTGCTCTTAGGTGGTAGCAAGTTGTGGGCATGTGAGGCGTGCTCTGTCTCGGGCTTTGCCTCTGCCCCCATCAACGCAAATGGAAAGTTCAGGAGTTGAACTGCCCTGCCGTGTGGTTGTAGTACCCTATGTCGGAGGGAACATGTTTAAAGGATTAAGAGATTTTCATGGCCCCAAATATCTTTTGGACATTAATAGTTTGAATAGAAGATAAATTGAAGATGACAAATAAAGTCAGAAAGATATTCTGTCTCACTATCAAAATTAGGAGCAGTAAAAATAAACCAATTGACGTGTGTCCGAAGCAATCACCCTGTTTGATGTTGGAAACTGTCTGTGTCCACCCAGAACTCCCACGGAGGGCAGACCCATTTCACTTTTTGCAAATTCTTTTCTTTTTAGAAATAACCAGTGTTTCCCTGAGGTGAGTCACCTGCTCATTGGGCTGAAGACAAACTAGCTAAAGAAAGCACTTCCCCTAAATGTCCACTGAACAAGAAAAAACATTTTGGCAAATTTTTATGACAGCCGGATTGATAATGACCATTTGTGGGCTTTCACTACTAGGGGAACACCTTAAAATAATTTTGCTATTTTTTCAGTTAAAACCTTTCTTCTTTCTTTACGGTGAGTGTTGTCTCCCTAGATCTACCCTCTAGGGCAGAGTTTGGCAAATTTAAAGGACCCAACTACAAATCTTTTTTTCTTTTTTAAGATTTTATTTATTTATTTGACAGAAAGAGAGCACAAGTAGGCAGAGCTGTAGGCAGAGGGAGAGGGAGAAGCAGGCTCCCCACCGAGCAGAGAGCCCGATGTGGGACTCCATGCGGGACTCGATCCCAGAACCCCCCAAACCCTCAGATCATGATCTGAGCCGAAGGCAGATGCTTAACCCACTGAGCCACCCAGGTGCCCCCCCACCCAGCTATAAATCTTTTAAGCTTTGCGGGCCACCAGACCCACATTGTGACTCTGCCACGGGAGTGTGAAAGCAGGCATAGACGATACGTGGGTGAAGGAGTGTGGCTGTTTCCAAATGAATCTTTATTTACCAAAACAGGCAAAGTGGATTTGGTCTGCAGGCTGTAGTTTGCCAATGCCTGCTTTAGAAGAACGGAATCGGTGCCTTTTATTTTGCTCTGAAAGACGAAAACTTCAGTTGCTGATTTCCAAAAATTGCTTTTTGCCTCCAAATAGTAATTAATATAACCACAAAGTAGAGCCGAATTTGTATGATTTTAAAGTTATTAAAACAAAAAGACTAAGTTCATTGTGCCTCTGAAATGAAGGAACAGTTTCTCATCTGAGAAACTGTTAAAAAATTAAAACGTTGAATAATTTCCAAATTCTGCTTCTATGCGGCAGCCCTCCTGCATTTGAAATTTTCAAGTAGAATAGCTATTATTTCCCACTGATGAACCACAAATGGGCTGAAGATATTTGCATACCTTTTTATACACAATATACACCAGTACTCTAACCTCTGATTCTTCTTACCAAATCCCATTTAATTTGTCATTAATTAGTAAATTGTTATGTGAAATGCTGCAAAGCATCTTGGGTGAAGCAGCCAGCATGATGATTATTCTTCTGGAAGCTATCTGAAATTGTTACTACTGAGCAATTTCCATGAAAATAGAAGGGTCTTTGGAGCTGTTCTTTTAAAATAAGAATAAAATGAACCAAATGGGGGAGAACAAATAAAAGCAATAATAAATCAAGGACAAAAGACAGGAAACTAGTCCCCAAAAAAGTATCTAGGAAGAAACTAGATTAGCTTATTTTTTTTGCAAAGAGTAGATGCTTCTTCAACTTTCCTTTGAAGATGCAATAAAAACAAAACAAACTAAAAACAAGTCCAAAAGTCAACCTTCAGAAGTCCACTTCTTATCTGCTTTAAGAGTCTTCACATCGCTGAAAGCCTTTATCTAAGGTGGAAAGTGGAGGGAACCTTGGCAGAGTACAGGCAAGTTCAAGTTCTTTCCTTTTTTCTGTTACTCCCATCAGATGCAGTTGCAATTTCAGAATTTGCTTTAGTGATTATCTTTGTTTATCTTTCTGTTTCCTTCCTCTTCCTCCCTCCTCCCTTCCTTCCTTCTTTCTTTCCCTCCTCCCTTCTTTCTTTCCTTCCTTCCTTCCTTCCTTCCTTCCTTCCTTCCTTCCTTCCTTCCTTCCTTCCTTCCTTCCTTCTTCTCTTGCCTTGCTTGCTTGCTTCCCTCTGTTTCCTTCACGCTTCTTCTTTCACTTAAAGCCAGGTTAATTGCATTCTCCAAGTAGATGGGATTTTCCCTTCCAGTTCTTTCCAGTGTTAAATTCCTCCTTACTGCCACCTCCATAACCAAGTCAAAATGAAAGGCGAGCCTCTTTGACCCTCTGCCCTCCCTTTCCTGCGTTCTCTTCTCCTGGGTTTCAATGGTTGATTGAACGGTGTGTGAGGTTCACTGAACTTGGTCTTGGCTTCAGTTCCACTCAGAGACAAAGTCTGCTTCCAGGCCAATTTCCATATGAAAGCAGCCGAGATCTCTTTCCCCATTTTGGAATTCCAGGCAGCACCCTGGGCTCTGACTTCTCAGACTCAAAGTTTTTACCCAACTTTTCCCCACCCCCACATTTCAACCCACCCCTAATCTCCTCCCACTACCGTTTCTTGGGCCACCAGATTTCCACTTCTTTCAGCACACCACTGTGGCCCTGGGAGACTGTCTGTGAACCCAACTCAAGAACAGCTTGCTTCATGGTTCTCTGAGGCGGATGGTGTGAGAGAGGGATTTGTTCCTTAGGGTTTGGGATGGGCGGCAGGGAGGTGGGAGGTGCCATGCTGGGCGGTGAGGAAGGGAAGCCTGGATGTTAGCTAGGGTTGAGTTTCTGAAAATCCTAATTCCCACTGCCAACTATTTAGGAACCAATATAGCCCCATTAAGGAATTTATCCGCTTGTTTGTAAATTTGCTTTGGGTCTTAGGCAAACTGCCTCCAAAATTTCTACTTCCAAAATGAGGTTTTGCCAAACTGGAAAACGACAACAAAAAAGATGTTGCTCACTAATGAAGCATCGAACTTTGCATTGGAATCCGGGGATGTACTGAATGGTGATTAACATAATATAAAAAAAAATCATAAAAAAAAAAAAAGATGTTGCTCCTTTCCACTGCGTTTCTGGTGTAAGCAAATGGCCTGTGCGGACCTTTAAAAATGCCATTAGCAAAAATAGCATCACCAAGCTGGAAGAACCCGGGAAGCCTGTCTCTATTTGAAAACCGCAGAAATGTGTGTAGGTTGACAGATGGGAACATCAGCCTCAGGTCTCCATCCATCTCAAATCAGAAAGGCTTTGGAAGTTGCTGGTGGCCAAATCAACCCTTATTTATTTACTGGCCTGTGTTAATATCGGAACCTTGGTGTTTCCGTTGGAAGATCCCTCCAGCATTAATACCTGGTCACATTTTGGTTATGGTCTGAACAATGCTTTGCTTCTTCCTTTTGCTGGGGAACAAGCACAGTGATTTATAGACTTCTTGTGGGTGCAGCAAATGCTGTAATTGTTTTCATTATGTCTCCTAAAAAATGTCACGTCTATAGTGGGTGCGGTTGTCTGGAAGACCGTAACTATGGCTATAATTTGGACACCACAGGATTGTCCCAGAATCCTTGTCTTGGGTATGAGGACCTGCACTTGTCCATGTGCATGAAGGGTGTGTGTGTGTGTGTGTGTGTGTGTACATGTGCATATGTACCTCTGTGGGGTTTTTTGAGTGTATTCACACATATGAGCAACGTATGCATGTATATGTGCTATATTTTTGACCACAGGGTGTGCACAAGGATACTTGTGTATGTGTGTGTGAGTGTGTGGGATGCATATGCACATGGGGTAGGCACATGGATGGACATGTGTGCATGGACCTAAATTTGTATAAGTGGGCATGTGTGTCAGGGCATGTGCGTGTGGGGGAGAAAGTACAAGTTGGGATGTGGAACCCATCCAATAAGAATCATAGCTGCCAAAGGCTTTCAAGGCTCTTATAGTCATATTCCCAGCAGGCCCCAGACCTCAGCCTCTTCCTCGAGGTGCAATATGCTCTCCTGAAAGGAGAAATTCTTGCAGTACAGACTGTCTGCTGTGGCGAGCTCAAACTCTTCTAAGTTGTGTTGGCCAGGTCCCCAAGAGGCAGCCTGGACGTCACCGAAGATGCAGGCCCTAAGCAAAAACATATGTGCACACCTCTGCCTGGGAATCGAAAGGCCTTTAAGGAAAGGGATCTATCTCTGAGTAAGAGTGAGCCGTGAAAAACTGCCCGGCCCCACTGTTTGCAGTGAAGGTGCCTGATGTCATTTATTATGCTGACCGGGTACCTTCTCATATGGATTATAATAAAATAATCTGCCCTTGTTTTATCTCGTAGACCCTTTATTGTCCCGCATCTGGTTTTTGTAATGAATTCATACATAGGTGGGTGACAACAAGGAAGAAGAGTTTAAGTATTATGACAGTGTTAGTATTGATCACAGAATTGATTAAGAGACAGCTAGGAGGAATTTCTTCATAGGATCAAATTCTCCCTCTTCCCCCAGCCCCCGAGCCAGCCAGCAGCAGTAGACACCAACATTTGTCAATGCAACAATTTCAACTCTTGAGCAAAAAGCCTCCCATCTCAGAAATTTTGCATCTAACAAATCACTGCATTTTGTCCTTAAATGTATCCTCTGGCAATATTTTGGCAGGGTTGTTGGACTGTGGGATAAGGAAACGAAGAATTTTCAAGAAAGGATTTCCCACCCCCAACTGCTACACACTGAACAGCATTGTCCAGGGAGAGATGGTGATGATTAATCACGTCCAGTTCCCTAGAACCCCCTCTCCCCTTCCCCCTCTTCTTTCCATTCCTTCCCCTTTCCATAGGCCGCTATGACAGGGAGAATGATTTACTGACTAGTTGTGGATAACAGATATCAGGTCTTATATCCAATCTAGTTGAGTGTCTTTTAAGTAAACAGGCCTGGCCTGGCCTTGGGCCTTAATGCCATTGCCTTTTCATGGCCTTTATCCCGAACACTTTGTCTCGGCCCCCAGATCTTGTTTGCTTGGTCCCTGACCCTTTGACTTACTCTGTGTCCAGACCCACAGTCTCAGACTCTGCTAGTCTCAGTTCTTAGACTTGCATCCCCAGCCCTAACCTTGGGCTTCCCTTCCCGATTCAGTTCTCATTTGCCTTTCTGCTTATTCTGTTTCGGGGCTCCCTGCAGAAAGGCTTTGCATGATCCCACCCAGCATCACTGCTGGGTTCTTGTTAGTTCCGGGGATGGAACCCCAGCTTTTGGCCAGCTGCAGCTGCATTCTGAGAATTATTTCGGGAAGGAGATGGAATAGAAAATAAAGAGAAAGAGGTCTGTGGCTTACTGAGCATCTATACCCCGCCAAGTGCTGTGCAGAAGAGCTTTAGGTATGTCACCTGATACGACGGGATCTGTGTTAGCACTCCCAGCTAACCTTTGCAAAAGCTGAATCTAAGATGGTTGGAATAACCTTCCCAAGGTCACTCAGCGCAGCTAGTGCGTGGAAGAACCAGGGTTTAATCCCACATCTAATCGCTTTTCTGTTCTCTTACTCTTCCCTGTAATCCCCACCCTAATCACAACAGTCTTCCTGTCTGCCAGGCTCTGTCCCCAACAGATTGTGCACATTATTTTTTTATGCTTTGAAAACATTGAGATATAATTCACATACCACAAAATTCACCCTTTAAAAGTGTATAATTCAGTGGTTTTAGTATATTCACAAGGTTGTGTAACCAATCACTCTCTCTCAAATTCCACAATTTCATCACCACAGAAAGGAACCCCGCGCTCATGAGCGGGCACTCCCCACCCCTCCTTCTCCCTGGCCTCTGACAACCACTAATCTGTTTTTTTGTCTCTATGCCGTTGCTCACTTTGAACATTCCTTTCCATATGAAAGGAATCACACACTATGTGGCCTTTGTGTCTGGCTTTTTTCACTCAGCCTGATGTTTTCAAGTTCCACCTTGTAGCCTGTGTCAGAACTTCCTTCCTTTTTATGGCTGAGTAATATTCCATTGTGTGAGTGCATTATGCTTCTAAAAGATAGCCTTCACAACTCCCTTGTGGGGTAAATGTAATGATCAACTCCATAGGTAAACTGACACATAGAGATTAAATGACTTGCATTAGGCAGGTCCTATTCTAGGAACGGTCTGCAAAATGTAATAATTTCACCTTTGTATTTTGGGTTTAAATTGTTCATTGCCCATTCCAAGCAGATGACGGACCAGATTTATAACCACGATGTAACGTGGTTATAGGATGTTACAGGATGTTTCTCACGTGTTACGACAGAGTTCCACACAGGATGCACCCCCCCCCATGCTCCTTGTGAGGATTGAGGAGGTGTCCCTGACCCACCCTTAGGCCCTGAGCCCTCCACTGGCCTCCGCAGCTCTGCAGCACAACCCGGAACCATGGTCTGGGGTGGAGAGTGGCTGAAGAGAAGAAGCCCGTTCACGGAGAGACATTTGATGATGCTTCTCACTGGGCGCTGTGCGTCCATCATGGCCTCTGCCTCCGTCCGAGCTGGGGGAATTGCAGGTTTTTTCTTCCATGACAGGGATTCCAAGATTCCAAGGGCCAAGTCGTCCTGCTTTCGTGGGGTTCGCACTCAGAGCGGGGAGAGAGTGCACAGAGGTTGGCGGCCGTAGCACGCTGGCCCCCACGTGGGCCTTGAAAGTGGATGACCCTGAAGGCTGGGGCGGCTGGCGGAGCGGGGGAAAGAAGTGGGGCTGGGTGGGGGTAAAGTCATCAAGGAGTGCTGGAATTTCCCCAAACATCCCAAAGAGGCTAGAGCTGGAGAAGACAGTGCAAGGAGGGGCACAGGGCTGGGCAGGAGCTGGGTGCGGTTGGAGAAAGGTGACTGAACCTGTCTGGCTGGAGTTGAAAGGCTCTTAGAAGGGGCTGGTGAGGGAGGCTGGGATGAGGCCGTGGCAGGACAAGGCATTTGGAGTTTCCTGGGTAAGCAAACGAAGGTGGAGCGGGGAAGCTAAGGCAGGGCCCACCCGAGTCTGCTGGCGGTATAGGAAGTGTCGCATCCCTAGGGGAGAGTTTTCCAACTTTATTGCCTCTTGAGAAACAATGGCAGAAATGTGGGGCTCGGACCAGCTGAGAGGGAACGCTTAGGGTGGCGTGGTCACAGGCAGCCAGAGGTCCTACGCGCAAACTGCAGATAACCAGCAAAGGGCGGGGGAGTTGCCCTCATGCGGGCCGGTGCCCTCAGGGAAACCAGAGTGAGCCTTCCACTCGCTACTTTGCATTGGCCAATCTGGGGGCCAAGTGAAGGCTTGACGCAGAGACAGAGACAGAGAATGAAAAATTGAGCTATCATCTGGGACGGATTGTGCCTACACATAAGCTGAAGAAATATGTCCATAATTCATCTCAAAAATCTCTGTGAGTCTGGAGGTCCAATTTTAAAATGTAAATGCGAAACTTTTCATTCTGATGATTGCCATCACTTACCGGACTTTTGTGTTCGGGGCATGCTCTGTAGCAGGGAGACCACTCAGAGAGGTTGAGTGACTTGCCCAGTGTCAAACAGCTAGCAAACGGCAAGTCGAGGGTTCTCTCCTGGTGCAGCTGGCATGAAAGCCCATGCTGCTTACTCACCCATGTTTTATCCATACGGCTCTTCAGACATCGCGTTGACAGAGAGACATCTGTGTGTATTTTCGTCCCAGTCATCTTGATTTCTGACTTCTTAATCCATATGTGAGGAATGAAATACAGCCCTGGTTCTGTTTCCTTGCTCTGGTTGAAAATATAGGTGCTGAACACAAAGCCAGATTCAAGAGTGGGACATTGGTGTCTCTTCTACTTTACACAGTAGTTCAGTAAATGCTCTTTGTTCATACCCGTGAATTTTATGCCATAGCCGTGTGGCTGGAATTTCCTGCAATTGCCCAGCTATCTAATGCTGGTATCATCACATTCAAGAAATTACTTTTTTGTCAGAAGGATTTCATTTAAACAGAAATAGACACCTCTTCGTTCACGATATTTATTGGGGGAGTAAAAATGTGTGTGCACACATGCTCGTGCATGCGCTTGTGCGCACACAAGTACTCAACCTTCATTATTGGCATAGAACGAGCGCATTAGGGAGTGGGAAGTGGTCTGGCAAAGGCAAGTCTCTGTGGGTCTGGGGAGGTCCACATGGGGGCCGTGCTGCAGGGGCCTGGGCTGCAGGGATGGGGTATGAGCGTGGGGGAGGGCGCCTCCCCTGACCTTTCCACCCGGGATTCTGGCACAAACACTGACATTCCAAGCATCCTCTCCGAGGGCACTGCTTGGGGTATAAGGCTGTTCACATCAAGCCAGGAAATTTCATCCATATGTTTCTGATTCATTTACACTCGTAAAAATGTGATTTTCAAGAGCGACGTGACATGCAATAAGCTTTCTAGGCCTTCTCTCCTGCTCTGTCTCTGCTCAGAGGAGCGGACAGATCCGTTTTGCCAAGAGAAAACAAATTCAGACCGCAGGATGTGAGACCCAGAGGCAGGAACGCCAGCAAGGCTCACACAGATGGTCCCCTGCCAGGGTAAGGCAACTCCCACCAATACACCATCAGGCCACAACTGTGCCCGAGCCTGGCTTCTCCCTTCCCCAAGGAGGCTGGCCTAATAACCTGATGATAATGATGGCCTTTTGTCCTTGCTCTTTTTATTTTCTCTGTTTCTCAGCCTTTCATTTGCTCTCATTACCCTAGGAGCATTGATTCCCCTGCTCTGCTTACTGTTCAAAATATTTGCAACGGCGGTTGTATCTTTGTTCCTTCAGATTAGCTCATCTTGAGCCAATCCATTCACTCCCTTTGTTTTCTGTTTTTATTAACTGAGATATTGCAAATTGCCAGAAAATAGTCGAGCTCTGTTTCATTCTCACATCCGTATTGCCTTTCAGGCCATTTGGCTCAGGAGCTGTGTCTCTTGGCCTCTAACGAGTTTATCTAGTTTTGCCATCAAACTATATACCCAGGTCTGTTCTTGTCTTTTTTTGCCGAACTGGCCAGCCCTGTTTGGTTATCCTTTTTGCTCATCCTGGAGCTGGTGGGTGAGGTTGGTTCCTCGGATGGCACCTTTTCCAAGCGATGGAAAACACGGAAAGGGCTCTGCTCCAAATTGAGGGAAACATGGCAGCTTTGGAGGCCCACAGATTGGCAAATTAACCCTGACCCTACTACTTCCCAATCTTGGTTTTCTCCTCTGTATTGTGAAGGTGATAGAACTCATCTCACAGAGTTGCTGTTAAGGATTTTAAAAAGTTAGGTCGTGTTGTCCCTAATATTGCAGCTGACACACAGAAACGACCATTTTATGGTAGTTACTGTTGGTTTAGATGAAGGCCACCAGGAACAACCTGCAATTATGAAAGTTTTGTCTATGGCCCCTTGTAGCGAGTGAGAACATAGACCTGGGGGACCATGGACCGTCCAAGTAAGAGGGTGTTTGAAAGAACCTATAATAGGATTTGGGCTTTAGTTGAGTTTTGGGGGAGACTCTAAGAAAGATGAGTCTTGATGCAGTCAGAAAGCAGGGGTAATTGTGCAATTGGGTATCTCCCTCAATGGAGGGAGACTAGAACAATGATAAAGATGTGATTGGCAAAGAAGTAGCAAGTCACTCATTCTGGCCCAGTAATGGGAGTGTTGGTGTGTTGTGTGTGGGATGGTAACCTTGTTTTGTCCTTGCTTAGACCCAGTGATGACGTGGCTTTGCTTTGTTCCATTTAGCATGATCTCAGAATAGGCTTGTCCAAGGCTGGTATTCTGCGAGTTGATTCTGTCTAGTAGGAGAACAACAATGTTTAGCTGTGAGTGCCAAGTGGTTCTGAGTGTAAGGGGCTTTTCCTTCTTCTTTCTTACTAGTTTTTGCCTTTTCTCATTCTCAGGAAGATGGCAGGCTGACCAGTGTCTCTGTAAGAAAGTCAAGTTAGGGGATGAGCAGCTCACATGTCCTGCTATCACATCAAATGTCCCTCACGGAACACAAGTCTATGAGAAACTGACTATCTTGCATAGTGAGTAGCTCAGGCAGAGGAGGGAGAGGAAGTAAAGGTGTTGGGGGTAGGGGGGAGGATTGAGTATTACCTGAATTCTCTCCTGGATAATGAGGAAATTAGGCACCCCAGGATCTGGGGATAGATCTCCTCAGGGGCTGCAGAGCATGGAGCCATCTGGTGACTGGGGCAAAGCCAAACACTGTGCACACAGTGCATCTAAGCTCAGTGGAGAGCCCAAGCACAGACACGGAAACAAGCATAGGCAACCAGAGAAGCTTGGGAAGCAGCAAGATGAAGTAAGATGCTCAGGTACGGGAACATGGAAAAACCTTATAGAACACCAGAGTGGAGAGGCAAAGATTTTACTAGATGTCTTGGTCCTCCCCTACTCATGAGATGGAACTCTTGAAGATGCTGGACCAGTTCACATAAACACAGCATACCAGGAAACCATGGGGGAAGCATTTGACTGGAAGTTCGAAAGGTTATAGACCAGATTATAGGCATTCTTAAATGTAGCCTCTTTGTCCTTCACTCCATGCGTTTATTTGTTGGGATTAATCAATTACAATGGTTAGGCTTCTGGGTGTCTATCGAGATAATACTGAAAGATGAGGGTTTCCTAGAAATCTTTCCCACCCCGAATCACAAAGGTGACTTGCCTCTCCCTTTAGTGGGTCTTAAAGACTCTTAGCAAACTGCTATAGACTAAATGTTGACTCTCCCACAATTTAGACGTTGAAACCTAGCCCCTAATATTATGGTATTTGGAGGTGGGGCCTTTGGGAGGTGGCTAGATCATGAGGGTGGAACCTTCTTGAATGGGATTAGTGCCCTTCTAAGAAGAGACCCCACAGAGTTCCCTCACCTCCTTCTGTCATATGAGGACACAGAGAGCACACAGCCATCAGTGAACCATGAAGCAGGTCCTAACCACATACTGAATCTACCATCACCTTCATCTTGGACTTTCCAGCCTTCAGAATTGTGAGAAATAAATTTCTGTTGTTTATAAGCTACCCAGTCCATGGTATTTTGTTAAAGCAGCCTGCACAGCATCAGGAACAAACCTATCACGTTTGCAAATGATACTGCTCTTTCTTCTCCCCATGACTCATAACTTACCACCTGGCTGGTGTGTCTGCAACGGGGATATCTTCCTTAGCACAGTCAACTCAGGAAACTCTAGCCAGTGTTCACCATTCCCGCCCTGGACAGAGAGGACAATAAACAGACAACCCTTAGCTCTGATGGTCTTGGCCAAGCATCCCTTTTAATTCTACTGGTTGTCTACACTCTTTTTCAGATTATTTGTCTTATTTCAGACAAATTAGCTTCCTTGATTTTCCTGATTCTTACTTCCAGACAACTTGGAGTTCTAGTCCTTTTTGCCTATTAGATTTCTTGTCTACCTTGGGAAAATTGGCCTTTGGTAGCAAATTCTTTTTTTTTTTTTTTTTTTTTAAAGACCAGCTTCTAAGTCCAACCTCAGCTCTGACTCAGTTCCATACCTCCCTCTTGTTCAGGCCCTGGTTCTCTTCCTTGATTCCCTAACACCCATCCACACCCCCATTTTGGCTGAGGCCTGCCATTGAAAATGATGGAGGTGGAGAGAATATGTTCAGTAGAGAATAATCTCGATGATAGAATCAGCCTGATACATATTGAAGAAGATATATTGATGGAGGGATCAGATCTGTTGGAGGTTTATCTGGTTTGTTGAAGGAACCTGTCCTGGTTCTCAAATACTTTGTACTAATGTGGGGGTGCCAGAGTGGGTTTCCACTGCTTCCCCCGAGCTCTAGGGAATGTATTTCCTGCTTGGTGCCTAAACAGGCAGCACATAGCTCTGTTTGGCCTGTGGTCTGCTGAGCTGTCGGATCATTTTCACATTGTGGAACCCTACCCACTATCTGCCCTGGAAAATTTTCTACCTGGTCCCACTTCCATATTCTAGTTCAGTCACCACAAATGAGCAGCCTCCAGCTGAGCCTTGAACTTAATTGTATTCTCTTTTCACTTTTCCCCCCTGATCTGCCCCAGGTTCCTAATTTTCCAAGTGCCCCTTTACTCTTGGCATAAGATACTTCATTCTATCTCAGAAGGAAAAGAGAGGAGCCAAGGGGTGAGACATCTCCATCTACCTGCTCCCCCACCACACAAATGTTCTCGCATAAATACTCACCCTTCTCTCTCCAAGCGAAACACAAGAGGCGTCCCTTTTTCTGTTTAAGTCTACCTTCCCCTACTTCCTAAAGGATCATTTTTCATTTTATTTCCCAAAATTATGCAATTGTCTCAACACCATTTATTAAATGTGTCCTACTGACTCAAAATGTTAACTTTACCATATACGAAATTCCATATATTTTCAGAGTTTAGACTCTTATTGTCAAGTTAAACAAAGCTGGACACTAGTTAGAGTGTTGAAGACACATTTTGGTCAGTCATGTACTATTACTATGGGGAAAAGGGTCTAGCGTGAACTCAACTCAACTTTGATTTGTACAGAGGTGACTGGGCTTTTTAAAGGGAAAATGAGGGAATATGGAGGGATGTAAGCGGGACTTGGTAGAGTCAGGGAAGTAAAACATATAAAAAGCAGGAAGGGGGCTTCGTCCATGTGCAACTGGTTTGGGTTTGCTAACTGGCACCTATAGAAGTTGGGCTCCCACCCTCCCGCCAAGGCTGGAAGACAAGTGTTGGCTAGAACAAAGAGATAATTCTTTCAGCAACCTCAAGTTTTCTCAGGTGGGCACTTTATGGAAGGCTAAGATCATCTTAAGGATGAGGCTGTGAATTGTTAGAGACTCTATTGTGTTTTATTCAAGTCATCGTAGGCCACCCTGGAGGCCTAGTTGAAAGAGAGCTCACAGGATCCTGGATAGAAGTTTGGTCAGGAGGAGAGTTTCGGTCACTTTGTATCCATTGTCTATTCTTGGGTTAATGCCATAGCGTTTTAAGTATTACAGCTTTATATCGCATTTCATACTTAGTATATATTATTATGACATGTTTATTGATTTATGTATTATCTCCTTGCCAGAATGCAATTTCTATGAACTGGGGATTTGTAATCTTTGCTTACTTATTGGGTCTCCAGCACATGGTGAGGACTCTATCACTCCCTCTTTGTTCATTGAATGAATTTCCTGTGCCTTTAATCTCTACCTCTCCAATGCTTCCTTATTATCAACATTTAAATAGACTCTTTCATTTAAAACAATAAAGCAATTCTCCCTGCACCCCATGCTCTCACTATGCATGGCTCTATCTTTTTCTGTCTTTGCAGTCATTCCCCCCCCCCACCCCAGAATGTGGTCTACACTGTATCTTCAATTTATTCACTCCCCACTTCCTGCAGTCTGACTTCCACTTCTGTTACTCCCTGGAAATTCTCTTGCTATGAGCACCTACGATATCTGCTCCTAGAATATTTGGTGCCCATAGATCTCAACCTAAGCAAGATGTCTCCTCTGAGCACCAGAACCATGTAACCACCTCTGACAAACTATTCCCACCTACTTTCTCACACTAGGCACAATAAAACATAAAATCCTCCCTTTCCTTTGTTAACCTGCTCTTCTGGTTCCCCATCTTAGAAAATGGCATCCAGTTGTTCAAATGACAGACCCAAGACGTCCTCAATACCTCCTGCTTCCTTACCGCCCAGTTTCCAACATCCAGCTAGTCGCTAAACACTCCTTAATTATCTTCTGCTAGTTCAGGCCACAGTCAATGTTTGGATCACTACGGCAGCCTCCAGTTGTCATGCCTCTAGTCTTTCTTCCCCAAGACTCTTCTCTATTCTCGAGCCAGAGTGGGCTTTGGAGATGAAATTCCACTCCTGTACTCTCACTTAAATCCATCCCCGGCCCTGACTGACCGTGGAATGAAGCTCTGAAGCATGAGTGTATATCTCCAGTCTATTCTTCAATAACTACATAAAGTACACAAGTCATTCTGAGACTTAGTTTCTTCATCTGTAAAGTGGGAATGATAATCCTTGTCCTTCCTATTTTGTAATAAGGATGAAGTGTCTTCAGATATACAAGTGCTTTAGGAAATAAGGAATGATAATCCAGTACTCAATACATATCTGTTGAGGGTGAATGAATTACTTCCGTCACTTTGTTCCTCTATTCAGGCTGGCTGGTTGGGTAGAGGAAGCAGAGCAGTAGGGAGGTAATTTCTAGCCCCTTAAATTTGAGGGGATACTGCTTTACAATCTGGGACCAGCATGTTCAGTGCTGACTTTTCTTCTCCTCAACTGTCTTTATTGTATCCATTCATAAATCCAGCTGTCAAAGAACCACTTCAAATAAGCTCTCCTCAGCATATATCACCACCCCCTGAGGAGGGTATGTTCTGTGAAGTTAGGGGAATAAATGTAGATTTTTCTAGAAGGAGAGAAAAAGGAAAGACTTTCACTTTTATTCAATTATCACTTCAGCAGCTGTCTACATGACTTGGAAAATTCCCCTCACATCTCTCGATGGATTCTCTATTGCCAAAATCCCCGTTCTCACTGGCTGACAGAGACTGGTTTTCAGTGCCAAAAATATTTGATGTTGAAATGTAGAGGGAGGTGCCATCAGGATCTGTTACTCCACATTAATCTCTTTATTATTTCTGACATAGATATTGTAGCATCATCATAGATTTAATAGAGGATAATGGTAATACAATGTGAATGCATTAGGTGTGATCTGGGGTGACTACAGTCTAAACTTTTAATATAAAATAGATATTCTGTGTGTGAAGGTAAATGAGCTTGAATGCAGCCTCACACAATGGGTATCACAAAGGCACTGCCTTCACAATAGGGAGTGAGAAATGAACTTTTCATTACGGGATATGATTGACATCTTTTTGTGTCCATTCATGGCTGCAAAAACCCCAGTGTCATAGCAGAGAACATGAAGAATTTCTCCAGCAGCTGTGATGGAGACTTTAAGACATGAAGTTATGGAAGCTTGAAGTCAATTGTTTCCAAAAATGCAGAGCAAAATGAAATAATTTTGTACCTTGCCGTTAGTCAAGATGTTTCCTTCTATGGCTTTTTTTTTTTTTCACCCAGTGGTATCTAAATAATATATATCTTTTCAATAGCCACAGGTGGTAGGTGTCTGTTCCAAGGATTTCCCTTTAAATGTTTCCAGCAGGCCCCCATGGAGCTAAAGAAACGAGAAAACCACTGGGAAGTGCTTCAGCTCCAGCCCATTCTAGTTTCTTAGAACTAACTTATCTTTCCTTTTCTTTTTTTCCTTTTTTTTTTTTTTCTGTTTTTGTTCCTTGTCTTTCATGTGGGTTTTACATCTGGATTTTTCCTCTTTACCCAATATCCCCAGGGACTAGGAATTCAATTCTGTCTATTAATCCCTAATTCCATACTTACTCCCTTGAGTTGATTTTTTTTTTCTTTTTTTTTTTACAAAATCAGTCTCTCTGCAACAGTTAAAAGAAACACAGCACCCTCTTTCCACTGCTGGATCTCTAGGGCCTTCTGGGCCCTGTGTGTCCTGCAAGGAAGCCAAGTGACAGCTTATGAGGATAGGACCATGAGCCCCATTTTATGGATGGCTAGCTAGGGCTTGGAAAGGTCATGTGTGTGGATCATCCTAACTCCCAAATCAATACTTGGGTTCATAGGAGACCAGGAAAAATAACTGGAATGGAGATAGTTTCCTATCTGTCTCATAACCAAAATATTTCAGAAAATATTAAAATGGATGCACACAGGTGGTGGTAGTTTCCTTTAACTTTGGCTGGAAGAATTTCGTCCTTTAGATGTGTGTTTCTTGAGGGCTTCTCCCGACTCTAAACTATTGAGACTTGGTAGGAAAATATATTGCCATAATGAAAACAAGAAAAAAAAAAAACCCAAACAAACAAGAAAAAAAAACTAGCAAACATCTCAACATATCTCATAATTCTGTAATATAATGTATCTTGTGAAACTATGTGCTGTTTAGAGGCTTATAATGGATCAGTTTCCCACCTAGATTTACAAGGAAAACAAAAAGCATTCCAGCTTATAAATCAGTATTTCCTACAGGGCTGGTGAACTTGGTTTGTTTTTCTCTGAAGGTACTAGATTCAAATAGGAAGTCATACGAAGAATCAACTAATTTTATAAAACTTAACTGGTGAATCCAAGCTGCAAAAAGACATTTTATCTTAGAAATCACCCTATCACACTGGCAGGTTGTTAATAAAATATTAACACTGGCACACTTAAGGCATGTTGTTAATAAAATATAAGGAAAGAGAGCTGGAGTAATTTGCCTAAGGTTAAAAGTTTCTGTAGTAGACAGCTTCTGACAGGCCTTCCAAAGATTCCCCCCTCCTGGTGTTCAGACCCTTGTGTCATCCCATTTGCTCACCTGCAGGTGGACCAATGAGTTTCTTCTAAGGAACGTAATATGGTAAATGTGATGGGATATCACTCCATCGTGAGGTTATAAAAGACTGTGATTTTCATTTTCTCTCTAGTACTTCCTCTTGATTTCTTGTTTGCTTTCTCTGATGAAGCCAACTGTCATGTTGCAAGACGCTTTATGGAGAAGCCCATGTGAAGGACCAAAGAAGACCTCCAGCTAATAACTCATGAGAAACTGAGGCCTCAGTCCCACAATCCACAAGAAGCTGAGTCCATCCAACACCTTATGAGTGAACTTGGAAGTGGATTCCCCAATTGAGCCTTCTGATGAGACCACAGCCCCACCCAACACCTTGACTGTAGCCTGTGAGAGACCCTGAGCCAAGGCATCTAGCTAAGCTGTGCCACAAAACTATGGGATAGTAAGTGTATGTTGTCTACTATGTTGTGGGGTAATTTGTTACACAGCAACAGAGGACTAATGTAGCTACAAGTAGCTCAGCTAGAATTTGGACAGAGAACTTATCTGATCCCCAGACCTATATTCTTTCTACATTACCCCTAAGTTATCCCAACAGTTTTTAAACATTTTCTATGTGCTGGCCATCATGTTAGACACCGGGGATGCAAAGGCACAATTCCCTTTAAGAAAGAAAGACTAGGTAAAGCTTCAAAAGGAGTTAGGATTTGTATTTGGCCTTGCCTCACATATAGGGCAAATGAAGAAGAAAGAGACCATGTACCAAGCATGGGGAATGGTGTGACCATGAATACAGAGGCTAGGATCAACTTAGCCTCAAATGAATAGACAAGCTGGAGGGTTCTCATCTGTGGCTTAAGAAAAATCAGCTCCGATAAAAAATCATTTGTGTCCTTAGGATACAACTAAAAAGGGCCTATTTAGTTTTGTATATGTAACATTTTTAAGAAATAAAATTAATTTTACTAGAGAAAAGACTCAGAATGAATCTCACAAGTTATCTTTGAATTAACATCAATTGATCTCCATAATATGTTATTAAGTGAGTAAAGCAAAGTGTGGGATAGTAGTATTCTAGTTATTCAATAAGAAACACTGAAAGGATGAACCAGAAAGTAACCCAACAAAACAAAACAAAACAGTAGAAGAGAGAAGAGGGTAGAGGAAGGGTGGGAATGAGGCTACTTTGAGTGTATTTTTTTGTATTTGTATGGTTTGACTTTTGAATTTTATATACGTCTTAATCAAATTAAGGAAAAAAAATAGTTGAAAATGCAGTGAAATAAATCAATCTAATTGTACATGAAATTAAGGAAAAGAATTATCCCAAAGATTACTAAGCCTGCATAGGGTGTATGTGGGTATCCCCACTTTTTGGAAGTTCCCATTACACCACCACACTTTTATGGGAGACTGGACATCAATACCACAATGCCTTTTTTTTTTTTCATAAACATGAAAATCCTCTTCAGATTTCTTTCAGTTAGCAAAAACAGGTACTAATGTGGGTTTTTCATTAAAGCAAAGTGGCATAATATGAGCTTTCAGTGAGCAGGGGTGAGGGGATACATTCTGGCTTACAAAAGGTTTCACTGGAGCACTCGACTTTCAGAGAGCCGGGGTGGGGGTGGGGAATCTGTATTCTAAGACTATACAGAATCGACTCTGTTCAGTATTTTCATGTTAGAAGTAATGCCGGTGTTTTAATTTTGAAAACTAACGCATAGTTTAGGGTAAAGCAATAAATTATGCCAGTGTTACCCGGAGCAAGATTTTCTGTGTAAGAGAAAAGAAATGTGGTATGAGAACATGCACCCAGCTCATATTTTTCCCTTATCTGCCCTAAGCCTGGAATCAGTCATTTCTTCAAGAAGTTCTGGTTCTCTTAGTAGAAAGTGGTACTTACAAAACTTGATCGGGGCACTAGAGAATACTAAAATACTGTTCACTCTGTCCTTTTGCTGCCCAAGCTTCTGGACGCAGCTGCTTTGGCTTAGTTTTACCTCCAGCTCACAATGGGAGTAGTGGGAGATGAATTCGGAGGGGGTGAGTGCTGTCAGATGGTAAAGGGCATTAAATGCCTATTATCTAACTCTGGACATTAGCTGATCAGTGGAGGGGAACAGTTGAAGGTTATGGGGACTGAGGTGCCTGCTGTTGACAGCGACAAAGAATAATGCTTAGCCTGATACACGTTACGTACTTAAGTTATGTTGTCTGGATCTAACATTGGGGTTCATAATTTCTTGTTGGCCGGTGTTCCATAACCTAGTTCTAGAATGAATACAAAATATTTTATATAACTTTGCAAATCTGGGTAATATGTCTTGCTATGCCACTGCACCTTCTGGGCTTAGCTCAGCAGGATTATAGTTTTTCCTTGCTATCAAGTTATTGTCACAATTGTAAATATCTATTGAACTTGAAATAAGCAAGTAAAAGGTATGCTTAGCAGCGAAACACTTGCCCTAACCCAGAACGTCCCCAAATCTACTTCTCAGGAAATGTGTTTGCTTTGTCGTCACTGTCTATTTTATAAATCATAGAAATGATACACTTAGGAAATAGGATAATTGATAGAGTACAGACGATTAATGATTGAGAAAATAATCGTCCTTCTACCCTCGCCCTCATTTCCTAGAGGTTTTTGATTTTGACGTTGGTTACCACCATTATTCTAAGTAATAGTCTAAATAGTTTTTGATTTATGGACTTTCTCATTTGGAAGATGAAAAATTTAACTCATCTACACATAATAATTTCACTTTCCTTTCTATGTGTCCTCCGAATTTGTTGGTTAAATTGTTATTTTTGGTTTTGTTGATGATCTTTAAAATGTTAATTAATATACTGTAATCTCTACTTTTGGTTCTGTTTTAGACACTATCCCTTGATTTGTCATTATTCAAAAAACAAACAACCTCTAAATTACTTTCCATTTTTTTCTCCCCTGCTGCACTTTCCATCCTTTGTCAGCTTTATTTCCTTGTATGTTAACAAGGTTTTGGCATTAACATTCTGTTCTATAATTATTCTTATGCGTTAAGTGCTTTGTCCATAGGTTTAAAATCGATAAATAAAATTTATAATATCATGATATGTAAATATTATTTACTGCAGAACTAAATAGTGTGATTAGATCCTTGGAGAAAATTAATTTTACATCATCAAATTTGTGCTGCTTGTAAGAGAATGTTCCAAGTGTAAAGACCAATGAGATTCTTCTCTCTCTCTCTCTCTTTTATTAATATGCCATAAATTGCTCAAGTTAATCATGTAATTTAGTGCATTTTGCTTTTGACTTTTTGTAACTCTCTTGTGCTTTTTAATTTTGACCAGAGCTTATCATTGTATTTTTTTTTCTTTTTGAGAAAAGATGTCAGCATGGTACTTGGATCTTTCAGCTCCCACTAAAATCATAATATTTCTTGAATAAAATGTATTTCCTTTGAAGAAACTTTCCTTGAGACCCTCTGTTTGCTGGTTCTAATTTACATGAAGCTGGTCTTTCTTTTATTGCACTCTGTAGTAGTTTCAGTGTTTTTTAGAACCCATACTTCTAAACCTGATTTGACTTATTTCCTAGATTCCCTTCTCATTTTCTTAAGGACATCCTCAAGTAATTTTTTGTATAGAATGTTTGATAGGTAAACTTTATGACCTTATGTATGAGAATATCTATCTTTACTCTTCGCTGATAGTTTTTCTGGGTATAGAATTCAAGTTCTAAAATATTATTTTTCTTTAGAACATTGAGGGCACTGCTCCATTGTCTTGCAGTATCTGGTCAATCACGAGTCAGTATCCTTCCCTAGTTCTGAAAAATTTCTCTTCTAGCTTTCCACTGATCATTTTCTCCCCTCCATGTTTTCTTTTCTTTTCCACCTGGAACACCTATTAGGTAGATGTTGACCTCCTGGATTATTTTTCTATGTTTCTTACTTTTAAATATCCCATATTTATATTTCTTTGTCCTTTTGCTATAATTTTTAGGAGCTTTCCCTGACAAGTTCTTGTCACACTTTGGACTTGTTCTTATTTACATCTTACTTTTAATTTCTAATATTTGTTTTTAAAATTATCCCATTGCTCCTATTTAGTAGTAGCCTATTCTTGCTTTGTAAATTTCTTTGAGGATATTTTAATTATTAGTCTTAAAATCCCTCTTTCCTCTGAAGTCAGAAATTCTTTGATCCTTCTCCTCTGTCCTGCTGGTTTCCTCAAACATTTGCTGATCCTTAGATATCTTTTCATACTGTGAATTACATAGAGGTTTGTACTATACATGGTTGTGGGGGTTTCCTCTGCTGTCCGTTTCCCTGACATACCTCATTCCCCTTTAAATGGGGCAGTTCCTTGGAAGTTTTGGTCTGTGGGTGGTGGTTCCATCCCAGGCTTCACACTGGGGTTTTCCAGGTGAACCAGGAGATCTTGCCTCTTTTCAAATACCAAAGTAAGCCAGCTTTACTCTGAGATGCCACCATCCACCCTTGAGGTCTAGACTTGGCCCTGGTGCATTTTCCATGTTACAAAGGACTCCCTGGATTATGCTGGGGTATACACTGCCTCTGCCAATCTCTCTGTCCCCTGGGCATGGTGAATAAAGATGTTTTGGGGCACAATTGTTGCATAAATCATTTATTGGCAGCATCCTGATTTCACAAAAAATCCCCTCTGTCTTTCCTTCATAAGTTCAGCAGCCTTCCCTTATACCTTCTCAAGGTCAATTATGAATGAGGAGTTGATGGGCATTTTGGGGAGGGGGATTTACCTTTTGACAAGTCCTTCAGAGGTGGTCTGGCTTCTCTGTTTAGAATGTGGGGGGCTTTACCTTTGCTCCCAGCTTTAGTGCTTCAGAAGAAGAATAGTCTTTTCTTTTTTCTTTTCTTTTCTTTTCTTTTCTTTTCTTTTCTTTTTTCTTTTCTTTTCTTTCTTTTCTTTTCTTTCTTCTTTCTTCTTTCTTTCTTTCTTTCTTTCTTTCTTTCTTTCTTTCTTTCTTTCTTTCTTTCTTTTTTTAACATCTGCTTGATGTTACAGTACCCTAGAAGGGTACTGTATGGTCTATACACAGTCTGGACTCTTCCTTCAGACCAGAGCCTCTCCAGGTCAGGGGCTATATCCTTTCCATCTTTATTTGTGTCCACCAATGATGCCGATGCCAGTGAGCTAGACGGTGAGAGCAGGAAGACTGGATAATTACGGTGTGGGTGAGCAAAGAGGGGACATCAGAGGAAGGAGAAGACTCGCGGAGGACTCCAGGAGTTGAACTGAGGCAAAAGGCCCCCTGAATTCTTCCTCCCAATTTTGAGACCCCGGTTGTGGTGCTCCAATGATCCCAGAGCCCAAGCTGCTCTGTTTTTCTAGAATTAATATGGCCAAGGCTACAGACTTAACTTTGTCAAGTGTCAAGCCTTGGGGCAAAAAGAGAAGTAAGACAGACAAAGAAATAAAAAAAGACAAAGCCCACTGGTGAAAGATGGGGAAGCGAGCCCTGTCTGCTGCCGCGCTGTGAAGTTCCGCGGGCTCCCAGTGCAGCTGGCCCCGCATCTCCAGCTGCCTGGTGCGTTTATGCCTTACTCTGGAAATGTGAAATTGTGTTCTTCCGTCAGGAGAAAACCTTCTTGACAGTTGCAAGTGCTCGGCGGGAGTGTTTGGAGCGCGGCTATGCAGGCGCAGCGAGATTAGGCCGCGGGCCTTGCTGGCTGACAGTCTGTCACTCCCAGGGTTAATCCGGGCCCAGCGGCTCTGCAGGGAGAAGCCGCCTGGACAGACGGACGGACGCGGGAAGGGCGCTCCTAGAAAGAAGCCTTATCCTCACTCATTCACTCCCCAGCCAGCTGCAAAGAAGGGGTCCTGCCATGGGGGGTGGGGAGGGGGGTTAGGAGCCACTTTCTCCCTGGGGCTGAGATAATCGAGAAAACCTGCTCAGGTTCCAGGGGAGATGGCCCCTCCCATTTCAGCAGAAGTCCGAGACAAACCTGTTAAACACTGGAAATAAAGTAATTGGAACTAGCAGTTTTGTTGCGCCCACGATTACAGGCTCTGTCATAGAGTGCTTTCAGAACAATATTTTATTCCATCTTCGCGATCTGCTTCAGAGAACGATCGCTGTCTTCATTTCACGTGCATGGAAATAGAAGATCCCGAATCTGAAGGCCGGTCTGGCTGGCTTCAGAGTGCTTTCTCCTCCATTAAAACCCACGTTTATCCAAGTGCAGCGCATTTGTCAAGCACTGCATTAAAATCCCCTTCCTCTACTAATCAGGTGATTTTAGGTAAATTAACCTCTTCGGGCTTCAGGTTTCTTATCTATAAAACGGGGATAATAATATCAACTTTATGATGTGTTGTGTGGGTTAAATAAAAATATATATATAATTATATATTGCATATGGCACATATAGAAATATATATTATATATGATACTTAATGTATAAATCTATAGCTCTGTATTACATTTGTATAATATAAATACAGTAATATATTTATGTTATAGAAATATATAATATGTATTATACATATGATATATATGTATATATATGTGTGTGTATATATACATAGATGTGTGTGTGTGTGTGTGTGTGTGTGTGTATAGATATATGACTCAGTACAAGCCTGGTACCTAGTACACATTCAATAAGTATTTGTTGAGTAAATGAAGAAAGAACAGTAACGGTATTCTAGAACACCCATTTCCTTAGAGCAGGGTTTCACCTGCAGCGCTGACATTTGAACATTGACATTTGGACATTTGGGACTGGGTAATTCTTTGTTGTGGGGGGCTGGCCCATGCATCAGAGTGTTTGGCAGCGTCCTTGACGGCTACCCACTGGACGCCAGCAGCAACACAGCCCTCCCCGATTGTGATGACCAAAGACATCGCTGCACCCGCCACACGCTCCTTTGAGGACATTACTGAGAACTTCAGCCTTAGAGGGAACCAATTCTGCCTTGGACACCATAGAGGAGCAATCTATAAATAATAAATAGGATAGTTAAACGTAAAGAGTGTAAACTTCATGGGCGGCTGGTCTCTACTCAGCTCTGCCGCTATCGTACCAAGCAGCCATAGACAGTACATGCACAAACGAGCGTTACTGTGTTCCAGTAAAGTTCTACGGAGCCAGGCTGGCTCCGTGTGTTGTTGCTTGCTGCCCCTCCTAGAGCAAATGCAGAAGGAGCAGAAGAGGAGCATCCCTGGGGGATAGGCCACACTGTTACTGAGCCACATGGCCTGAAGCTGGCCCTACCTGTAAGCAGAGGGGATTTTATCTCTATGTGGACTGTGAGACGGACCCCTATAAAGTCCTTTGCCTCATCGGCTAGGCATGGTGCCTGCAAACTCACCACGGAAGGGTCATCTTGTGGAGGGTCAAGCATGGCTTTGACCAGTACCCTCTTCGTAAGAGAACCTTCCCCCAAGAAAACCAGAAGGTAAAGCTGTATTCAGTAAGTACCGCCTACATGTGAGTGAGTTGCTCCATTCAGAGGGATTCTTGACCCTCCGTAGCCACTGTTCCCTGTAAGAGGGTGAGGGAGAAAAAGGCACTTGGAAAGAAGGGGCAAGTACGTAAAAACAGGCAGCCGGGGTCCTAAACATCACCTTGGCCGACTTCTCAAATCTACAAAAAAGAACATCTCCAGTTTCAGCTGAAAAGGAAATGACATAAGAGTCAACTCTATTATTTGGCAAGGGTGTAATTAGGCTCACAAATGGAACTTTATTAATAAGGAGTACCGAAATCCTTCTCTAAATAGTACCCTACCACCATTGCGTCAGCAGCCTGCAGGTTAAAGCATGTCCCCTGCTATCATGACGCTGCCGTACACATCCATCTCAACAGGACACAAATATCGTCCTGCCACAAACACACTCTCCTGGGCCACAGTTAGAGTCTCCGCCCAGGGCAAGCAAGAGGTCGTAGCTGGAAAGTTAAGGAGTCTGAACTAGATTTGTTTGGGATCCATGCCTTACTTCATTTAGCTCATCTCTACATCCTGTTACATGAGAAAACCTTTTAAATATCTCTGACACGAGGGCATGCTTCCTTTTTGACATTACTGTCGTACCTTCCTTTGCAGCTGGGGAAGCCAATGAGGTGTAAGCAGCAGTCCCGAGAGGCTTCGAGAAGAGCTCTTTAAAGAGATTAACTCAATTAGATCCATTTTGCCTGTCTGCTCTACCTCTTCATTTCTGCCTGGAACTTAGTTGTGATGGCTGGACTTTTTGCAACCATCCTGTAATCAGGAGTCTGGGATGCTGGTGACATAAAGCGGCCATCAAGTCCTGGATAGTCTGTCCTCGGACCTATCATATAAGAATGAAAACCAAACGTCTTTAAGAAGCTATCTGGGGAGACTTTGCTAGGACAACTGCAGTAGCTTAAAGATGACCACAGCTTCTTGTATTCTTATTGTAGAGCGGTAGAATTTTATCTTTAATTCTGGGCTAGCCCTGTGGCCTGTTCTGACCTACAGGATGTGGCAGCCATGATACCTGCTGGGTCTAGGCTTTAAGGTATCTGCAGGTTCCACCACTGCCACTTAGGACACCCCCTGTTGGAACCCAGCGGTCTTCTTGTGAGAAGCCCAAGCCACATGATGAGACCACATGGAGAAAAACTGGAGACACTCTGATTGTTAACAGTAAGGTAGTCAGAGCCAGGGTCGCCAACAAGAAAATATGGAGTCAGGACAGCTAAGATAAAACAGCACTGACATCCTGTTTTGCAGCTTAGACAAGACCGCACTGACATTCTGCTTTGCTGCCTTTGCAGAAATGCTTTCTGCAAATCGTCCTAAAATAAGGCAATTAACCACAAAAGTATTTGTCAATATCGCGGGCAAAGGGCAGTTAAGACATAAGCCCCTAGATGTCAGCAAAAAAAGGACCATCAGCACGTGGACATGAACCTAATTAATAGGTAGACAGGTACGTGACCAACGCCCTGATTGGCAGGACTCAGCACACCCTGACTGCTTATGATAGTTCTGCAAAAGACCTCATGAAAACCCCTAAACTTAGAAATTCTGAGGGCAACTCACTCGGATCCCCCTTCCTCTCCAGGAGCTTTGTATTCTTGCTCAATAAACTTTGCTTTGCTGCTCACCACTCTTCGTCTGGTCTACCTCTTCATTCTTGGTCTACATGACCAAGAACCGTGGGCACTAAGGTGGCACAAAATCCTGTAACATGATCAACACCCAGCTCTATTCTCTGCTGATAGCACCGATTTCTAGCCAAGTCAGCCTTCCAGGATGTTCCAACCCAGTCACCCCTCCAAATAACTGCAGCCCTTGCTAGTACCACTTCAAGCCAAAGCACCACACAGCTGAGCCCAGTCTTCCAGATGACAACACAAAAGCATCAGAAACGTGAGACCTGTCTCAGACGTACCAACCCAACAAGTCTCCAGATAACTGCAGCCTCACCTGGATAAGCTGACACCGCCTGGAACAAAAGAACCACCTGGCTAAGCCCAGTCGACCTCTAGATTCACAAGAGATAAGAAATTAGAAATAAGAAAATACGGGGCGCCTGGGTGGCACAGCGGTTAAGCGTCTTCCTTCGGCTCAGGGCGTGATCCCGGCGTTATGGGATCGAGCCCCACATCAGGCTCCTCTGCTGTGAGCCTGCTTCTTCCTCTCCCACTCCCCCTGCTTGTGTTCCCTCTCTCACTGGCTGTCTCTACCTCTGTCGAATAAATAAATAAAATCTTAAAAAAAAAAAAAGAAAAGAAAAAGAAATAAGAGAACACGATAAAAACAATAAAAAATAATAAAATGTTTTAAGGCACACCACTATGGTGACTGAAAATAGAAACCATGCAGAGATAGAATCAAGGTTGTAGCCCTGTGCCAGTAGGGAATTGAAAAAACAGAAAAACTTCGTCTCAAGCATACATTAATCATTTAGAAATGTAAGGGTTTAATTCTCTGCCTGATTATTTTGAAAGCCCCTGCGCTGAGAAATAAACATGAAACTGGCCTGATGTTTAGATTTTGGGGCTAACCAACAATGAAGCCATCTCACAGGTCTCCTGCTGATGAACCCTTGGGTGAGAATTACAAAGACACGGGGAAATACAATGTATAACTTGCAGTATGTGCAGTGATGGAGAAAAGGTCACAGCTCCAAGTGGAAGGCAATAAGAAAGATGAACTTTAAAATTAATGTTTAACATAGGCAAAAGGAAAGGATTAAATCTGGAAGGCAATAATGGGTTATTATGAAGTAGGAATAGTTGGACAAAAAGGTAAATTGGTATTCTAGAAGTGAAAAATTAAAAAGAATTGAAACATAAAAAGTCTTGATGGACATGCTAAATAGTAAACTGTATATATCTCACAACACACAAAGAATTAGTAATTTGTAGCCAGATCTGAAGAATTAGTTAAAATACAGCACAAAATGCTAAACAGATACAAAGTAGAAAGAACTGAAAAGACAGGGGTTGTGCTGGGAACTTCCACCACAGGTCTAATGGAGATTCTAGGAAGAGAATATGAAGTAAATGTGGTGGATTGGATAATTTTTCTAGAAACAACTGGCTGAGTACTTGAGTTGGAAATTATTCTGACTCCCAAATAATAGCTTTTCTACACACTAAATTAATGACTAAGATATGTGTAAGTATACATTCACACTATATATACACTATATATAATATATACCATATATAAACATATACACACACAATTTAGAATCAATCATGGCTTTATTAGAAAAGAACTCATTTTCATATCATATCTTTTGTAATTTCTAGTCATGGTAAGCCTGGTCTTTCTTCTTTACTATCTCTGGCCCCTTTCCCCATCTCTGGGCCTTCTGTCACTATGTTCCATTATCAGGAATGGCCAATCCCATCTCCAGTGCCTGCCAGAGCTCTGCTACCTTTTAGAAGACTCCTGGGACAACCACAGGATACTGTCTCTACTTTCTCTAAAATTTTACAACCCTGAAATTTGTTCACTTCTTTGGCTCTTGGCCCATTGGCTTTTTAATGTGCTCTTTGGAAGCTCTTTCAGGTTGAGGGCCTCAGTTCCTATTTCTTGGGCTCCCCAGCGACTTGGTTTGTTCTCAATAGTGGTAGTTCATTAATATAGAGGGATAACCCTCTTAAAACTTGTGAGAGTAACTTCTGGGAAGGTGAAAGGGATAACAATGAGAAGCGGGGTTGAAGACGTTTGTAAGAGTATGATTTGATCCCCACTGGCTCTCCACACAAACAACAAAACCACCACTACAACCACCGTATCTACTCTTACTGTGACCACTGTTAGTACTGCTATTCCTTTTGAGGTCTCGTGAAGGCCTCCAAGCGAAACACAAAAGGCTTGAGCGGAATCCGCCATGAAACTGTGGCCCGAGAGGAAGACTGAGGGGTGGTGGAAGCTGATAGAGGAAAGAGTTCTGGAAAGGTGGGGGAAATGCAGGAGGAAGGGGCTAGGGGGAAAGAATGCTGGGAGAGGGGAAACAACGGAGACCTGGCAGTCACTCTCTGATTGGCTGGGATGCTGGGAAGAAAAAAAAGTGAGACAGAGCACCACAAAAATGGCGTGATGGAATTTATCCCCACAGGGAGGGAAGACATTGAAGCTGCTCCATCCTATAGAAGATACAGGGGCTACGTGCCCAAGATCGAGCCTAACGAAGGGCTCAAAGAAACAGTGTTGTCAAACCCACAGAACCGCTTCCCTGGAGATGTAGCTTTATTCTTTCAGTGACCCAGATTCATTAGAGTAATTAGCAACTATCTCAGAGGTCATGGAGGCCAAGAACCTTCTCTGGGTATAGCCTCAAATCAATCCAGCATGGATGGGAACTGGAGCTTTGTGGATGTGACAGTTTGGACTCAGTCAAGAGATGAGTATTTTGACCCTTTTCCCCCAGAGTGATAAAGCTAGAGAAATAACCCGGATTGATATTGCCAAAACCATCAGTAGATTTGTCATAACCATTACTCCTTAATCACTGACCAGCTGGGCTCATTTCCATAGCCTTTAATTTTTTACTGTCATCAGAGGGAAAATATCTTTAACCCCAAATTTCTCTAGTATTCTGGATGAAGTTTCTATCATTTTATCCCTCCAAAGTCAGATCATTCTTCTCTTGGTTAATTTATTAATTGAGCTTTCTATATTGTGTGTGATGGCTCTTGATTCAAAAGTCCTGCTGAACACATCAATCTGTCTAGTTGCTGACTTTCAACGTCCTGGCTCAATCAATAACAAAGCACCCTAATCCTTCTTGGCTTGTCCTGAATTACATTTGATACCAGTCCAACCTTATCTTTAATAAGCTCACCTAGGTAATTTGCATATAACAAACAAATTAGGTCTTCCAATGATTATTTATAGGGTACCATAGCCATAAATCAATCTAGGAATAACCTGCTTCTAGAGGCCTTCTGGCTAAATGGGAAACAGAACCTAATAAACAAATTAAAGTTAATTCCTTTTCTCAAGTTCAATTTGTTCTTTACAATTATGAGGCTCCATCTGTCATTTACAATTAACTGTTGGATTTAAATCAGGCATGAAAGTCATACCACTGTTTTGGGTCTTTTGGCATCAGTTCTTTGATTATTTTGAGCACACGATCACAAATTTGTGGTGTATCTCTGTTCCACTTTAATGGCTCAATTATAAGTATACATGTGGAACAGTACAGAGTAGAGATATAGAAGGCCTAGATTTTCCTTCTGGATCTGACATATAGTATCTGTAAGTTTTGGGGTAATATGCCATCATTCCCCCAATTTTCCCACTCTAAATTAAGGGGGATGGAGCCCACTACTAAGCTTCAAGTGGTCTGTGAACTCTTGAAATGACATGCAGCCTTTTTAATGTGTTTGTGCATTATTTTCCTTTTAGAGAGTTCCAGAGGTTTAATCAGAACCTATTTCTTTTTTTTTTTTAAGATTTTTTTTTTTTTTTCGACAGAGATAGAGACAGCCAGCGAGAGAGAGAACACAAGTAGGGGGAATGGGAGAGGAAGAAGCAGGCTCACAGCAGAAGAGCCTGATGTGGGGCTCGATCCCATAACGCCGGGATCACGCCCTGAGCCGAAGGCAGACGCTTAACCGCTGTGCCACCCAGGCGCCCCAGAACCTATTTCTAACATCAAAAAGCTAAGAAATATCAGATTAGAGTATATTCCACTCCTATTTCAGCACTTACCTAATATAATTTGTTATTACTTTATGTTCTCAAGGGAAAATTCTATTTTTCAAGAAGTCAGATTTGTATGCACTCATCTGTGCTGTCTAAATTGAGTGTACCTACAAACCAGGGGTGTGATGAAGGATGGACTTTTCATAAACTATCCTGGGATAACTGGTCATTCAAATGGAAAAAAAAAATCCCTACCTCACACCATACGCAAAAACCAAATTCCAGATATATTAAAAACCTAAATGTGAAAAGCCAAAATGAAAAACTTTTAGATGATATGGGAGAATACCCAGCAGCAAAGCATTTCTAAAATAAGAAAAATTTATGTCATGGTAAGAAAGCATGGATACATTTTACTATACTATAGTTGTGAACTTCTCTATGATCAAAGACTTCTCGACAAAACATACACAAACGAAAACAAGATACTTCAAAAACACATAACTTGTAAAGTGTTAATATTTTAAATATATTAAAATTTTCTTTCTCTACACTAATAAAAAAAGATGAAAAATAGAAAATGGGGAAAAGATATGGAGAGGTAATATAAGGTAGAGGTGCTATGAAGGGCCTCTACTATTCACATCCTTTCAAGTTCTAACATGCCCTGCTGTTTCTAGAGCCCTTACTTATTCTGTTATTTATTTTCAAATTTATTCTGTGCTATTTGCAATGGTTGTCTGTTTCATTTGGGCAATTCTTTATGTTAAATCTCTTGAGATAAGCACTATATTTTAAACTTTTAAATATATTTATTAGATAGCCCCTAGCACATCACTGAATACCTAGGAGAAGCATACAAAATACCATAAATATACTTTTTTCTACATTTAGACATCCCTAAAATTGAGATGCACATTGCAATCTATGGTGTTTGACACCATCTCCCAGATAGCCTTCAAGCCATAGTTGCTTTTAACTGTACAAGCATGAACTTTCTTATCTCTATTCGTCACTATCATCTCTTCAACTGAGTTATGTGTGTTGTTGGAATTATACTTATTGAGTTTAAATATTATTTAAATATATTTTTAAAACTAACACTATCATTTGATATTGGACACAAAAAGTTATAGTGAAGACAGAAGGCGTAAAAACAAAGTAGTGAGAGAAAAAGCAAATACTCGTCATTGGCAAATGGCCACAAATCCACATCTTGCAAAATGAAGCCCAAGTACTTTATGGAGTCTCAGAAAAGAAGGGACCCACAGGTAGATGAAGCTGTCCCTGGAGATATGTGCAAAAGAATCGTCTATCATAGGCCAAGCAATGCAACCCGAGGAAAGAGGAATTGCCAAGTCTTAGAAGGAAATTCAGAGCAAGAAGGGGCTGATGTAAATGATTGAAGCTGCTTCTTATTTAATCAAGAAAAACTCAGCACAGAAACTTGAGGAATGCATGTCAGCAGCTTGGAATGACATTCTAGACATAATAGTGGAGCAGACTTTAAGACATGCTGCCTCAGCAGATGCACTTGATGCTGTTGTGTGGATGAACACACATGCTGACTCTCAAGTCAGATTCTGAGTATGAAGAAAATTTGGAAATATTTTAATGATCTCACTTTTTTTTTCTGTATGCACCGTAGTGATAGTTGATAAAAAAAAAATCTGGGTAAATATGTCTAAAAGATCGCTTTCAATAAGCTTATAAAATGAATACCAGTAACTGATAAAAAAAAAAACAACAACACCAGACTGTGTCATAGTTGTATATAAATAAAGGTGCGTCTGATAGTTAAGATAATAGAAGTGACTGTTTTCATTAGGTTGTGGTCTACCCTTTCACTGACACTGGCCTGGCCTTGTGAATGGCTTTAATGGGGAGAAGGTAGTAAAAGTGCCGATTCCACCTTTAAAAGATCTGGCAGCTTCAACTTTTACTGTCTTGGAACCCAGACACCATTCCATAACGAAGCTAGTCTAGACTACAGGAGGAGAGAGTCCATAGGGAGGAGGAATGGGCCACCTCAGTGATTGCCACCGTCAAATGTCAGAGAAATGAGAGAGGCTTCATTGGATGTTCCTGCCCAAGATGAATGCAGCTGCATGAGTAATCTCAGCGAATGTAACATGGAGCAGAACCACCCAGCTGAGCCCAGACAACTCACAGAATTATAAGCAGTGATAAATCATCATTGTTTTAAGAAACTAAGTTTTTTGAAGGTGCTTTCTTATGCAACAATAGAAAACTAACATGTGGGACATAATACCAAGAGGAGGCTGTCAGGGCAACAAGAAGATGGCAGAAAAGTAGTGAAAAGTTTCTTCATGAAGGCTAGAAAATGGTGAACATTCAGTGTGGGTATTGCTATTAAAGTCTGGGGAAGAGGGAACAATATCATGTAATGGCACAGCTGTGAACAAAACTACCACCTGGGGTAAATTGGAAAAAGAAGAATTATCAGGTAAACTTGCGGATGTAGCTAAGAGTATTTCCAGGCAGACTGTTGAAAATACCAATAGCTTCTTTTAGAAACATAATAAAAGGGTGCAAGAGAAAATTGAACTGTTTGGTTTTCAAGCATAATTTAGAAGCAATACAGAAGACTTAGAACTTTTTCTCCAGCTGACAAAATATTTTCAAAAGAAGAAATGGCCTCATGGAAAAGAACAAGCCTAGAGTACTTCAGTAAAAGCATGCTTTAGGTCAAAATTAAATCAATAGTTTGGCTGAAAAACTCTTTGTTTTGAAAGATTTAAAGTGGTGTTTGTAGACTCTTTCAGCTGAACAAAAAACTCTCTAAAAATCTTAAGACAGTGTCTCTCAGAAGTGATATGTCTCAGAATGAATTACAGATGTGGCTTTGAGGCATAGAATCAACCCAATAATAGAAAACCCACAAAATTTTTAAGAGTATTGTGTTAGTGAAAATAGGGAGATGTTAGTCAAAGGATTAAAAATTCAGTTACGGGGCATCTGGGTGGCTCGGTTGGTTAAGCGTCCAGCTCTTGATTTCAGCTCAGGTCATGATCTCAGGGTCATGAGATCAAGCCCCATGTCTGGCTCCGCACTGAGGAGCCTGCTTAAGGTCTTCTCTCTCCCTTTCCCTCTGCCTCTCCACTCCCCCACCGAACTCCTCACCACCCCCAGCTTGCAAGAGCATTTTCTCTCTCTCTGTCTTAAAAAAAAAAAATTCAGTCAGTTACAATATGCATAAGTTCTGGGGATCTAATATCCATCACGGTGACTGTGTTCAATAATATGGTATTGTATACTTGAAATTTGCAAAGAAAGGAGATCTAAATAGCTTGACTGTGGTAATCATTTTACAATGTATATTTATATCATATCATCATGTTGGACTTCTTAAATAAATACAAGTTTTTTGGTCAATTTTACCTCAAGAAAGCTGGAAAAAATAAAGACAAATAAATAATAAATTAAAAAATTATTTGACTATTTATGTGAAGGTTTATTCCTGGGTTCTCTATTCTGTTCCATTGGTCCATGTGTCTGTCCTTACACCAGTACTACACTATTTTATTATTATTATTATTGTAGCTTAGAACTATGTTTTGAAATCAGGAAGTATGAATCCTCCACCTCTGTTCCTTTTCAAGATTCTTTTTGGTATTCAGCACCCCTTGGGTTCCAGATGGATTTTAGGATGAATTTTTTTCTTACTGTATTACACACATTGTCATAATCTTTGACAAGAACTCCATTAAATCTATAGATTGCTTTGGTAGTTTGTCATCTTAAAACTATCAAGTCTTCTAATCCATGAACATGGGATGTTTTCCCATTTATTTAGGTCTTCTATAATTTTTTCCAGCAATGTTTTATAGTTTTCAGTGTACAGTTCTCTTGTCTTCTTAGTTAAGCTCATCGATAAGTATTTTTTAAAATTGTTGTAAATGGAATTGGTTCTCAATTTTCTTCTCAAATTGTTCATTATTAGTATATAGAAACATAACTGCTTTTGTATATTAATTTTGTATTCTGAAATTTTGATGAATTCATTTATTAATTCTCTTTTTTGGTGGAATCTTTGGGTTTTCTATACATCATGACATAGGCAAAAAAGAGATAATTTTGTTTCTTTCTTTCCAATTTTGATAGCTTGTTTCTTTTTTTGGTCTAATTAATCTGGCTATACCTTCCAATACTATGTTTAATAAAACTGTTGAGGGGCACTTAGGTGGCTTAGTCAGTTGAGTGTCTAGCTATTGGGTGGCTCAGGTCATAATATCAAGCACAGTAGGATTAAGCCCCACAATGGTCTCCATGCTCAGCAGCAAGTCTGCTTGAAAAATTCTCTCCCTCTGCCTTTCCCTCTCCTCATGTGCTCTCTCTCACTCACTCTCTCTCTAAAAATAAAATAAATAATTTTTTTAAGTGTTGAATATGGGCATATCTGTGCTTTTTCTGATGGTTTTTAACCATTGAGCATAATGGTTGCTGTGGGGTTTTCATATATAGCCTGTACTATGTTGAGATAGTTTTCTTCTATTCTTAGTTTGTTGAGTGTTTTGATTGTGAAAAGGTGCTGAATTTTGTTAAATACTTTTTCTTCATTAATTTAGATAATCATGTTTTCCCCTTCCTTTATCCTGTTAATGTGGTGTATTACATTAGTGGATTTTTGTAGATTGATCCATTCTTGCAATTTAGGAATAAACACACTTGATCATGGTGTATCAACCTTTTTTATATGCTGCTATATTCTGTTTGCCAGTGTTTTTTTGAGGATTTTTTCATCATAAGGGATATTAGTGTACGGTTTCCTTTCTTGTCATTTCTTTGTCTGGTTTTGATACCAGGGTAATGCTGGCCTAAAATGATTTTGAAAATGTTCTCTCCTCCTCAATTTTGAGGAAGAGTTTGAGAAGGATTGATCCTATTCTTCTTTAAATGTTTGGTAGATTCACTAGTGAAGTTTGATTGCTTACTGATTTTGATTATTTGAGTTTTGTTTACTGATTCAATCTCTGTAGTAATTACAGGTCAATCGGATTTTTTATCTGTTCATGAATCTGTCTTGGTAGGTTCTGTATTTTTAGGAAGTTGTCTGTTTCATCTTCTTATCCAATTTGTTTACTAACCATTGTTCTTAGTTATTATGACTATGTCCATTATAATCCTTTCTATTTCTGCAACATTGATAGTAATGTTCCCACTTTCATTTCTGATTTTAGTCATTTGAAACTTCTCTCTTTTTATGTTCTTCCTTGATCTAGCTGAAGGTTTATCATTTTGGTGACCTTTCAAAGAACCAATAGTTGGTTTTGTTGATTTTCTTCTATTTCTTTTCTTACTCTCTTTTTTATGTATCTCTACTCTGATCTTTATTATTGTTTCTTCCTTCTGCTAGCTTTGGGTTTAGTCTGCACTTCTTTTTCTAGTATTCTAATGTGTAAAGTTAAGTAGTTAATTTGAGATCTTTCTTTATTTTTATTTATTTATTTTTAAATATTTTATTTATTCATTCAACAGAGATAGAGACAGCGAGTGAGAGAGGGATCACAAGCAGGGGGAGTGGGAGAGGAAGAAGCAGGCTCATAGCGGAAGAGCCTGATGTGGGGCTTGATCCCATAATGCCGGGATCACGCCCTGAGCCGAAGGCAGACGCTTAACCGCTGTGCCACCCAGGCACCCCAAGAGAGCTTTCTTTATTTTTAATGTGAGCACTCACAACTATAAATTTCTCTCTCAGCACCGCATTAACTGCATCTGATAAGTTTTGGTGTGTTTTGTTTTTGTTTTCATCTGCCTCAAGGTATTTCCTAATTTGACCCACTGGTTATTTAGTAGTGTGTTGTTTAGTTTCCACATATGTGTAAAAGTTCCAGTTTTCCTTCTCTTATTGATTTCTAGTTTCATTCCATTGTGATCAGAAAAGATACTTTGTATAGTTACAGCCTTATTAAATGTATTAAGACTTGTTTGGGGCCACCCTACGTGGACAATGTGCCATGTAGACTTGAGAAAAATGTGTATTCTGCTGTTGCTGGGTGGAGTGTTCTGTATGTGTCTATTGGGTTCAATTGACTTCTAGTGTTCTCAAATTCTCTATTTTTTAAAAAATTGATCTTCTATCTGGTTGTTCTAGCTAATTGAACGTAGGGTATTGAAGTCTTCAACTATTATTGTAGACCTCTGTATTTTTCCCTTCCATTCTACCAGTCTTTGCCTCATATATTTTAGAGCTCAAAGGTTTGGCACATATATGTTTATAATTATTATATTTTTTGCTATATTGACTCTTTTATCAGTATTTAATGTTCTCATATTGACTCTTTTATCAATATATGATGTTGTCCTTTGTTCATTTAACAGTTTTTGACTTAAAGCTTATTTCACCAAATGTTAGTATAGTCACATCTGTTCTCTTTTGGGTACTATATGCTCAGAATATCCTTTTCCATTATTTCATGTTCAACCTATTTTTGTCTTTAGATCTGGAGTGAGTCTCTTATAGACTGTATATATTTGGATCATTGAAAAAAAATCCATGCTGCCAGTTGATGCCTTTTAGTTGGAGAATTTAATCCATTTATTTTTAAAGTAATTACCGATAAAGACTTACTTTTGTTATTTTGCTTGTTTTCTGTATATCGTGTAGCTTTTTTTGCCCTCATTTCCTGGAATACTGTTTTCGTTTGTGTTTGGTTGATTTTTTTTTTTTTTTTTTTTTGTAGTATCACATTTTGATTCTTTTCTCGATTCTCTTTTTTTTGGTGGTTATCATGGCAATTACATATAACATTCTAAAGTTATAACAATATAATTTGAATTGTACCAACTTAACTTCAGTTGCGTACAAAACCTCTACCTCTATACAGCTCCTTTCCCTTCCACTTAAATTGCTGATGTCACAAATTACAACTTTATACATTGTATATCCACTAACAGAAATTTATAATTTTTTGCATTTGTCTTTTAAATTCTGAAGAGTATAAAAAGGGGAGCTACAAACCAAAATTACAATAAAGCCAGTTTTGACATTTGACCATGTATTTTGCCTTGACTAAAAGATCTTTATATCTTCATGACTTCAGGATACTGCCTAGTATCCTTTTATTTCAGCCTGGAGGACTCTCTTTAGCATTTTTTATTGTGCAGTTTGAATGTTGATAAACTCTCTTAGTTTTTGGTTTTTTTCTGGGAATGTCTTAATTTTTTCCCTCATTTTTGAAGGATAGTTTTGCTAAATATAGAATTTTTGGCTGACAGCTTTTTTTTTCTCCTCTCAGCACTTTTACTAGATCATCCTACTGCCTTCTGGCCTGCAAGATTTCTTCTTATAAATTGGCCACTAGTATTACTGAGGATCTCATACACGACACGTTACTTCTTCTCTCTTGCTGTTTTTAAGATTCTCTCTTTCTTGCTTGACACTTTGATTATAACGTGCCACCTTGTGGATCTCCTTGAAATTTACCCTGCTTGGAGTTTTTTTGTTTCTTGGGTTCGGAGATTCATGTATTTAATCAAATTTAAAAAGTTTTTGGCCATTAGTTCTTCAGATAATTTCTCTGCCCCTCTCCCCTTCTGCATCTTTCATACAGTGTATGCTCTGCTGCTTCATGGTGTCTCACGTGTCTCTTCGGGTCTGTTCGCTTTTTTCCATTCTTTTTTTTTTTTCTGTCCCTCAGACTCGATTATTTCCATTTTCCTGTCTTATGGTCACTGATAATTTCTACTGCCTGCTTCAGTGCTGTTGAGCCCCTCTAGTGATTATTGTAATTCAGCTATTCCTTTTTTCAATTCCAGAATCTTAGTTCTTTAAATAATCTATCTCTCTATTGATATTCTTATTTTGTTCTTATATTGCTTTACTAATTTCATTTAGTTTGTGTTTGCTCTAGCTCTTTAAGCATATATAAGAGAACTGTTTTACTGTATTTGTTTAGAAAATCTGATGTTTGTGCTTCATCGGGGATGAATTTTATGAATTAATTTTTTTGAATATACCATGATTTGCCATTTTGCTGTATGCCTTGTGTTTTTTTTTGTTGTCGTTGAAAATTAGGTGTTTTGTAAAATACAAAACAAAACAAAAAACAAAAAAACCCAGCCACGTCTCCCAGCTTTTACAGATGGGTTTTAGTCATTCACTGAGTAGCTGGGCATGTTCTGAGTCTAGGAATCAGCCTGAGGTGAAATCTTAGGGTCTTCTCAGGTCTTTTCTGAGCATATGTCTTGCCTGGGCTTACACTTGGTTTTCTCATTTTATCATTTTCCATTATAAACACCTTTCTTGAATGTCTAATTTCCCAAAAAGTCTCACCCAGATTCTTCCTGGGGTCTTACATGGTCTACTGCGTGTCTCCTCCCATAATCTTTTGCCTGGGTTTATGTGGGTCTATAGTCCCTCTGCAGCTTTCACTAGCAGTGATCACCAATCTTTCCAACCCAAGATCTGAGTAAGACAAGATCTGGCAAGACACAAACCAGTTCTTCAGCAGCCTCCAGACAGGTTAAGACATTGTGAGACTCTGCTCCCTCCAGTTAAGACTCTGTTCCCTCAAGTTCAACAGAAGACTTTGTGAACTATGCCATTGTCTCTTTCTGACTAAGACCATTCCATGCAGAGAAGGTGTGGGGAAAGTTTAAGTAAAAACAGCACAAAATTTTCCTATCATTTTGACTGTGGATTTTTCTTTACTGGACATTTGCTCGGTTGCTGTAGACTTTTTTACTATTTTCCAAAGCTCCTATAAGGTTAGGTGGGCCAGTTTTCTATTTTTGTTTGCTTGTTTGTTTGTCTGTTGTCTTATGTTTCTTTTGGGGGAAACAAAGCCTTGAAACTTCTTAATTTACCATTTTGCTGACATCATTCCATTTTCTACATTTTAAACGAGAGTATGTAGTACAGTTATCTAATCCATGCCTTACCATTGTATGTTGGGCATTTGAGAGCAAATGACACCTTTTTAGTTTACCAATCTCCAAATCGAGAGTATAGTACCAAGGAGCCTCATACAAACCCAGACCTGATTCAAGTGATGAGATTTAAACTTGGAGCTGTGCCATAATGAAATGAGATGCTTGAAAAAGGAGTACATGTGTTTTGCATGTGGGAGACACATGAAAGGTCATTGTTAGAGGATATCCTATGTAGATCATTTTCAAAGATGGCCAACCAACCCTCCCCCCAAAGAAAACACATGTTCTTTCTTGCACATACATACTCATCCTTCCATCTAGAGGTGGAGTGCTTTTCCCCTTCCCTTGATCTGAAATGGTCTTGTAACTTGTAAATAATGGAACACAGTTGAAATGGTGCTCTTGAACTACCAAGCCAAGGCTTTAGAAGATCTTCTATCTTCCACTTTCAACCTCTAATTCAGCTGTCATGTAAAGAAATTTAGGTTAAGTCACTGAATTTTGTTAGACCACATGGAGACGACACAGGCTGTATACGGTAACACAAGGCTCCCCAGCTGAACCTCAGCTAAATGCATGCTATGTCTACACCGTGTGTGCAAAGAGCCACCCAGCTGAGCCCAGCTAACACCACATATTAGCCTTCCCTTGAACCCTGACCAAACTGAAGAATCATAAGCACATAAAACTGGTTGTTGTTTAGCCACTAAGATTTTTTGGGGGGTGGGAAAGAGGATGGTTATGCAGGATTGCCACATTATTTATCTGAAAAAACTAACATTTTCATGAATAGTTTAGACTAAAACATTTTCATCTATGTGGCTGACCTCAAAAAACTAGCCCCTGTTTAACATGAGACCCCTATATATCATGTCTTTTTCTTGTTAAATCTACATGATAGAGAGGAAAGGGCATACATGCATTGTGGGGAATCAAAATTTGGGGTTTTAAATTCCATTTCTATCATTTATGTTGTGAGGCCATATTAAGTGATTTCAGGTTTCTGACTCAAGGTTTACTATTCTGTAAACTGAAGATAATAACCCTGACATGGGTTTTTGGGAGGATGACATATGCTGATGTGTGTAGTTGGGTCCATCTGTATATCTGCACAACCTACACAATGGCACGCAGTGATGTTTTTACGTAAGACATGAAGCCCAGCTCTGGGCACGCAGTGGGCATATGGACAGGGAGGCCTCTTCTGTGATAAGAGTGGTATTCTTAGACACTAAAATGAAATCAGCCTTCAAATAAAGGAATCTATCATAGTAAATGGACAGATGTTTGGGTTATTAAGTTAATTAAATGGATCACATGACTTTATACTTATAAAGGGATTGACAGTGCTTGTCTACAAAGTAAGCATTAAATAAATGTTAACTAATATTACTGTTGTCATTGCTTTTATCACATGGATGAGGGATTTCATCTAATATCCTTCTGATCACACTTAGAAGTAAGTGTTTATAGTCAAGTATTGTGTTAGGTCCTGGTCCCCTCATGCTGGCAAAATCTTTTCGGAAGTTGTCTTTTTCCCACAAGCGTAAGTAATAACACTACAATCTGTATCCCATGCCCAACAGGTGCGTCTATTTCATTCTGACATCCTCAATTAGCCATGCTTCCTCCCTACTGTAGACATGTTTGCTCTTTGGCATATTTGAATGGCTTCATTATTATTAGTATTTTCTAAATAACATAAGCTTGGAGAAATGCTTGATTGCTAAAACTAAAATGCTCCTAGGAATGTTCTATTTCTTTTATTTCTTCCCTGCCCTTCCTCTCTTTTCACTAATTTGATAATCTGCCATGTTCCAAGGAGTATTTGAACAACAGAGTATTTTTCCAGTTCACTTTAGTCAGTTATTTCTTTGTTCAGGCATTTTTTGAAGGTCAATGTTGTGCTGAGATGGGAGTTGTGATATGGAGGGTTTCATCCAAAGTCTTTAGGACACACTTGACATCACCATTTGGCTCCAGGGTCAGAGTTTCACATGTCTGAAGTGTTCCATTAAACAGCCTTCTACTAAGTGACCTGGATCCCTTGAGCTCAGATTCTTTGTATGTCTGACCAAACTTCTGGGCTAACGCTGCATAACAAATCACCCTAATACTCAATGACTCAAAACAACCATAATCGTTTATTATTTCTCACTGTTTCCCTGAGTTAGAAGTTCAAAAGCAGTGTGATTGGATTGTTCTGATTTGAGATCTCTCATGAGCCTACTGTTGGATATCAGCTGGGGCTCTAGTCATCTGAAGGTTTGACTGGGGCTGGTGGCCCCACTTGCATGTGGCTGGCAAGTTGGTTCCAGTTATTGGTAGGAGGACTCAGGTCCCTCTCAGTGCCATGTGGGCCTTCCCACAGGGTTTCTTGAGTCTCCTAATGTGGGGGTTGGCTTCTCTCAGAACAAAAGATCCAAGAGAGTAAGGCAGAGGCTTCCAATGCCTGTTGTGACTCAGCCTAAGAAATTAAACCATCACTCCCCCATATTCTGCTGGTCACACCAGCAGGCCCGTAAGTCTCCATAAGGAAACTAAACAGAGGAGAGGATACCAGAAAATACTAAATTATTGGAAGCCATACTGAAGGCTGACCTCCACACCATCACCATGCTTCATTGAGTTCTCTGCAGAGAGTCTAAATCTAAAATTCTGACCAGTCCAAACTACATATTTCAGGAAAAAGGCTCTCTTATACTTTATTTTTTTAAGATTATTTATTTATTTATTTATTTATTTATTTATTTATTTATTTGAGAGAGAGAGAGAGATTGAGAGAGAGGCAGAGGGAGAAGCAGACTCTGCACTGAGCAGGGAGCCTGACGTGGTGCTCAGTCCCAGGACTCTGAAATCATGACCTGAGCCCAAGGCAGATGCTTAACTGACTGAGCCACCCAGGTGTCCTTCTCCTATATTTCATGAAAGTGCCTTTCTCTTTCACTTTCCTCAGAGCTGTTATTTCTAACAGCTAATGCTTCTAGAATTGATGATTATTTGTGCAACTCTTAATAACCTCTCTTATTTTAGAAGGAAGAGAGGGAGGAAAAGGAGTAAGGAGGAAGGGAGGTAAAATCCTACATAAAATTTCTGATCTTTGTTCTTAAAGTGTTCTGGAGTTCCAATTGTCACACTGAAGATAGTGTTTTCTAGTATCTCATTTTGAAGGATCGGCAACATTAATGATTTTCAAACTTCCATTTCTTCCTCTACTGAATGTATTAATTTGTTTTGTGTTTTCTTTCTTTCTTTCTTTCTTTCTTTCTTTCTTTCTTTCTTTCTTTCTTCCTTCCTTCCTTCCTTCCTTCCTTCCTTCCTTCCTTCCTTCCTTTCTTTTTCTTTCTTTCTTTCTTTCTTTCTTTCTTTCTTTCTTTCTTTCTTTCTTTCTTTCTTTCTTTCTTGACAAGCTCTCAACTGACTCCATAATGTGAAAAGTGCTGTTTTTGCAAATACGGTTTTCTAAGTTCATATCTTCTCTGTGTATTTGGAGAGTATGTAGTATTTCCCATCACACACATGGAATGTGTAACAGAATTTTTGCTAGCATTTGCCCTGCAGATACATCACTTTAGAAAAAACATATATTTGTGTTTTAAAACAAAGATCTACATTGACGCTGCTGCCCATAGTCTGACTTTCTTTTTGCTAAATTTGACAGTTTTTTTCTCTAAGTCATGGAGACACAGGTGTCCTCATAAAGCACATAGATGTTTTTAGGCAAGATAATCTAATGGATAAGAGCTCAGGCTCTGGTGTCTGAACCTGGATGTGAATCATGGTTCTGCCAGTTATGAATTGAGGGAGTATTTGGCAGATTACTTATTTTTATTTTTTATTTTTTTTAGAGAAGCAAAGAGAGACGGGGGGTACAGGCAGAGGGTGAGGGGGAGAGAGAATCTTAAGCAGGCTCCATGCTCAGCATGGAGCCTGGTGCAGGGCTCGATCTCATGATCCCAAGATCACGACCTGAGCCAAAATCAAGAGTTGGACGCTTAATGGAGTCTAAAACAGCAATAGTCGTTGTGCGACTGTGTGGAGTGGGATGGTGGAGGCTAAAGTGCTTCGGAAAGCTAAGACCGCTCTGACAATATTCGGAAAACCTGCCTACATGGATTCTTCCTGCAGATGAATTCAGGCAATAGCTATGCTGGGAAAACACCCCGTTTGTGACCCTGGTAGATATATCCAGTTCAAGATAGCATAGATAAACTTCATCTTAGACATAATTCAAGATTTTTAAACATTAAATTCAACATTAAATGGAAATCAGGCCTCATTTTTGCAAGAAATATTGGGTCTCGGGGCGCCTGGGTGGCACAGCAGTTAAGCGTCTGCCTTTAGCTCAGGGCGTGATCCCGGCGTTATGGGATCGAGCCCCACATCAGGCTCCTCCACTGGAAGCCTGCTTCTTCTCCCACTCCCCCTGCTTGTGTTCCCTCTCTCGCTGGCTGTCTCTATCTCTGTCAAATAAATAAATAAAATCTTAAAAAAAAAAGAAATATTGGGTCTCTGTCTTTGATGTCTTCATAGATCTGGGGTGATGTATGGTGGTGGGGTCCTCCTTTGATGGAACACCTTGTCGATTAAAAAAATGGGAGGATGTGAATCTCAACAAGATAAATATTTTTTACATGTGTCAAACACACACAATTTCTATGCTAATTATCTATTCTATACATTAAGAATACAAAAGATGGAAAGTTTTATATAATGAGTGAATAGAAAATAGTGGTTGCCAGTTTTTCTTTAGAGATTCCAATGCATGATTTTGCCTGCGTGATGGGTTGTGCACTTCCCATTTTGGAGATTGCCGTTTACTTGTAATTGAACAAGAATAAATGGTCAGTGAAAACAACAATGTGGTACCACTACACACTTATGAGAATGGCTAAAGTCCAACGTGAAATGCTGGACAGGATGTGAGCAACAGGAACTCTCCTTCATTGCTGGTGGGAATGCAAAAATGGTACAGCCACTTTGGAAGACAGTTTCATAGTTTTTCACAAAACTAAACATAGGTTTACCATATGATCGGCAATCATGTTGCTGGGTATTTACTCAAATGAGGTGAAAACCTATCTCCATGCAAATGCCTACGTGGGAATGTTTATAGCACATTACTCAAAATTGCTCAAACTTGCAAGCAACCAAGTTGTCCTTTGATTAGGTGAATCGATAAATAGTCTGTGGTAATCCATACAATGGAATATTATTGAGCTATAAAAATGAGCTATCAAGGCACAAAAAACATGGAGAACCTTAAATGCATTTTGCTAAGTGAAGGAAGAGGCTGCATGTTCTGTGATTTCAACTATTTGACATTCTAGAAAAGACAAAACTACAGAGACCATAAAAAATCAATGGTTTCTCAGGGGTTCAGGTGGGAGCAGAAGAGAAGGTGGGTGGGGGAATGAGTAGGTGGCGCACAGGGCATTTTGAGAGCAATCTATTCCAAATGATACCGTAATGGTGGATGCAGGATGCACATTTGTCAAATCCCATAGAATGTACAAGGCAAAGAGTGAATTCTAAACTATGGACTTTACTTAATAACAATGTATCAAGAGTGGTTCACCGATGATAACAAATTTAACACAGGAAACCAATGTGTTAATAATAGGAGAAACTGGGTGGGGAAAAGAGGGAGAATATGAGAATCCTGTACTTTCTGTGCATTTTTTCTGTAAACCTAAAACTGCTCTAAAAAAATCAAATCTATTTGAAAAGCGTAGACTCTAAAAAAAAATAGTTGCTTTGACTGGGTTTGGCCTCTGTGTCTATTTGAGAATGCTGGCAGACACCAGATCAATGTTCTGGTGGAACATGTTTGCCACATGATAAGGAAAGGATTGTTTTCTAAACATTCTTTTTTTTTTTTTTTTTAGATTTTATTTATTTATTTGACAGAGACAGACAGCCAGCGAGAGAGGGAACACAAGCAGGGGGAGTGGGAGAAGAAGAAGCAGGCTTTCAGCGGAGGAGCCTGATGTGGGGCTCGATCCCGGAACGCCAGGATCACGCCCAGAGCTGAAGGCAGACGCTTAACGACTGCACCACCCAGGCGCCCCATGTTTTCTAAACATTTTGTTCCAGGTAAAAGATTGGGTTCCATTTCTGGAAAGACTTGTGACTTGATGCACTCCAAATCTGATTCTGTGTTCCAATATTTGTAGGCATGTGACCATGAGAAACTTGCTTAACTGCCGTGAATATTAGTTTTGTCATCGGTAAAATGGAGTTAATTGTGTGATATCTACCCCAGTAAGGTTGGTATAAGGACTAAATAGAGGAGACATATATAAAAGACTAGTCAGCAGCAGGTACCAATGAATGATAGTTTTTGGGTTTTTTTTTAAGATTTTTATTTATTTATTTATTTATTTATTTACTTAAGAAAGAGTGAGAGAAAGCGCATGCACACAGGGTGAGGGGCAGAGGGAGAGAGAGTCTCAAGCAGAGTCTGTGCTGAGTGTGAAGCCCAATGCGGGGCTCGATCTCAGAACCCTGAGATCATGACCTGAGCCAAAACCAAGAGTCGGGCGCTTAACTAACTGCATTGCCCTGATGCCCTTGGATGACAGTTGTGCAGGGCACTCTGTGTCTCTGTGTTCTAAGAATTATCATCACAGATTCTACCTAGGCTTATACATTTATAGAATGTAAGAACCATGATGTCTATTAAAAATTCTCTCAATGACACTCAACTTTACTGAAGCATAGGAAATAACTGGGAACCGTAATAGTTCCACGAAATGAACTAAAATGCGGCTAACGTAAATAAAAAGGAGTTACCTCCTGGCTTTTCCCAATGAATTAGCATATGCCCATTCAATTATTCATACCTTAGGGAACTCATTTAGGCAATCAGGTATCCATAAATATTCATCTTATTTACCTCAGTGTGTCTGTCATTAGGCTTGGAAATTGGCAGTGTTTTCTCAATATATTTCACAACTGGTTGCTTTGAAAAAAATTACCTGGGACTAAAGTCCTGTGTCATTAATGGTGAAAATGATCCGCCACATGAATGCTGAATTAACCGAGGGCTGCTTCAGGCTTGTGGTCGTCTCCTGGCCCGGGGGCTCCAACAGGGGTGCGAGAAGCAGCTCGGTGGGCTGCGCCGGCTGCAGGGGTGCCATTCTGACCTTTGGCCACTAGCATGTGCTCTTGAATAGGTTTTCATGGCAGTCGGGCCCTGGGCCCACAGGAGCTGAGAGGCTACCCCTCTGGTTTTAATTTGTGGAAGAGGCAGAAAGAATGCGATTTATAAGGGTGAAAGCATTGTGCCGCCAACGCAGACATAAGTTCCTAAGAGTAGGCTCTTCGAGATACCCAGGATGGCCCCGATGGCGTTCACAGAGGGGAGTGTGCCATCAGGACTGGCCACCTCATGGGCGGGACCCGGTGCCACATGAAAATGCATGGCCCCCTATTCAAAAAATTGAGAATTTTGAGACAGCAACAGTGGGGCCTTTCTAAGTGTGAGGCCCTGTGCCACTGTATACATTGCACACCCTCGAAGCCGGCGCGTGTGCAACACACTCATTACCTTCTCCCAAACTGCCCAGCCTCAGGCACTGAAACAGGGACCAGTGACCCTTCCTGGTTATTAGGAAGCCAGTTCAATAGTATTTCTTTTTCTTTTTTTTTTTAGTTTTATTTATTTTTTTATTTTTATAATGATTTTTTTTATTATATTATGTTAATCACCATACAGTACATCCCCGGATTGCGATGTAAAGTTCGATGATTCATTAGTTGGTTATAACACCCAGTGCACCATGCAATACGTGCCCTCCTTACTACCCATCTATCCCATTCCCCCACCCCCTCCCCTCTGAAGTCTTTAGTTTGTTTCTCATAGTCCATAGTCTCTCATGTTTCATTCCCCCTTCTGATTACCCCCCTTTTCTTTATCCCTTTCTTCCCCTACCGATCATCCTAGTTCTTATGTTCCATAGATGAGAGAAATCATATGATAATTGTCTTTCTCTGCTTGACTTATTTCACTTAGCATTATCTCCTCCAGTGCCGTCCATGTTGCAGCAAATGTTGAGAATTCGTTCTTTCTGATAGCTGAGTAATATTCCATTGTATATATGGACCACAGCTTCTTAATCCAGTCATCTGTTGAAGGGCATCTCGGCTCCTTCCATGATTTGGCTATTGTGGACAATGCAGCTATGAACATTGGGGTGCATATGGCCCTTCTCTTTACTACGTCTGTATCTTTGGGGTAAACACCCAGTAGTGCAATGGCTGGGTCATAGGGTAGTTCAATTTTTATTTTTAAGGGACCTCCACACTGTTTTCCAGAGTGGCTGTACCAACTTGCATTCCCACCAACAATGTAGGAGGGATCCTCAATAGTATTTCTTGAATGCTTCTCAGAGCTAGGCCCTGTGCTAAGCTCTGGCATTATCTCCAACCCTTATATGCTATGCCTCCAAAATGGATTTGACTGTGTCCATTTTACCAGTGAAGGGACTGAGTTTAGCGAAAACAAGGGACTTACAGGAGCTCCTAAGCGACCAAATCAGGGCAGACCCCACAGCTTCCCCCGCCTGACTCCTGACTCCGAAGCCCCTGTGCTTCTCGTGTGGGTCATATTGCTTGGTAGAGTCGGAACTTATGAACACCTGAAACAGTGTGTGTGCTATTTGTGGGAAGCTTTTCTATTTCCAATCATTTTATTGACCTTGAAAGATTAAGCTCGCCTCGAAAGCCCTCTACCCCCCTTCTACCGGTGATAGGAAACACTACAATTTTTTTTTTTTTTAACAGAACAAATTACACGTGTTGCTTCCACCTCTTGCCCTCTAGGCTGCGGACAAAAGCTCTTTTCATTGTGTCAAAGGCATACAGTTAGGTGAGCAGTATAAACTAGCAGGGCGATTTAGTTTCGAAAGAGAAGCCTAGTCTAAACTTTTTTGATCCACACTTGAAATAAATCAAGATGGTGCAGGACGGGTCATGAAAGACCCTTTGAGAAGGGAAGGTCTTCAGAATACAGAGCAGGGCCAAGTTTCTCCTTAACTTTCCTGCCCACAAATTGTGTAAAAACCAGGGGCAGGGTGGAGGGGGGTGGGTATCGCAGAATGGCCTCTTGAAAGTCTTTTCTTGTTTAATGGTAAGGAAACAATCCCAGAATGTGCCCCACCTTCGGAAAGGAAGGCTCCTTTTGTTTGAAGCTTAGCAAAGCGACTTTGGTTGCCATGAAGACAGAATCAGTACGTAGGACCCATTTAGGCTGTGCGCCTCTTGGAAGCCAGGCCCCCGTGCAGCCAACAAACAGCGTGAGTGGTCCAGCTTTCCCAAAGCTCGGCTGCTCATTAGAGCCATCAGTTAACCCCCTGCCCCTGCCCATTGCCTACTTATTGTAATTAATTTTATGGCCCCTTTAAAAAAGGAGAGCAAAAAGAAAAGAGAGATCGCTACATTTTATGCTACATTGCACAAGCAATTGAAAGTTGCAGGGAAAGAAGAAAAAAAAATCCAAGCACCAAATGTTTAGCAGGCTTTTCTTCTATTTTAAATGAGCAACCTATTTAAATCAATTATCAGCTCAAAATGAGCAGACTGATCTAATTAGTCTTGGCCCCTGGTGGGTTAATGAATGAAAGGGAGGTGCTGGGTAGACGTGGGCTTTCTCTGGAGTCTTCAGAACTGACCACACTAACACAGACCCTCTCTGGGTTGCTAAGTCTTATCAAGTAGAATTATAGAAAGAAATAAAGCCACACACACACACACACCCACCCACACACACACACAGAATAACAGAATGAGAGGAATAGGGAAGAATTATGAGTTCCATCCACAGAATGACTAAGCATTGCATGGCATATTTTCAGCCTGTGTTTTACCAGGCAGTGATCATTACCGTTTGATAAGTAGTTCAGAATTGTAAATAAATCAATTCATGTTTTCTTTAAGCGTGTTTGAAATGGAACAACGTATTGACTTCAGGAGAAAACATGCTGGTGAGTGATGTTAGCACAAGCCCTGAATCTTGGCTCATAGAACCTTCTCCCTCTTCCCGCCCTGGCCGTGTCTTACCCTTTCTTTAACCATAATGGCCCCTGGACATTAATATATGGTTAATTAAAGAACTAATATAAGGAAGCAGGAGTGGGAAATAGGATAAACAGTAAGTTTGTGAGTGTTGGAAAAATCTCAACTTTCTTAGGATCTTTTTGTTTCGCTTTAATACAATCTTTTTGAGTATTCCACCGCGCAGGAAAGTAGATGTTTGCTTTTTGGGTTATGACATTTCTTACCCCAAATGTTAACTCCCTGGTAAATGTTACAAGTGTTTACAGTTTGGGGATTTGATGTCTGTTACTTTGTGGGTTCCTCTTATCTAATGGAAATGACATGGGCTCGGAGGTCCGGTGGACCAGCTCTGCTTCTGAAATGCGTGACCCAAGGTAACTTCCTCTCTCTAGACCTCCATTTTCTCATCTTTAATATGGGGGCAATCCCTCTCAGTGGTTCTGAGAATCGAGATGGTGTGTGTCGAGTGGGCACCATTGGTGCCCTGCCTTTCTGCTTCCTCACTCAGAAAAGCATACCCATGAGTGGTTGGGCAAAGGGCAGAAGTGCCCTTGTGTTTGTTAAAAGAATGTAAGAGGGGGTGAATTCTTCTGCATGGATTTTCACTTGAGTGAGGCCATTTTTTTCAAGACCCTCCTTGAAGGAATGAGAAAAATGAATCTCCAGTGACCAAGGTCCTGCCTCCAGTTGAGGATGGGAAATAAACAGGGATACCCCATAAATGCCCTGGCTTTTCCGTGGACGTACCCAACAGGTATTTCTGGATTAGAAATATATCAATGAAAAGCTGAAATAATCGTCATTGTCATTAGGGTTTCAGGAGGCCAGTCATGGGGTGGGGTGTGGCATGGCAGAGCTTGGGGGTGAGGGTGTTCAGGCTGTCTGAGCTGGGCCTATGATGGAAGGAAGTGAAGACCTTCTGGAAATGCTCCAAGACATGGTACTGGCTATGGAAGAACCATTTTCCATGACTCCTCTACCCAGTCCTCCACCTCCCCCACCAGATTTTATCTTATCCGGGTCAGAAAGATTTGGGAAACATTGGATCATCTTTGAATGACAAAATTAGTATGGGTATGTTGGCTTTTATGGCAAGATGCTTCTTTCCTGCAAATGTCTATATCCTTAAAGACATTTCTAAGAACTCAGTCTTTAATCAATAAAATGTCCAGAAACATTGGCCTTTACAGAAAGCAGAATCCTGTTGTTTTATGACCACTTGGAGAGATCGTGGTTCTTTTTACCAAGCACTCTATCTCATCAAAGAGAGAAATACCGTTCACCTTACGCCTTATCACCATCGTTTTAGGCTGGAATGTCTCACGAAGGTACAACATGCCCTACTGGAGAAGAAAATGGGAGATTCTGAAAGATGAGAGAAAACTTTGCAGAATCTCATGTGAACTGGAATTTGGCTTTATGGGGCAAAGAGTGGGCGTGGGAGCATTCAGGAGTACACATAAAGGAATGCTGGAAATACTTCGCTATTTTTAGAGACACAGAAAGACAGAGAAAAAAGGGAAGAAAAATCCTTTGCAGCCAGGGAATGCAAACTTCGTAGTTCATCATAGTTTCAACACGGGCTCTTACAATGATTTATTCAATTAACCTCTTGCCTGTAACCCCCCATCTTTAAATAAGCAGAATCTGAGAACAACAATTATAACTTTGCTAACGAGAAGCTGGGTAAGTATTAAGTGTTTAAAAATCCCACTATTGGAGCCTGGTAATTTTTAAACATATAATTACCTCTTTTATTATACTTTGATTAGATTAAAATTAATGCATTATTAAGTCATGATATGTTCAACCATCTAGACCTCTGTATAGACACAGATAGCAGCTCCCTTTTTTCCCCTTCCCCAGGTCTAAGTTAATTAAATTCCCTTTAATTATAATTTACTAAAAAGCTTCACTTTTGCCACTATTATGTCTTTTGAACTTTGAAATTTGAAAAAAAAAAGGGACCTTAAAATGGTCTTTTACAGGAGAAATGAACTGTCAGCGAATTCAGGCAAAATTAATTATTTCAGCTTGATAAACCTTTTCATCTATTTGACTCCTTATACAGAAAAGCCAATTAATAATGTCAAACATGCTTTGCCTCCAGGGACCTGCAAGTTCTAATGAGTCTGTTTACTGTGGAGTGGCTAGCAGAATGAGCTTCATGTAGAAATTTTCTAATCGCGCCACACCTGTCAAGCTCAGTCTCATTATCTGTGTACCAAGGGCAAACCTCATTTTGTCAGTAGCGGTTTTCGAAGAACTAACAGATGCCTGGGGGAACATGCAGGACTGTCCGCCAGTAGACGAGTCACTTAATTACCAATCAGAGCAGCCAGGGTGAATGCCTAATGCTCCTTAGTCCCCGACCTTCTTCATCCCAACTGCACGTGCCCGCGTTATCGGAGCCTCGGAGCCTGGGTCCTTCTCTGCGCCCAGTGCTCGTCTACTAGGACCCCTTTCTCCTGAGGTGATGATTGATGAGGCGCCTCTGGAAACAGTGATTAATCAAATGTGTATTGTACCACAAGTAGGCCAGTCTGGGGGGCTCGGGATCCACCTGCCGGTTAGCTGATAATTGTTTGATTGGTGCAGGGGGAGCCTGTAGCAGAGGCTATGGACACAACCACCCCTAAAAGAGACCGCATGTCCCGTCCCACCATCCATTCGCCTCTTTGACTTGCAAGAAGCCCCAGGATAGAGCTATTTGATGGCGTTCTGGAAAGTGCGCCATACTCCAGGGCAGAGCCCATTTGATGCCACTGTATCACCCGAGGGTCTTGTTCAAACCAGCTTCTGAATTAGTGGGTCTGAGCCTGAGATTCTGCATTTCTGACGAGCTGCTGCTGATGCTGCAGGAATGTGGAGCGTATATCAAGGCCAGCGTGGAGACCAGCCGTCTTGGACAAGCTGCCGAGCTGCCCTGAAACTTAGATCCCCGCCTCTCTAAAATATTATGGAAGACTCGGTTCCTCCCGACTGGGTGCTCCCGATTGCCTTTAGAATACCAGACAGGCTCCTGTGTGTGCACCCTGAGATCTAGACTGTGCCCAGCCTCTCCACCTCCCCTCAGTCCCTGCTTGCAGCCTCTTGGAGCTCCCTGCGAGTGTATGCTTTGGGAGCCATTCTCTCCCACCCTCTTGTTTGGCCAGTTCCTCCCATTTCTCTTCCAGACTCTCCTCAGGCATTGCCTCTGACAGAGTACCTGCCCTGATTTTCCTCCCGGAAGCCCCAGACCATCTAGCGGACCCTCCCTTGTGCTTTTGTTGACCTCCTAGAAGTTCATGTTACGCTATGATGTCGTGAGCCCCTTCCTCATTCACCTCTATCTCTAAGATAGAGAGCTCATTGCGGGGTGGGGCGGGGGAATATCTTTAGCCTGCGGCTCCATCCCCACCCCTATCTCCAGAATCAGCTTTCTTTTCCCCGAACGCCACTTCTTCTGCTTTAATCACAAATACTCACAGTTTCTGGGCTATTACAGCCACTTTCTCCTTACTGTTTCTCTGATTTCAGTATCTCTCCTGTCTCCTCCGTCCTCAACACTGCCTGCTGAACTATGACCTCAAGTGAACTATGCTATGCCAAACGCCGTCTCCCACCCCCAGCTTAAACATGCCAGTTTCCCCGTCCCTGAGAAGGGATCATACGGCTGCCAGCTGTGAGTTCGGGAGATCCACACACTTCCTCAGTCTCTTGTTTGAAGAGAATTTGCCTTGGCTGGGTCCAGATCCACAGATCTCAAGGTGAATGTCTAATGTTGCATCGTGCCGGGGAAGGACTGAGATTTGAAAAGCAGGCTAAGAGGCAGTCAGACTCAAGGCTTAGATGTTGAAGATCCCCGAATATGAAATGGAAGCCTGCCATTTATGGGCATCTATTTTGTTCTGGCTTAGTTTCTAATTTTGTGAAATTGAGGGATAATCTCTAAGTGGTTTATCATGATAAGGATTAGAGATTAAATTTAATGAATGGTGGGTATTTATTACTGTTTATTGAAATCATTGTGAAAGGGGTTTGAGAGTGCCATCCACCTGCAAGGCATCCGTACTATGACTTTTCAATTTATTCACAAATGTTTTTCCTGTGTCTTCTCTGAGCAATGTGGTGTCACCGAGCCATGAACTCAAGGTCTCAGAGAAATCAGACAGGTCACATAAAATCAGGCAGTGAGCTTTGAGGAAATCAAATATAGTTAACCTCTACTTTCATTAGCTTTTTTCCCCCAGGAAAACTGTGTTTCTGGGGAAATCTCAAAGTGTATCTGATTCAGCCAGAACCTTCTAATTTCTTAGCCCAGGGAGCAAAAGGAAGCTGGAAAATGGAGCCTGATTAATTCTGTCAACAGTCTACTAGATTGCTTTCTATGCTGCCCTCCTGTTGAATGTTGGGCAGAGAGATGGCTGGACACCAAGGGACTCTTCTGTCCTGTGTGTATGCTTCAGCCAAGCTGATATTGTTGTGTCTCCCTTAGACCTTTAGACTGTTGGCCACCATAAAATATCCCCAGGTTCTTGGCAATGATTAAAAAAAAGTTTTGAGCAGCATTTCACTGTCTTCTCTCAATAAGTGGAAAAGGCTTCGTCCATTCTTAAGTATGATATTTTTCCACGTTGATGTCAGTTTGTTTACTAAAGAGTGCATATCTAATTTTATAATGACAATCAAGAGGAAATTGGGTCTTGATATGGAAAACAGTCACTTTAGAGCTGTGTCTTGGGGGCCAGGGATTTTCATCCTGTGTTCTGGGAAGCCCTAGGTTTCCAAGGAAATGCCTTGAGCCTTTCTTAGAGGGAAGGGACAAATGAGGAGGTGGGGTCACAGGTTCCCTCCATCTTAGTTTCAATCAGGTCTGCTTGTATCTGTTTGATATGATGGTGTTTCGTTATTATTTTATTTGAAAAAAGCACTGAGGCTTTTAAAAATGCTGGAAACTGTTGTTCTGGCTCATATTTCAGTGTTAGCAGGGATGTTAGATCATGTAGTTTTAGGGTCCTTATACCTCAACACCACATACTTGCTTCCCACACCAACCATTGTTCATCACAGCCCGTAACACAGAACTTTCTCCGACGTGCCACCAATAGCCTCCTCATTACACCCAAAAAGCGTTACCCCTTACAACAAAAGTGACAGACAGTCTACAGTTTATTATGCTGACATCATGACCGATAAATAGCTACCAGGGAGGCCATCCATCTGATCTCCTCCCCCGGGAGAGGAGAACATGTGTAGAAGATGGATGCCCCATTTTACTCATATTAGGGGCAGCCAAGAAAGTTCTTTGGGATTCCAATGATTCCTATGATCTTTTGGTATCGCCAAACGTCCTTCTACATTTTAACGGGGAACTCATCTGTAGGGTCACAAGAGTGGGGCATCTTCAGATTGCTTCGGTTGACTTTATTTACACCTACAACATTGGACTTTCTGTGACTATGGAAAAAAATCCCCCTTTGCATAGTAGGAAACCACAGATTTCAGAGTCGGATAGAACTGTTTTTGATTTTGTTCTACCATTTACTGGAAAGATGCATTAGGTAAGCGAGGCATTCCTAGTGCTCCATTTCCTCCTATATTTCTGGGAAAGCAGAGCCCTCTTCCTCCTGTGCCATCAAACCCACCTCGTGATTGAGAGCCAGCTCAAGTTAGTGAAGATATTTTCAGCCTATCTGAGATGCGGGGAGCAGGGGGGTGCCTGATAGGAAAGAGTGTTTCAAAGTAGATTTCAATTCAATTCAATTCAATGCAATTCACTGTTTATCTGCTAAGCACCTGTCTTATGTCAAGCACTCCCCAAGATACGGTGAGGGCTACATTCAGAGGTGAATCAAACATACATCTTGGAGCAGAGAGCTGCAGACCATAGCCAAGATGGGGTAAGGGCTACAATTGGAATTATAACTCTATCATCATAAATGACTGACTTCACATTCTCTAGACCCCTCACTTAGATTGGGATGTTTCCTCTTATTACTATCATTAAAGTAAACAAGCAAAACATATTACATAAGTCTTTTAAAATGTTGTTAAGAGTTGAAATTTTTATCTTTTATCCCTAAAATTAATAGGTAAAATCTGATACCTCATTTAGATATGATCGCTCAGATAGTAGCTAAATCCATGAGAACATCTGAGAAGGAAGGGGGCAAGGTGATCTTACACCTTGCTTCATTTTACAGTGAGGAAACCCAGGTCCTAAGATGAGGAGGTCTTCATGGAAGGTCATATCTCTTGTCCCCCAGGCCACAGCATGTTTTATGTCACACAGGTGTTAACTTAAAGGATATCACATCATGCCTCCTGATGGCCCATCCTGGGCAGGTTGGCACAAATTCCATATTCATGTATTCTTTAGGTCTACTTTCTTTTTTTAAAAATTTTTTAAAAAGATTTTATTTATTTATTTGACAGAGAGACAGCCAGCGAGAGAGGGAACACAGCAGGGGAGTGGGAGAGGAAGAAGCAGGCTCCCAGCAGAGGAGCCTGATGTGGGACTCGATCCTGGAACGCCGGGATCACGCCCTGAGCTGAAGGCAGACGCTTAACGACTGCACTACCCAGGCACCCCTAGGTCTACTTTCTTTTAGTAAGTCCAAAACTTTCCCCACTTTTTAAAAGAATGTAACTCTCAACCTTCACAGCTTTCTCATTGCATTACTGTGTCTGTCCGACTCTTCCGGCAAGCCTGTGAGCACTTCTGAGCCCCACAGAGCCTTGTGGTTAGAAAGAACTGGTGGAAGTTAATGCTGATTTCCTGCTGCAGAGTCAGTTTTGTGACCTCCCAGACCTCCCTTGGTCAAAGCAACTAGAAGGGCTGGAGGCAGTTGATTCACAAGCTCAGTAGTGGAGAAACTCTGCTCGGGGACGCCATGGTGAATGGCATATAAATACAGCGTCTCGTTACCTTACTAGGAGAGAACTAGAATGCTCACGCTTGCTCTCTGGGCTAAGACTCTTCATGAAGTATGCTTCCAGAGAAGACTGCAGTGCTGCGTCTCCTGGGGAGCCATCATTTGCTCAACTTCTTCACTTTGATGTGCTAACGGTCCCTCCTGAAGACAATAAGTATCCAGTCAAAAAACAAACTACAACTTAGCCTATCTTTGACGAGTGCAAAGTTTTGAAAATTAGCCTGGGAAAGCGTATCATGGAAGTATAGACCATATTAATTAACTACTTGGCTTATCATGGGCTTGATACTTTGCTAAACTATGAGGATTAAGACATGATAAAGTTACGGGACTTTATTCCCAAGGAAGTCCTGGTGCAGCAAAGACCTAGAAGAGAACACAGGTTTAGATCCCGGGCTGGTGACTGAAGTAATAGGAGGAGGAACAGCAGTGCTGGCATAAATACATCAGAGAAAACTTCAGACAGATGGTAAGAACTGAATTAGATTTTCAAGAGTTAGGTGAGTGTTTCCCCGGGGCAATTCCAGACAAAGGGAATATCCTGGGAACTCTCACTTAGGCCTCTAACTGGACATTTATTCCCAAGACCCCATGAGGTCAGTTGGTTATTGAAGACCTTAAGGCAATATCGTAATCATTAAAGAGAAGACTCCCAACCCAACTGCCTGAATTTGGACTAGGACCAATCATTAGCTAAACGATCCTAGGTAAGTACTTACCTCTCTGAGCCCCAATTTCCTCATCTATAAAATGGGTGTAATAACAGTAACTTCCTTGTAGGTGATTATGAAGAATAAATGGTAGAAACAATCCACATTAGTCTTAAGACCAGTGCTTGGCATGTGGTATGTATTACTTCTGTGGTTTTGTTTGTCCCTCCCATATCCAAATATCTTCATTATTTGCCTGCCACCGTGCCTACTACCAGAACCGACAGTGTGTTAAGCAACAGAGATCAATCCTCTCCCTAGCAAAGTGTCATTAGTTCATTGGCCCAGATATAACCAGACGTGGCCTGATCATGTAGCAATATTTGCCGTGGGTATGGGGGAGCAGATGGTTCTTAGTTGTTCTTAGTTGTTCTTAGTTGTCAGCCTTTTCTGTAAGCCTGTAGGAGGCGAGGTCCTGAATAAGGAAGTCTCAACAGTGTGGGTGTCACAGAAGGGTGCTGAGGTGGCCAGGGAAGAGGGAGTGTGGAGAAGAGGGAGAAGGCAAAGGACTAGGAGAAGCAGGGCAGGCAGGAAGGAATCATGAGGCTGGGTCGGGAGGGATGTCAGGCGAGGGGACAGTATTCAGAAAGCCAGATCCACAAATGTTAGAAAGATTTACAAGCCAGGGTGGTGGCACCCAAAGAAGGCATTACTGGTTTGTTCATGGGTGATAGGAACAGAGCGTCAGCCAAAGTACCGGCCGTGTCAGGTGACGTGTCAGGTGATGTCATGCTTCATTCATTTATTTACTGAGCTCCTTGTAGGCGTTTCCTTTTCAGCTTTTTTTTTTTATTTTAAAAAATTAGATTATACCTATTAGATTTTAAACTGTTTTTTATCCTCTCATGTATCATAAGCACTTTTTGTGTCATTTGTTCTCTTCCACAGCTAATTTCTAATGGTTGCAAGGGCATTCCATTTTTTGATTGTATTGTAATGTATTTAATGAGGCTTTATTATTGTACATTTATGTTGTTTCCAGATTTTCTCTATTATAATCATGCAACAAACATCCTTGAAGACAAATCTTTGTGCACATCCATAATTATGAGGATACATTTTTACAGGCAGTATCCCTTGTAAAATTATAATTAAAATTTAATTTGTTAAATTTAGGGCAAAAACATCAGTAAGGCTTTTGACACACGTTGCTCTCCAGAGAGGTTGTACCGAACCTACCCCCACCAGCAACATTCATCAGCTTTAGAATTAGTATTAGGATGTTACAAATCTGTGTGTGTGCTTTTATGTTCAATTAAATGGGGGATCTGTTGACAAGTTACTAAAAACTGCCCAAGGAGAGCTTGGTGGAAAATGTGCACATGCTCATTAAAAACATTCACCAGATTCTAGAATACCCAAGGACTCAGACGCAATGTCAACATTTGTCCAGGCACTGCATTGATGAAGTACAGAGAAAGAGGACACAGTTGCCTCCAAATATTAGTTTATAACAATCAAGGGAGACGGGGCTCAGGAGCAGTAACATTACTGTTCCATGCTTGACTACCACCGTTCCTAGAGGGGACGATGCCCAAGGTGAGGTCCTAAATATCCAGTCCAATCCAGCATGGGCGGCTTGAGGACAAGGTTAGTGAAATGGCCAGGGTGGGCAACCCTGTGTGGCTGTGGGAGTCGAGCGTGTGCCACCTGGGTGTCACCATCCAGGCGCTACCTGATGTGGCCGTGCTGTGGGAGACACAGCGTTAGGCCCTTTGAAGCAGCTTGTGACGTGGGCATAACCCTCACGTCCCTGCTGAGGTCCTTGAGGCGCAGGGTCACATAGCAAGTGAGCGAGTGGGCAGACCTGAGACTCGAACCCCATGAGTCTGACCCGGTGCTTGTGCTTTGCCTGGCCCTGGTTTCATACATTATTCCACAGCGTTGCTTAAGATCCCCCCACCCCCACACAATCTGGCTGGCACAGTGACTTCTTCCTCTCCACTGGCACTGCACTGGGCACCTAGCTCTGGGACAACAAAGCCACTAAATCTTCTTGTGTGTCTAAATGTCAAGTCTCCACACTAGTCTATTGACCCCTTGAGAGTGAGAGTGGTACTTGACGTGACCTGTCTGTGTGCAGTGTCTGATGTTACAACAAGTCTCATTAAATGCTGCTGGCTACCAAAAGGAAGGAAAGGAAGGAGAGAGGCAAGCAAAGAGGGAGGGAAGGAATGAAGGAAGGAAGAAGCGAAGGACTTGACTCTGGTTCAGTAATTTGCCCTGGGGGTTCTGGAGCTCTGTGGGCCTGGTGACGCTGGGGCAGTTGGCAATGGCCCCGCACCCTGTGGGTAGTGGTGAGCCCTCCTCCACATGGGGTGCTCCCTCGGTGCCTCCCACCTTGATCTCTGAGATCTACCTGCCCCTCACATCCCACTGGAGTCAACACGGTGCTCACACTGAGCTTGCTCCCAGGTCCCTGATGAAAAGCCATTTTGGAAAGTATATTCTCACTTAAGAGATTCCTTGGGGTGCCTGGGTGGTTCAGTCAGTTAGGCATCTGACTCTTGATTTCGGCTCAGGTCATGATCTCAGGGTCGTGAGATCAAGCCCCACACCAGGCTCTACGCTGGGCATGCATCCTGCTTAAAATTCTCTCTCCTCCCTCTGCCTCTGCCCCTCCCCTGCTCACTGGCATGTGCCCTCTCTCTCAAGTAGATAAATAAATCTTTAAAGATTTTTTTTTTTAATTTATTTATTAGACAGAGATAGAGACAGCCAGCGAGAGAGGGAACACAAGCAGGGAGAGTGGGAGAGGAAGAAGCAGGCTCATAGCTGAGGAGCCTGACGTGGGGCTCGATCCCATAACGCTGGGATCACGCCCTGAGCTGAAGGCAGACGCTTAACCGCTGTGTCACCCAGGCGCCCCTTTTTTTTTTTTTTAAAGATTTTTTTTTTTAATAAATCTTTAAAATAAAAGAGAGAAAATCCTTTTTTATGCAGAAGCAGATCTTAACCTAATGTTCAAGGTGTTATTCTTTCAAATCTTCTTTTTCTAAAAATGGAAAAAAAAATTAGAACATGCTGTACAATGATTTGTCAGAACATTACAGCTTTGTTGAGTGGTTTTCTGTCTTTCTTTTTTTCTGTCTTTCTTTTTTTCTTTCTTTCTTTTTTTCTTTCTTTCTTTCTTTCTTTCTTTCTTTCTTTCTTTCTTTCTTTCTTTCTTCTTCTTCTTCTTTTTTTTTTTATTAATGCTTACACAACAGATCCTNCTTCTTCTTTTTTTTTTTTATTAATGCTTACACAACAGATCCTGCTGGAGAAGCCAGTGAGAGAACATTCTCTTCTCTGGTGTGGTTTAGAAGAATAATTATTACTAATTACAGCAATAATGAACCACATTCACCTCGAGCTGTAAAAATTAAATAATAGCCATCCTAAGACTCCACCAGGGTGTGCTGCTTTTGTAATTCCCGGAGCGTGTTCACAAACATGATCTCATTGGGTTTTCATAGCAGCCAGGTAGGATGGGGACATGTTGGGGCCATTGTTCCCATTTTCAGGGGAGATAGAAAGAGATCAAGTGTCTTGCTCAAGGTCACACAGTATATCAGTGGCTGATGGAGAGGAAGAGTCCGGGCCCCAGCCTTAATAACTGTACAGCTTTTCCACAATAATTGGGATAACCTCACATGACTGTCCCTGTGCCTGGCTATGGGATTCTAACGTGTAAGTGTGTGAGCTTGGAGGTCTTGGGCAGCCAGACCAGTGGCAGGCATGTTTTTATGCAAGCCTAAGCTTAATAGAAGGCTCAACCTGAGATTTAATGAGATCACACTACTTTCTCCATCCGCCATAGGTCAGAATGAGACTGTTTAATGATGCAGTTAGGGGCTTTGGGCCCTGGGGACAACAAACGTGGCTTTAAATCCAGGCTCTCATTCTTACCGGTATGTGACTTTGAGCAAAGTACCTCTCCCAGCCTGTTTCCTCGTGTAAAATTTGCTTGAGCGGTGCCAGTGTGGCTCAGTCAGTTACACATCTGGCTCTTGATTTCAGCTCAGGTCATGATCTCAGGATCGTGAGATCGAGCCCCATGTCAGGCTCTGTGCTCAGTGGGGAGTCTGCTTGAGATTCTCTCCCTCTCCCTCTGCTCCTGTCTGCCCCCTCTTCCTCTCAAATAAAGAAAGGAGTCTTTAAAATAAATAAATAACATTTGCTTGAAAATAGAACACACTGCATAGTTTTGATAATTAAATGAGGTGCAGAACGCTCAGCACTTAGCAAGCCCTCAATACCACTGAGCTGTTACGATTATTACTATTATCGTCACCAGGTAGATGGGAATTCATCCATAGACCTCTTTCCTGTCTTAGGCCTCTGTCATTTGGACTCCAAAGGGGGCAGAAATACTGATGACACCAGAGCCATAAGTCCCCCTACACATGGAACCGAGCAATGTTTCCAGAACTTGGCAGTCCAGTCTTTAGTATTTTATCAGGTTTCTGTGGCTGATGTAACAGATTAACCACAAACCGAGTGGCTTAAAACAACACAGATTTCTTATCTTACTGTTCTATAGCTCAGAAATCTAGTGTGGGTCTCCTCGCGCTAATATCCACGTGTTGGCAGGGCTGTATTCTTCTTCCCTGGAGGCTCCAAGGAGAATTGGTTTCCTTGCTTTTTCCAGCTTATAGAGGCTCCTGCATTCCCGGGCTCCTGGCCACCCTCCTCCATCTTCAAAACCAGCAACAGTGGGTTGAATCCTTCTCACATCAAACTATTCTGACCTCTTTTGTCTCCTTCTTCCATTTTCAAGAACCCTTGGGATTACGTTGGGCCCATCCACATAATCCAGGATATTGCACTCTCTGAAGGCCAACCGATCAGCCACTTTAAAGCATCTGCACCCGTGACTCCCTCAATTCTGTGCATTGGAACATGGACGTTTTGGGGGAGGGGACGTTATTCTGCCTACCACAAATACCCAAGCTCTGCTCACCTGGTTAAAGCCTGGAAGCAGAGTCCGGCCTTGGGCACCACAGTCAAGAGGAGGGATTGATACAAATCTACCAAACCTATAAAGGTGTTTCTCCAAGAATGTTCTGTGCGCCTACATTAGAATCTACCAGGTGGGTTTGGTTAAATGCAGATTCCAGGCCTTCATCCTCCATCCCAACATCTTGGTTTAGTAAGTCTGGAATAGACTCAAGGACTTGGCATTGAATATACTCCCGGAAGTCCGTGCCGGTGATCCCGACATTTGCTTAATCAGAGAACCGCGTCTGTAAAGCACGCAGGCCTGCGGTGAGCAAGGCACCAAGAGGCAAACATAATCCAGAGCCCCGGGTTGCAGAGGCAGCGCAAGAATCCATCAGCAGGGAAGAAACAAAAGATCCCCTGAAGCTTCTCCCCACGGATGGCTGGGGTCAGGCCGTGAATAGAAGAGGAGAGCAAGGTCAAGGCCCACCGTGGTGTCTCAGGCACTGCTACCAGGGAATTAGAGGCCTGGCCTAGAACCCACACAGCACACTCTTGACCAGCGTTTGAGCTGCTTGTGTGGGGGGGGGGAGGGTCTGTGTGATGTTGCTGGAACAGAGACAGCCTGAGTGTGAAATCCCGCTCCCTTCCTTGATGTCAAGAGTCGCAGGGCAGCGGTGACTCCTAGGACCGTGCTCATCACTGAAGAATGTGAAGGATCCCGGGACAGGGGCCCTCCCCGCCTTCAGACCCAGCGCCCTTCTCTGGAGGTCAGGCAGAGTCCGTGGGGGTGCAGGTGGGGGGTTGGCATGGGGACCCAGGCTGAATCATGCTTCCCCTGGAGGAGTGTTGGGATGACTTCACGCGGGACCAGTACCTCCCTCACAGACTTGTTCTCACAGCAGGAGGTGGCGTCCTCTCCTCGGGCAGGCTCATCCGCGGAAGGCGTTTACGGGGTACTGGTAGCACGCTCAGCTCCTCATCACCTGAGCTGGGCGCTGGCCCCACTGTCTCCCCTTGTCTTCCTGTCAAGTAGTCCTCGCTTTCTCCATTAAACTGTGAAAGGCTCCCTCCCTTCATTGGTCCCAAGATCAGCTCCAGACCTGCAGAGCAGGGTGCGTCGGTGCAGGGATCTGGGGTGTATTGGAACAGGCTTTGGTCCCTCTATGGCTTCCATCAGTGCATTCGTGGCCATCTCCTCCTGCTGGCAAGCCTCGACTCTTGACAGATTAACCTCCCCAGAAGATAGACAAGGTAAGGGCAGAATCATACTTTTTCCCATGACCCTGCTTAAAGTCCACGAGACACCTGCTAACAGCTCATGAGCTGCTGCTCTCCTTGCCAGGCCTTCCCTGTGACCAGGCGTCTTTACCCGACCACCTTTTGTTCTGAGGGTTCCGTCTACACAGGAGGAAAGAACACGATGCCAAACAAGAATAGGATTTTAACCAGACAACTTTGGTGCAAGTCCCAGCAGAGCTGTTTGATTGCTATGATCTTGGGCAAGTACCTTAACCTCCCCGGGATTCATTTCCCTTGCCTGACTCACAGGGTCATTTTGAGGATTAAATCAGATAATGCATATAAAACCCCAGCATGAAGAGTAACATACTGTACACGTCCATTAAAGATTTATTGAGCCCATTTATTAAGTGTTTATTCCATGCCAGGCCCTGAGCTGGGCAGTGCGGAATGGACGTTTAAGACACAGCACAGACTAGAAGCATCTCAAGGTGTCGCTTTCATCATCACGATTAATAATAAGCGAAGGTGAGCAAGCCTAGAAATGGTGATGAGGGTGTGGGGCCGAGGATCCTGGCCACGGTGCTTGCCAGGAAGCTGGGGTGTGGAAAGCCAACTTTTGTTAGTGGCCTGGGAAAATCTTTCCATGTATCTGTGTCCCTGGGGATGGATTCTGGACAGTGGGGTAGAAGTATTCTAGCTTGGGGCTCCTACGTCCTGCTATCTCTTCTGGCATCTTCCTCTTGAGACGGTCCTAAACTTTCCATCCATTCTTCTTGGAACCTTTTCACTTCGGACATCCACTGGGCTTTGACTCCTTGGCTCCCGGATCTAGGGCAGACTCACACAGAGTGCTTTGTCCAAAATCCTCAGGGCCTGATGTGTTTCAGAAATCAGCTTGGATTGGGGTGCCTGGGTGGGTCAGTCAGTTAGGCGTCTGCCTTCCACTCGGGTTATGGTCCTAGGGTCCTGGGATCGAGCCCCGCGTTGGATTCCCTGCTCAGTGTTGAGTCTGCTTCTCCCTCTCCCTCTGCCGCTCCCCCTGCTTGTGCTGTCTAGCTCTCTCTCTGTCAAATAAATAAAAAAGAAATCAGCTTGGATTTTAGAAAGCAATACAGTCCATATTAAGTAACAGCCAGAGCAGGATCTGGGCAGCATCCCCCCACCAAACATAGAAGGATTCCAGCAGCAGGAACATGTAACTAAGTGGGGTCAGTAAAGACTATAGATAACCTCACGTGGCCAAACAAGTTATGATAAAACTTTTGCTTTTCAGAGTCTTTGAGTCTGCGAATTGTGAGTAAGGAACTGTGGATCTATACAGCTTAGCCCTTGAGCTAGTGCCTCTCAGGTCTAGATGATTTAATTATTTTTATATTTTAATAATTGAAATCAATGCATCCCCAGCCTGGAGCCATGGAGGATATAAGGTATTCTGGACCCTGTTCTTGGAAATCCTGGGTATCCCTTCTTGACCTGTAGCTGTAGGTAAGCACCTATGTACCTTCTCCAATGGTATATTTCCAGCCAAATAGAGCCCACCACTTGATTCTACCCAAAACAAAGAGACAAACAAGCAAACCAAATCAGAAAGGAATTTGGAAAGGGCCACTTACAGCAAAATCCTCCTTTCCCCGCTGTAACTAGGGGTTGACCTAGATCACCATAGTAAGGGTGCCTCTCAAGGAACAGTCCTATTTGCCCTCCTTCGTTCACTCCTCAGTCACCTGTTTACTTATCCAATTACTCTTTTGTTCTCTCACACCTTCCTTTGTTGATTCATTTGTCCCTTCAGTCAATAAAAAATAAGGTCAGCAGCAAACTCGGGTCAGACCCAGGGCCAGATCTTGGGACAAGGCAAATGAGACATGTTCTTGCCCTCTGGGGCTCCCAATCATGTGGGGTAGACAAGCAGGAAACCAACCCTGGTGCATTTCAAAACAGAATGAAATTTACCGGAAGGGGTCCAAATAAAGGATCGAGGTGGGACAGACTAAGGAGGTGGCTTTGGAAGGCTTCCTGGAGGAGGCCCTTGACTGGTCCTGAGGAACAACTGGATTGAAACGGGCATAGAAAGTAGGACCATGGATGGGGCAGGTGGGTGTTCCATACTGGGGGCTGTGCACAGACTTGGAAGGTTCAAAGTCAGACACATTTGTGGAACAGTGGAGAATGCGCCAGGATGGGGGTGGGTAAATTCAGTAGCTGTTACAGCTCCTACTATGTCCATGAGAAAGACATTGGTCCAACAATTAGGCTACCGGGGCAGTCATCCCCATAACACCATCTAGGGAAGGCCTTTAGGGGATACCTTTAACCTTTATTCCCAAATAACATCTCTAGGTGTAGAAAGATACCTCAAGTAGTGATTTCTTCTGACCTGGTTTCAAGCAAATACTTGCTAACGAAGGTCACTAAGTTAGGAAGTGGCAGGAGGAGGATACTTTGACCTTGTTAACTCCCCAGACCAGCTGCCAAACAACCCCATGATCTGGGAGACATTCAGGTGAAGTGAATAGAGCATTGTTTGGATTCCGATTCTAGCTCCGCTGCTTTTCAGCTATGAGGCTTCTGGCACACTGTTTAGCCCATGCGAGCTTCAGATAGCTTATTGGCAGGGACAGGCAAAATTATATGGAAAGCTCCAAACTAATAGGATGTACTCAGGGAACACCAGCTGTAAAGCCAGTGAGGTTAGGGATTTTTTTTTTTTTAAATCTGTTAGCTGATTGCTATTTCCCCAGGGCCTTTAACTGGCACATAGTAAGAGATCCACAGATATTTGTAGAGTGAATGAAGGACGACTCTTCTTACCTTTCAATGGCTAATGCAGCCTGTCCTCGTTGGGTTTTTTTTCTTTTTCTAGCCATGTACACTTCCTTTCTCATGTTCAATTTCATGTGTGTTCTTTTGATTTTGAGGTATGAGATTGGCACCACACCCCTAGACAGGCAGGTGTTATAGGAAAAAGATTCATGAGACACGTACTGATTCAGTCTCAGCCCAAGAGCTGGAGGGACGCAGGTTAGCCATTTGAAAAGATCAACCTCATTGACTTCTCCAAGGAGAGAAATTATGTAAAGCAAAAATAACTACCAAAAGGAAGGAACTGTGAGCAAACTGGGGATTTAAAAACTTAAAACTCATCTCTTTATCTCAAGCAGCTGACATCGGGACCAATAAATGTACAGGAAGTATGCAGCGGATGTTGAGTGGAAAGATAAATAAAGAAAAAAAATGAGTGAATGAGTGAGTGAATGCATTAATAAGAGGAGAGGAGAAGGAAACTGTCACTGAGTGCCCACCATATGTCGAATTTGATGGTGGCTGAAATCTGTTCATTAAAAAAATAATAATAATTCTCATTTTGGTGAGCCAATACTTCCCTCTTTATTGATAAATTAATTTTTTCTTGTGTCAGACATTTATCAAATTCCCTAAATTTAAGATGAGGAAGTCTTTTTCTGTTCTATGAGGAACACATGGAAAAGAAAGAACCTTCTCTGTGACTTAAAAACCATGCATGTGACACAGAAAACCTCACAGAAATAATGTACAAAATAACTTTTTACTTCCTGTGTTTTAGTGGAAGACTAGAATGGAGTCGACAAATTATGGGTTAGCGACTTCACGCCAATTGGGAGGTGAATATACCCCCCTTCAAAGTGGGAAGAAGGGAGAGTTTGTCTCCTTTTTTCCACTTTTTTGAAAGAACCAGTAAATCAGTCAACACAGATTTCCTGAGCTAGGAATACAAAGATGCGGCTTTGGCATTGTGTCCCGAATCCTTCATTCCTTAAAGCTAAAATCCTTCTTTATTCTCTTCATTACCTTTGGTGACTTGATGTTTCATTTAAAAAAAAAAAAAAGATAAATTCTTAGCACTTTAATAAATAATATTATACACATATAATGGATTCTAAATGCGTGCATTATTTAATTTCTTACCCTAATATCTGTATTTTCTTATAAAATAGAAAAGCGTTACATAGCACAAGCTTATTTTGACTATGGTCTCATAACCCTCCATGAGGCTGATTTTTTCTTTACAGTTAATGGCAGTAGCAGAACAGCCCCCTCCTAGGGTATGGGGACCACGGATTGGGACGCAATGATGAAGAGGCAGCCCACGACATTCCCACTTGTGAGACTTGCCGACCCCCAGCATCTGTCTCTGCCCCCACTTCCAGCCTTCGGGGAGCAGTCGGTTAGCCAAGAACAGTGTCTCCAACTACTAATTACTATCTTCCACTTCTACCTTTTCGGGCGCTTTGGGGTGCTGTCTGGTCCCAAGCACCCACAGAAAGTCTCGTGTTACAAGAGGGGTTGCTGTGATTATCCAGGCACAAAGGACGTGCTAATAATACTCATCTTTATTTACCATTTATGCTGCTACTTCTATCAATTGCTGACTTCTCTTAAAAATGAATTTGGGGTTATACTCCTGAAAAGGCATTTCTGAAATTGCGTTTTGATTCCTTTACTCATGAAAATCTCTTAAATGTTAGCATCTTCGTGTGGATTCGAGTCTTAATGCCAACAAGGAATGGAGACTGGCCATGATGGGGGGCAAAGGGTCTGCCGATGCTTTCAGGCCTGGTGGGTTACCAGCTGTTACAGTCCAGAGAAGAGGTGAAAAGAAGAAAGTGTCCTCAGAGAAAAAGGAGAAGCTAGAGGAAGAGGTTGGAGACTGCCTCTCTCAGAGCAAACCCACTTACTTCACTTGGAAGAAGACCCTGCTGTGAAGGTTAGTTGAGAAGCCCTCATCCTAGGTCTGTGGTAGGTCTGGCTAGATGGTGGGATCTTTCGGGGGTATGTTCCCAATCTGTATGGAAGTGAGTTGTGAATGATGAATACCGTAGGTCATCTTGTTTGTGAATGGCACCTTAATATGCTGAATTTGAAGCCATGTATCTTTCCAGACGAATATAGAAACAGCTTAATAGAATCCCCTACCCCCTTCAGTCATAGTTGAGGCTCATCGAATGGAGTTCACCAAAAGGCGTTATGGCTTTGGACCAAACTAAAATTTCCTGTCTCCGAATTCCTGCAATTTCCAAGTTATCTCCCTCCTCTCCTGTAACTTGCACATCCAAATACCCAAAGCGAAAGAGGCCCTCTCCCTTGGCTTCTTCCATAGCCTTATAATAAATCATTAGTATCTTACTGTCTTATGGTGTTGCTTTGCCCTCAGAAAGGATCACAGGACATCGCACATTCCGTGGACATCTGTGGATGCTCCCTTAGTTCTCAAAGAAGCTAACATTGTCAGTCGTTTTACATTTTAATTAAGATGTTCAGGAAGAATAAAAAGCCTGTAAAATATTCCAGGTAGTTTATGACTAATATTTCTTGAAGCAGGTACTTCTTTTGGCTTCTGTATGAACTGGGGCATCTATGAGTTTGCTTCATTAACCCATGATAATATTCTTCTTGCCCACTCAGCTTTAGGTGATTTCCAGTTTCTTAAGTCATCCTAGAAAACCATGCATGCTTTATTCTCGAAAATTTTATTTGTTTCTTGTCCCTCTCAAACTCCTAGAAAAAAACAGATGATGTCTGTTTCTTTTCTCTTTGTTTCAACCATTGTCTAAATCAGCATTCTCAAGATGTCTGATACAGAGACTAGTCCTAGGACATGCCAATGTCAAAGTACTTCGGGAAATGACACATACCATGTCCTACTCTTGGAGATTCCCTATGCATTGTAGGCTACTCAAGGCTCTGAGAATCCTGGGGAGTTGAGAAAACTGTTTAACTCTTGTAACTATATTTTGCCAAACTCACATTACCCCCTGAGTATAGGTTTGGCAAGGTGTTCAATAGCTATTTCTGGAACTGAATTTAGATAGAGGGTTTATGTCTAAAGGGAAGAGGTAGTTTTAAAATATGGCCTTGAGTTCGTTGACAGTCCTTCCTTCAAGCGTTGGGGGGGGGGTCTGTGTCCACTCCCCTTGAATCTGGGTGGGTCTGTGAAGGGTTCAAACAATGGATTAATGCAGAAGTGTGCTTGGTGACTCGTTCATATATGTCCCTGTAGCTTCTACCGTGTCATGTGTGGAGCCCCAAGCCACCATGAAAGATGTCTAACTATCCTGACACTGCTGTGATGATGAGGCAGTGTGTCGGTGTACTGATCAACAGCTGAGCCCAGCTGTCCGGCCGTCCCTATGAGGTACCAGCACATGAGTGAAGCCATACTGAATCCACCAGACCCAGCTTCTGTTTCAGCCGAATACCACCAAGGGACCTCAGTCGATGCTTTGTAAAAAAGAAGGATCACCCAGCTGAGCTCTGCTTTAATTTCTAGCCCACGAAATCATGAGACTTAAACCTCTAAGTTTTGGATGAGCTTGTTATATAGCAAGAGATCATCGGGAGGGGGATGGTTGAGTTCTTTAGATGTTCAAGAAAACCCCGAGTGTCTTGTCTGAGATATTCCAAAGCGAGGAAGGCCAGAAACCCACCAGTTTCTCCATTTAGGTTCTTCCCCCTGTACATGTTACCCCAAGAACGTGTTCATCATGAGTGAACTCCTCCCTTGGCCAGCTCTGGGACCTTCCTAATAATAGCACTCCCAGGCTGCCCTACCAACGAGCCAGACACAAGTCATTTGACAGTAGACTTTAACATGAATTAAAAGACGGGGGACAGAGGGGGAAATGTGCCATTCCCTTACAACCCTCACGGGTTCATACTAAAACGGCTGATGCTTATGTGCAAGCACTCTCATCCAATTAGTCATTAGAACCTGGCAATGCCTCCTCCTAAATATATTATTAAGCCAATAAATCCTCTCAACCACTGCTTTAGCTCAGACACTCATCATCATCTCTCTCGTATATAACATTTGCCTTCTGACTCATCATCCTTCTTCCAATTTCTCCCCAACTGTAGCCTGAGGGGTTTTTCTAAAGCACAAATCCGACATATCACTCTCCCGAATAAGACCCTTCTCACTGCACACAGGAGAAAGTCCAAATTCTACAGTACTACTATATTAGTTATAGTCCACTGCGGAAAAAAGAAACTAGTCTAGGTTTTCAGATAGATGGAACTTAGAGAGGGAATTGGTTACCCAGCTAATGCAAGTGAGAAGGAACCAGAGGATGATAAGATGATGCGATGTGAGCCAGGGGGAGGTGGGAGCTGGAGGCAGGAACTGAGGCCATTGAGAGGGGCTGGAGGGGAACTTTGGCCACAGGGACCACGGAGCTGATGCTGGGGAGGCCACTCAGCGCAGAGTGAGAGAGTAACAGCCTGGCCTCTGTCCTGCTTCCAGCCCCAACGTTCTACCTGTGCCTCCCATTGTCTAAACTTCCCAGAAAGCCAGTCAGTGAAGGATCCCTCTCTCGTTCCCAGCAGAGCTGAGGAAGAGTGGAAATGACTAGCTCAGTGATGTGTGAGACCTTTGTGGTCTAAACCTATGTATGTCTCCATCCTCCTGTTTCAACATTTCCCCAACTTCTCCTTCCTCCCTCCCCTCCCTGCGCCCCAATATACTGAACCACTATTACTCTCTTTCAGAGTAACTTACTCCTCCTACTTCCAATATTTTCCCCTCAAACCGGTTCTAACCCACTCACTACCTTCTGTGTTCAAGTCTTCCTTAGATATTTCCAAAATAGAGTCGATTGCTTCTTTATGAGTTTTACCCCTGCCTTCTGCTTCCTTATTGTAATATTCATCTATCGTATTGTTAGTGAGACGGAAGACTCTTATCTATGTTTGTCCCTATTTTTTCTCTCTTATAACAAAAGCCCCTGTTTTTCTCTTAGGAGCTGCCTCGCCCAGTTGACATGATGCTTGAGAGGCTTTTGGTCACGTGGATTTGTGTCCTTGTTTTTGAGATTGACATCCAACCCAGGTTGAACGATAGGAGTACCTCATCTCAGTGACTGGGGTGGTGGCAGGGCCACGAGTAAATGGCCCATCCGAGTTCTCCTTAGAGACAGATGTGGAGGTGAGAGGACAGGGTCACAATCTTGAAATGCACAATGCAAGCAGGGCTTCTCATGCTCACCTCTGCCACCTCTTGGAGAAAACCTACCCGAGGCTCAAACCCAAAGAGAACAAAGCCGGACCCGGTGAGAAAGAGAGAGACCCCAGACATTGTTTGGGCACCTGGATGTAGGAGTGCCTGAATGAGATGAACCCCTAAACTTCTCAAGTGCGTGAGGCAGCAGATACCTCTCACTGTTCTTTAAACAATTAAACCATTCCTCATGTGCACTTAAACAGAAGGTTTATTCTCTGTTGTTGGAATTCGGAATCTGATATATATCCATAAGAGTACACTTTTGTGTTATTCAGATCCTGGATCCTCACCAGATAGTTGTCTCTTTGGCTGTGAGAAATGTACTACTGTTGTCTATTACCTGTGAATTTCTGTCTGTGTCTCCCTGCTCTGCCTGCAGTTTCTGTTTCCCCTGCAAGTAGTTGCTGTTTTATTGGATACATAGATATTATTATGTGTTTATTGTGAATTATAGCCTGTAGTATTATAGAATACACTTTCAAAAAATGCTTTTTGGCCCTTGCAGTGTGTGTGTGCTTGTTGTATACCATGTGGTCTATTTATTTGTTTTCTCACTCTCTTTCTGATATTTCTCTTGCCATTTGAGAAGGTTCACTTTTTTTTTAATCTTAAGCATCACATTTCAATGAATATCTACATAATACCTTCACTTCTGTCTTTATCAGATATGATCTACTAGTTTCTTACTATGAACACTTACTGGGTGGGTGAGGGAAACTTCTCCTATAAAGTACTTCCATACTCTGAGCTCCCCTTTGGCTGGTGTGGCCAATCTTCAGCCTCAAACGGAAGCCTGGAGGGCAGGTTTTATTTTGTTTGTTGAATATTCTGACCTCCTCTTCTTTTCCAGCAAGCCATTAAGATGTCCTTCCCCGTTTCCTCCTCCCCATTTGGGTTGCCTCCAGTGTGAGACAGAATGAGGTGGGCAAATCTCATTGTCAACTCCTCCCTTCTGAGCAGCTCTGGCTGAATAAATTCCTCAGTGAACTAAGGGGGGGGGGTCTCTTGCCTGGTCCACAGCATCACTGGGCCACATGCTAAGGATTACATAGATACCCCACTACTGTGGAGAGCACAAATGTTCAGGGTTTAACGCCTTCCAAGGTCCCTTCCCCATGACCGTCCACCCACTTGGGCATTGCTCCTCCCCGTCTTGCTTTCTCCTTCTGTTCTCTCCCCAGCCGCTTGCACTCCTTCCTGGCTGGCTCATTTCTGTCTCCTCTCTCTGGCTCATCAATGGCTTAGACAAATAACAAACGCCTCTTTAGCCACTCTCCTTCCAGCGATTTGCATGTACTATGTCAGATGCTTCAAATTGCTCAGAGTTGAGCTGCAGAGTGTTGGAAAAGGTGCAAAGCTTTGGCTTAAGCCCTAGATTGGAGTCAGAGTGGCTGGGAAGCCTTTATAGATGTTGTTTACTAAGTCTGTTTTGCAAAGAGTTTGCATTACAACCATGCCTCACTGCTGGCTCTGATTGTCAGTTGCAAAATCCTGCATGATTTGGGCTAAACAAACATCAGATAGAGTCACTTTTGGAGAAAGCGCCCACTCTTCAAGGAAGAAGGGCAGAAGATACAGCTGGTCATGTTAGCGACTTCTATGAAGTCCCCAAAAGGCTGTCAGCAGGAACATCCTCGCAGGCGCCTCCCCGCTCACACCTGGCTCCAGCAAGCACCCTCCCTACTCCTCGTCCCACGGTGGGAATATTTGGGAAGGCTCTTTTCCTCTTGGACTCATTTTAAATTACATTCTGGCAGCAGTTGATAAATTCTATCTGTCTTCTGAGCCCCAGGCCCCCCTGAGATAGCTACTTATAATTGAAGAAAGAACAGAAACCAAAACTTGACTCAGGCAGTTTAGGTTTTCTGTGCTTTGTCAATTTACCTGGGTTATTCCCCGGAGGACCAGGAGGATAAAGTTACCTGGGAGTGAAAAACAAGAGAGAGAGGTCCTTACAAGGGGAGTTCTGCTTTACACGAAATAAAAATGAATGGTCAACCTCTGACACAGGTACTTTTATCCACAAAGGTCAAGTTAAATCACTTGGACTTCTTGTCTAGCTTTCACATAAACACCCAGCCTGTAGCCGGCGGTGCCTCGTTGCGTTGTGTGGTGTTTTGTCTATACCGGGCAAAAGCGCAGTTAGTTAGATTCGCGTTCATGACTTTGGGGCTCTGGCTGTGATTTCCACACAGACCCAGCTTTGCCAGGGCCACAGACTTTCTGCAAGTATTAGTGCTGCCCAGAGCTCCGGAATCAGCCCTCAGCCCTCATGTCATACCCTCTCCATCCGAGGGCGCATCTGGCCTCATGACTTTAATTGCTGCCCCAATGTGAACAGACTTCCAGAACTCCCTCGTTCTGTCTTTTGCTATCTTTGGAGCACCAGTTCTGAGGCCCAGGTCAGGTGCCTACCATATTTTCAGTGTCTCCACCACCCAAGCACACACTCCCACCTCCACCAAAAACGACATTTCCCTCTCAGCTTTCTCATCTTTATAAATGGTGCCTTTAAAAAAGGAGCCTACCATCCCATTAAGAAGACTCTCGCATCTGGAGTAGCCCCGAATATTGCAATGCTGTTCGCAGCAAAAGAATTGAGTCCTCTGACCTCAGTAAGGGGCCAATAACTAAGCCCTCTCATTCGCTGTAGCTTTTTGCAGCACGGAGTGTCTCCTATGCTATAGGTATAACCATTTTGGCCTGTTTTGTTTCCTGCTTTAGACTGCGTGAAATCCTTCAGTGTAGAAACCATGTTGCTTTTTTTTCCCTGAGCGCCACAGAACATCCAATAGTGTGTGCTCAGTAAATATTTGCTGAAAGAATAAATAGGAAAAGGACAAATGAGGGACACCTGGGTGGCTCAGTCAGTTAAGCATCTGCCTTCAGCTCAGGTCATGATCCCAGGGTCGTGGGATCGAGTCCACACTGGGCTCCTTGCTCAGCGGGGAGCCTGCTTCTCCCTCTCCGTCTGCCGCTCCTGCTGCTTATGCTCTCTCTCTATCAAATAAATAAATAAAATCTTAAAAAAAAAAAAAAGAAAAGGACAAATGAGCAGGTAAGAGCTTCTCTTAAGGGAACCCTCAGCTTTGAGTTCTCCAGCCTTTGATGACAATACTGGGTCTTGTGGCATTCCAACAGCATGCCTTTTTTCATTCTTTCTAAGTGTTCGGTGCCTAGCTGGTAAGTGGCTTCTAATGCTGTTACTTACATTTAAAAAGTGAGATGGTTGACATTTGAGGCTCAGAGTTTTCGAAAATCAAATCTATAAATACTGAAGTGGGACAACGTCCTGGAAAAGGCACATTCCAGGAAAGTCTCTAGGTTGAGGTTGGGTAAGAATGCATTACTACTTGAAAATTTGATACATATCGTTGAACTTTGAGCACTAACCTTGTGGGAACCACACTGTGAAGTTAATCCGTAAAGAGTTGCAGTTCCCCTAAAGGCATCTCTGATTGGGATATGAAAGTCATCTAGAGTTCTAAGAATTCTGCTTTCAAGGTCATCGAGTGGATTTTGGTATTTTTTTCCTTTTCAAAAAAAAATGCATAAAATTGCATGGGGAGAATAAAGAAGCCAGGGTAAGAAACCCTACTAATGAAGTGAGACCATCCTTTCCACCTCAAAAATTCTGAGTAGAGCATGAATTAATGTTCAAGATGACTAGGCACGCTCATCATAGAAAGATACCAGCTCCACATGCCCCCTAGTGATTAGGATTACTATACATACTCAAGTATCTGAACATAGTGTAATCGGCTGAAACCACTCCGGTGAATCCCAGCATACTTAGCATAAAATCCATAATCCTTCCAATGGATTGAGAAGTCCTACATCATGTTCCCACCAGTTTTTCCTATCCCATCTCTTGCCACTCTCTCCATCACTTTTGATGTCCCATCCTGATCAGTTCTCTCTTGATTCTTTGAAAATATCAACTCCATGCCTCACTCTACTCATGCACTTTTCACTTCCTGGTGTACTGTGCCTGGAATGTTCTCCCACACCTTTGCATAATTCTCAACTTTTTTCTCAATAAAGTAGCGTGCCCAAGTCTCTCCCAGTCATTGTGCTCCACGTTATTTTTTCTTACAGCTCTTTTCACAGATTGGAGTTTATCTGTGTATTATCGTATACCTCCTATTTGCTTATTTACTTACCTATGTGCTTATAGTTTGTCTCTTCCACTAGAATATAAATTCTCCCAAAAGATGGCCCTGCCAGTCTTTTCTGGAGGAGAGCTTGGCGCAGAGTAGAAAACCACAGAAAATCAGAGCTCCCAACCTGGCACAAGAAAAAGCTGAATAATCTACAAAATCAAACATTCTAGGAGCCCATCACAGACCGAGGTCAAAAGACAACCAATGAACTAAATTCCAAAAAGGGATAAAGCTCTTCAAATGGAGACGAGACCCACAAACTGAGTTTGACAGAGCATGAGTGAAAGAAATGACCTCTGTTAACTGAATGAATTCTGAAAAGCCAGATGGAGACTAGTGTGAAAATTTAGAATGACTGAAAGCCCCAGCATGAGAGGAATCTGTGCTCATTCACAAGCAATATTTTATGTACCTGCACTAGGGACTCGGCAGAAAGACTGAGGGAAGGGCAAGAGACCGGAGGACCTCCCTCCATGGTACAGGCATCAAGGGGCCTATTGACAGCCATGGAATGAGGAGCCAGACATGAAACACCATGCATTTCCCTGAACCCTTGTCTTATAGGAGGCAAAAACTAAAGCCACTGAAGGAGAGATAGGAAATCTTTTTGCCCAGGGCTCAGGCGAAATCCATAGCTTTTGGGTGGTGGTGGGGTGGGGTGGGAAAAGTAGTAGAAAAATCTGTCTTTTCCTGGAGGAGAGGCAAAAAACATTTTTAGTCCCAGGATCCCGCCTGGATACACAGCAGAAGTCTGTTATCATGGGAGGAGGAGCAAGAAATGATCTCTTGTCCAAGAGCCTCCACAGACGCAAGGAAGAGTTTGACTGTTAGGGCTGGGGAAGGCAACCACATAGAAAATGCTCCACTCCTAAGGCCCAGATGTGCAGAGTATATGTAAGACGAAGGCTGGACCAGAAGAATCAAGAATCCTCCTGTCCTCACTTCTGGCTTAGCACTGAGTAACAGATAATAGCCAACCCCTCTGGAAGGAGAGGCAAGAGGTGGTGCAGGTATGCAAAGATGGCTAAAAGCTGAGGAAAACCTTACCATACCTTAGACCTCATTCCAAGCATAAGTTAGCTGCAGCCCACTGATGGAGAAACTTCAAGTCTGTGGTCAGTTTGCAAAAAACCCTACAAATCCAGATCAATGATCATCTACATGGACTCAATCTGCTCCCCCCTCACCCCCCTACTAAGGGCCTGACACAAGAAGAGGCATGCCTATTTCCAGGCAAATGTACTATTTGCCACTGTCTCTACTGTCTTTCTATACATGATGTCTGGCACGTAATAAAAAATGATGGGACATACATAGATGCAAGCCAAAAACAAAAACCAAGACAAAAACAACCTCATAGTCAAGAGATAAGACGTTGACAAAACTGTGCTCAAAAACTCAGAGATAGCACATATGTTGGGACTTCCAGTCAGAGTCTTTAAAATAACTATAATAATTTATATTAAAAATTCTAGTGAAAAACATGAACAACATGCATAAACAAATGGGGAATTTTAGCATAGAAATGGAAAATTTAAAAAAGGAGTCAAATAGAAATATTACCAAAAAAATGGAGGATATCTGAAATGAATAATTACCATGATGGGGTTATAATAAGACAGACCACACATGAAGAAAGAATCAGTGATCTTGAAGATAGGTCAATATAGAAATTATCCAACCTGAAATATACATAGAGAGAGAAATCAGTGACTAAAAGCAAACAGAGCATCCAAGAACCGTGGGACGATATCATGTCATCAAACATATGGGCTACAGAAGACCCAGAAGGAAAAGATAGAGAAAACAGAGCCAAAAATATAAACTTAAAATGATAATGGCTGAGGATCAAAGACAACAGATGATAGATTCAAGCAGCACAGAGAATCCCAAGCAGAATGAATACATCCACATATCAAAACAGAGAGAGAGTGAGAGATGGAGAGAGAGCCCATACACTGAGACAGATAGTAGTAAAATTGCTGAAAATCAAAGTCAAAGAGAAAATTTTGAAGGTAGACAGGAATAAAGGAAACATCACAAACAGGGTGGCAAAGAATACAGCAGATATGTAGCCAAAACCATGCAAGTCAGGAGACAATAGTGTGCCATCCTTAAAAACACTGAAAGAAAAAAGACAGTAGCTTTGAAGTCACAATTTGATATGCAGTGAAAATATCTTTTTGAAAATGAAGACAATTTATTTTTTTCAGACTTTCAAACAAAAGCTAAAAGAATTTATTGTTAACTGACGTGCATTAAGCATTATGAAATGTTAAATGAAATGCTTCAAGAAGAAGAAATCAGGTACCCATTGGTCATTTGTTTCAACACAAAGAAATGAAATATACTTGAAATGATAAACAAGAAGGAAAACACGGAATATATTTTGTGTTATTTGTAATTGCTCTAAAGGATGATGATTGAAAGCACATGAAAAGATGCTTGACACCCTTAGTCATCAGGGAAATGTTGATTGAAACCACAATAAAGTGCTATTCCAGGACTACTAGAATGACTAGCATAGAGAAGCTAGACAATAACATATGTTGGGGGAGGACATAGAGAAGACACCAGAGACTTGCTACACTGCTAGTCAGAGCGCACAATGGGGCAGCTGCCCTGAAACACAGTCTAGAAGTCCCTCAAACAGTTAAATACAGACTCACCACACGACCTCACAATTCCACTCATAAGTATCCACCCAAGAGACATGAAAATGTGTCCACACAAAAGCTTGTACAGGAATGTTCATAGCACCATTGTTCATAAATAGCCAAAAGTTGGAACCTGCTCAAATGTCCATCAGCTGACAAGGGGATAAACACATGGTATGTCCATATGATGGAATGTTACTCAGCGTAAGAAACAATAAAATACCAACGCATGCTGAACATGAATGAACTTTGAGAACATGCTAGGTGAAAGAAGCCAGTCACAAAGGATCACATATTATACAATTCCATGTTTATTCATCATTTAAAATAGGCAAATCTCTAGAGGCAAAGCTGGATTAGCAGTTGCCAAGGGCTGAGTGACGAGGGCCTACAGGATGATAGCCCAAGGGCACAGAGGTTCTTTTTGAGGTGATCAAAATGTTCTGAAATTTACTGTGGCGAAGAAGCTACATATCCGTAAGTATACTAAAAACCATTGGATTTTATGCTTAAGTGGGTTCATTGTGCGGTATATGAATTCTATTTCAACAAAGTTCTTAAACTTAAAAGAAAAAGAAACTCAGGGCAAAAAAAGAGTAATAATGTATTGTGAACTTTATAATATATGGAGAAGTGTACAATGATAATAGCACACAAATTTGAAGGGAGCAAATGGGGGTTTACTTTTGTAATAAAATGAAAACACTACAGCTGAAAATACAATAACTGAAATGATCAACTCAATAACAATAAATTAGGGACAAAAAAGAGGATTCATATCATACCAAAGATATGTTGGTAGAAAATATTCAGAGAAAGGCATGGAGAGAAAAAGGACTGGAAAATGTGAAAAAGAACATATATGTTTAATTGGAATTATGAAAAGAGAAGAAAGAAAAAAGGGCACAAATAATATTTGCAGAGATAATGGCTAAAACACTTGCAAAGTTTCAGGAATGTCTGAAATCTGGGGCACCTGGGTGACCCAGTTGGTTACGTGTCCGACTCTTGATTTTGGCTCAGGTCATGACCTCGGGGTTGTGAGATGGAGCCTGGTGTCAGGCTCCCTGCTCAGCAGAGAGTCTGCTTGAGATTCTCCCTCCCCCTCTGCTGCTCCCCCTGCTTGTGCTCTCTCCCTCTCTCTCAAATAAATAAATAAATCTTTAAAAAAAAATGTCTCTGAAGTAAGTCCAAGCAGAATAAATACAAAGTAAGTCATAGTTGAGCACATCACAATAAGCAAACTCCTGAAAACTGAGAGCAAAGAAAAACATTTTTAAAGACCAGAAGAAAAGGACTCATTACCCATAAAGTTGCAACAAAATGACTTACAGCTGACTTCTAAGGAGAATTTGTGGAAGTAAGGAGACATTGGCATTGCACTTTTAAAGTGTGGACAGACATTATCATCCGACTTGGAATTCAGTGCCCAGTGAACATATGCAAATTTGCAGGTGAAACTAATGGGGTTTTGTCATACATAAAGATAACTTGTTCCTAATAGTTCTGCACTAAAATTAAGCTGAAGACAACCTCTCAGATTGAAATAAGAAACTAGGCAGAGTAAAGCAATAATGGGAAGGTCTTATTTGGCTAAAACATATGTAGAATTTAAGTACATAAATACAATAGCACAAAGTGAAAGAGGAGTAAATGGAGATAAATATTTTATTTTGTATAATACCTTTAACGTTGCTGACATTTTCTTATTTATACGTGACATTACACACCGAATCTATAGAACATGAATTCTTTCTGAATGCAAAATAAGCATTTATCAAGTTGGCCACATTATAAAAATAAGACGATTCTCAACACACTTCCAATGATTGAAATAGTAGTGTCTTCTATGACTGCACGGATTTAAGCTAGAAATCCATTTCAAAAAACAACAACAACAGCAAAAACAAAACAAAACAAACAACAACAACAACAAAAAAAAACCCTGGGAAATAATCAGATGTCTTAATATTAATGATAATCTTCTGATAGATGCATGGGCCAAAGGGTTAATTGTAATATGCAGTGAAGAATATTTTGAACTAGATGGTAATAAAAATATAATATATATATGCTTTGGGATGCAGCTAAAACCATGCCTAGAAGGAAATTTTTAATCATAAATACATCTATTAGAAGAGGAAAAAATAAATAATTGAAACATCCATCTCAAGAATTTAGAAAAAAATTAAATCCAAAGAAAATGGAAGGAAAAAATAATAAAGAGCAGATATTAATAAAATAGAAGACAAATAAATCTATAGTGGAGAAAATCAGTATATACAAGTTCTCTGGGAAAATTAATAAAATTGAAAATCCCTAATAATACTAAATGAGATAAAATGAAAGAAGCCACAAATCAGTATCAGTAATTCAAAAGAGGACATCATTACAGATCCTACAGATAACTAAAAGAAAATATTATCAACAACTTTACGCCAGTATACACAACAGCTAAGATAAAATGCACACATTCTTTTAAAAGATACAGCGTACAAAAATTGACAGGAAGAAAAAAATTAAAAATTCCAACTTTGTGAACTGAAGTTAATTCTGAAAAATTAAAAATCTACTGTAACATAAGTTCACTTGTGACATTTTTTAAACATTGAAAAAAGAAATAAAACTAATCTCACAGGAACTACTCCAGAAAATAAAAAGGACACTCCTCTCAACCAGTATTATGAGGCCAGCATAACCTTGATTTCAGAATCTTTTCAGGTACATTAGAAGATAGGAAAATTACCGTCCAACCTCTTTCATGAATAGAGACACAAAAATTCTCCACAAAATATTAACAAATTAAATCCAAAGAAACTTAGAAGGATAATACAACATGAGCAAATTGGGTTTATCCCAGGAATGCAGTGGTTATTTAACGTTAAAGAGTTAATCAGTGTATTTGTCATGTAAGTGGAATAAAAACTGTGCTATCATTTCAACAACTGCAGAAAAAAACATTCAATCAAATTTAACATTAGCTCACACAAAAAAAATTCTAAGCAAATTAGGAATCAACAAAAATTACCTTAATTAATGGATTTCTTATAAAAAATCTTTCAACTAACATCATAATTAATTCTAAACTATTTAAACTTTTACCACTAAGAAACAAGACAAAAGTACCTGCTACCACACTTCTATTAACACTAACCTGGAAGTTCTAGGTGGAGCAAGAAAGCAAGAAGAGGAAATAAAAGCCATTATGATGATGTGTTAGGTTCCCGTGACTGTTGTAAAAACCACAAATTTGGTGGCTTAAACAGAAATTTATTCCCTTATACAGGTCCAGAGACTAGAAATCCAAAATTGAACAATTGTACTCTCGGGAGACTCTAAGGGAGAATCCACTCCTTGTCTGTTTCAGCCTCTGGTAATTCCAGACTTGAGACTGCGTCATGCGAATCTCTTCCTCTATGTCCATAAAAACTCTCCCTGAGTGTGTATCCTCCTTTTCTTCTCTCTTATAAGGACACAACATAATGGCATTTAGGGTCCATCCAGTTAATCCAGCACAATCCCCTTACCTCAAGATCCTTAATTTAATTATATCTGCAAAGAGCCTTTTTCCAAAAAATAGGAATGTTTACAAATTTCAGAGATAAAGTTTCGACATATTTGGGTAGCCATCAATCTACCCTAATGGAAAATGAGTAAATAAAATTATCATCTTTTATGGACAACATGATTTTATAAATCATTGACTAGAAGAATCTATAGATAAACTGTAAGATAAATGAATTTGCTGAGGTTGCTATGTACAAAGCACTGTTCTAAAATTAATTGCATTTGACATACAAACAACAAACAACTAGAAAATAAACTTTTAAAAAGATTTCATAAGCGTTAGCATAAAAACCCACTGAATATCTAGAAATAAGTCAAACAAGTGACTCACAACACCTCTACAATAAAATATTACCATAACTGAGGGACATCGGAGAAGGCCTAAATAACTAGAGGGATAGATCATGTTTCGTAGATTGAAATATTCAATATTGTAAAGATGTCGGGTCTCCCTAAGTTGATCAATGGATTCGAGGCACTCCAGATAAAATTTTTCATTGCTTTTTGAAATGGAAGTTGACAAGCTGATACGTGAATGTGTGTGGGAACACAGGGGGCCAGTAATAACCAAGATAAGCTTGAAAAAGAAAAACAGCATTGTAGTTCTTACACTACCAGACATCAAGACTCAATATAAAACTGAAGTAATTAAAATAATGGTATAAGTAATTAAGACATACTGGCTACTCGTGGGAAAGAAAGTCCAGAAAGAGAGCAGCACTAACATTACTCTTTCCTTAAGTATTTTCTCCTTCCAGCCTCCCACCCTCTCCTCATCCTTCCTGGCTTATCTAGCGTCCTTTTTTTTTTTTTTTTTTTTTTTTAATGAGACAATTGTCTGTACATTGATCTTAACCCTCAACTACTATAATCTTCTGGAGGGAGAGTAACAAATCTACTCCCCCTTTATATATAATAACTTCTAGCCCTCTCTTTAATTTCACTCCCAGAAAGGAAGCCCTGCAGAGAACCTTCTAGACGATCCAATCCAATTCCCATGTCTTACTGAAGAGCAAATTTCAGTTCTGAGAGGTAAAGAGACCTACGAGAGTAATGTATATAGTTAATGGAGGAAGCAAACCTAGAGTCTGGGTAAGAGAAATTCTAAGCTGACAGTCAGGAAATTCTAACATCTCTGGCTCCCCATGAAAAATGCAAAGAATATACTCGAACCCCCTATTAAAAAAATAGCCTTTGCTCTTTGTAGATTTCTTATAATATTGTGATCTGTTTTCTATTAAGACCTGGCAAATCTCCTCAGAATGGATTTTCATTTATAGAGTCAATCCTCTGGGGAAGGAGTAGGATGGAAGGGGAAGCAGGAAAGGCAACTCCAGCATCTCCGAGCCCTCCCTGTTCTATTCACCCTAAACCTTGAGCAGGGAAGACATCTTGACAAGTGCTCCTGGCAGTGCTGTCGGGGTGGGCAGACGAGGAACGATAAGGCAGCGCTCACTACAGAAGACAGGAGAAGAAGGAGACCCCAGCTGTTGACTGTGAGCTGAACGAAGGTGAAGAAGGTCCATCTTGTGGGCCACGATCTGAGTTCTGAATTGGTTTCCTCTTTGAAATCCTATCGCATATGAAAGCTCATTTCAGCTCTTCATAAGGTGTCATGGGAAGGGCCATAATCCAGACCGAAGGACAGTGCTAACAGACGGTGGTCCTGCCTCTCCGCAGGGGTCAGTGCTAAGGGACAGGACTAATCCGAGAGCACTCTACGGGGAAGGAGAATCTAGGGGAACAGAAGGAGTCACCTTAATGGTCTGCGGACCCATCTGAGCCAGAAATCTCTCTCTATTGCACACTTCTCTCTATTGCATGAGGTAAGATTTATCTTAGGAAGGAAGTTACTTGTATCTTCTGCTTCCTCTGGCATGTGAACCATTGTGCTGGGGAGTCTGACCTCCCTTCTTCAGGGGCCTGGTCATACCTCCCTCTTATCAGAAAATTGGTCTCCTTAATCCATGGGAGAGTAGTTCACAAATAGGCAATCCAACTTCTCACGAGCCAATTTTCTGTCTCTCTCTCTCTCTCCCCTCAGGCTTCTGTCACAGCTTGAAGCTCTCTGGCGGGAAACGCATTTGCATCTGGTGGCTGTGAAATGAACTGCCAACAATCAGGTGGGAGAGGGGAGAGCTGGGCCAGGTATCTTAGCACCAAGAGGCCCAGACATCACAGATCCTGGCAGCGCTTCAACAGGAGCAGAGAGAGACTTCCAGAGATGGGAAAACTAGACTCTTCCAACTAGAAAAAAAATAGTTAAACCTTAAGCTCCAAATCACCACAGCTAGCTGCCTCCGGGAGTCAGCCAGGCTCTCTTCATGCAAATAACTAGCGGGCAAGAGTTAACATCTATACCCTAAAAATCTCATCTGTCTTTGCCATGATGGACAGGTCCATGTCAAGCCAGGGTAGCCATGGGAAGAGAAAGAGCCTTATTTTTCTCTCTCACCCTCCATAATGCCCTGTTGTGTCTGGGAAGGGATGGGGATATAGAAAGTATGGTGAGAAATTTCACCACATCAAACTGTCTCAATCCCCTTTTTTAATAGCTGTTATGGAAAATGGAGGAAGTGTTTAAGCCCCTGGTCCATATGTTTTAAAAAATAATTATAAAATAAGAGAAATATGCATTTCATGCATGAAGCATTTTAAGACACTGGAGTATGAATTTCACAAAAGCCCATGCTTCGGTCAGAACACTGGTTGGCATTCATCGCTTACTGTAAACCTTGACTTTAGTGCCTGGATTCCTGGGGAGCCCGTGTCTGCTTCAGCAGCTCCTGCCAGCTTTCAGAGTTCATAGCTCTCTGGTATCACAATTTCACATTGTGAGACTATGTGTCACTCAGGTCATACTCCCATAGTCCTTGGGACAACCCATGGTGAAAATGACCAAGTGATATGTTTTCTGTGGGCTCCTTTTGTTTTTCCTTTGGAAAGATTTCAGGAGAGATTTGGTAGATTTTTTTTAGGAATCCTGGGCTTTTTGGGGAAAAAAGTGTGACCATGTATTTATTGAAAGATTATAGAGTAGAACAGAACGGCCAAGGTGACAAGTCCTAGGGCTAGCCTGCCCGGCTACTTCTCATACCCATTTATTACCAGCTGTGTGGACTAAGTTTGTCTATGTCTCAAAAAATCTTCAAAAATGATAAAATGGGGATCATAACAGAACTTAGCTTCATACAATTGTTGTACGTAAAGGTACACATTGCTGACGAGTACAGATTGGCTGGTGGCATTAAAAACTTAAGAGTTCCTCAGCATCCAGATGGGAAACTGCCTTTTATTTGTCCTTTTAAAATAAAAATAAATAAAATAAAGTGGAAAAGAGAAGAAAAAACACTGTTGTTGCCCTCCTCAAAGGAAAACATTGGTTAAATTCAGTATGTTTCCTTCTGGTCTTTTTATGATATAGATAAAAAAAATCACACATGTAGTTGTGAATTTGCTATTAATCCCAATCAGGGAGACGCCTTGTAGACATAAATGTACTGGGAGACCCTATCTCATTTTGCTTGATGCCACTGTCCAGAGTGGTCTCGGTGGTCATTGCATGGAACACTCCAGCTGCCACAGCCAGAGGGCAAGAACCCCAGGGGGGATTTTTACCAACATAGATGTTTCATTTTTATAAACTAGGCTTATGATAAATTCTCAACAAATAGTTGTGGAACAGGATTGCAAAGCCATGGGGTTATTCATTATTACTATGGTAGTAATATTGAAAATCTTAGACAGGGAAGGACCACAAACCTTGTTTGCTGGAACAGCTGATGTTTCTTTTTTTTTTTTTAATAAAGATTTATTTATTTTAGGGAGGGGAGGGGCAGAGGGAGAGGGAAAGAGACTCTAAGCTCCGCACTGAGCCCAACACCCAGATCAATCTCACAGGACGCTGAAAGCACCACCTGAGCCGAAACCAAGAGTCAGATGCTTAACTGGAGAGTTCCTGCTCCACACAGATGCCCCTCGAACAGCTGATGTTTCTAAGTGACAGTTACTGTTAATGAATTCAAAGAAGAATCCCAAGAACTAGCTTTTGTGGATAACTCTTGGCACCATTAGGGATAGCATCAAAGCTTAAGATCTGGTTTGGAAATTTTGATAGAGGAGCAAGGATACTTGAGTAGCCCAGACCAAAGATGGGTGCTCCTTAAATTCCTTAAGGGCCCAGCTTGAGGAGGGTCACAGATGGTGGGATGGTGGAGGAAAGGCATATCTACTGAGTTGGCCCCATCAGGTGGGGTGGTTGTCATAGTCTGGTTGATCTCGCCTTGGATACTCTCTCAGGACCAGCTCTCACAGAGAAGTCAGTGTTTGTCTTGGAGGCCCACCTCCCCATCCTCTTCTGGAGGGTTTAAACTTACTCCCAGACTTGTGGAGGTATTTCGGCCCTATCCAGAATCAACTTCAGGAAATCAGCCTTTGTTTGCCATTTGTGTGTCCCTAGGAATGTATCACTGTGCTCCTGCCCCCGGGTGGCTTAATTCTTTAAGCCTCATCTATCACTGTGGAAAAGGTGTTTCTGGCTCCCATGTCAGACAATAGGGAAGGGAAGAATTTGGAGACCATTAGATCCACCCCAGGTCCTGGATTTTTACTATAAAAATGGTCACAGCATAATGCCTGCCCTTCCTCTTACCTTCTCCAGTGCTCCTGGAACTCTCCTCCTAATGGCCTTGACTTAAGTACTCTTTCTATTTTCCTTTCAACTATGGCGCGGCACACATGGATTTTCTTATTGGATCTTTACAATGATTAGTACAACTGGTAGGGAAGAGACCAGTTATTTCCATTTCACAGATGGAGAAATTAAGATTTCAAGGAACTATCAAAGCAAAGTTACCTAGAATTTAGTGGCAGAGCCTGGAGTAGAATCCAGGTGCCTTGACTTGGGCCTAGAACATTCTCCTCAGCAGCACATCACCGTGGTAAGGTGGTCTCTGAAGTTAGGATCAGTAGCACTTTCTTGGGGCTGGGTCTTTCTTGCCATTCTATAAGGGACCAGGCTTTGGTGGAAGAGGTTGTTTGACCCCAGTGAGCTGCCATCCACCCTCCACAGGTCTGCCCACCTGTGAGAGGAGAGGTGTGGGGCAGGGCGGGTAGTCGGAGTGGCTATCCTTGGCCTCTGCTATCACCAGTCCCTCAGGCAGGCCAGGACTTCTTTCTAGTGGAGCTGAATATTTTTTTCCTAACACTCCAGAGAAATGAGGTCTTACATGTGCAATCTTTTAATTTTTAAAAAAGATTTTATTTATTTGTTTGTTTGTTTGTTTATTTATTTATATGAAAGAGGGAAACAGAGAGCACGAGAGAGAGAGAAAGCAGGACCCGGGGGATGGGAGGGCAGAGGGGAAGGGAGAAGCAGACTCCGCATACAGCAGGGAGCCAGATGCAGGGCTCAATCCCAGGACCCTGAGATGATGACTTGAGCCAAAGGCAGACATTTAACCTCCTGAGCCACCCAGGCAACCCTATATGTGCAATCTTACATGTCTCCCTAGTATTCCCAAGTCAAAATTCATATTTTTATAGTCTATATTTGCTCCCTTTTATTGCTCTCTGGTTGCCTGGCTATCAGTGCTGCCAATTCGTGCTGAGGGCAAGGGGCCGTGCAGACAGTTTACTGTGTGGGCTGTGTTGATACGGGGGCAGAGGTTACTTGTCGCAGTCTGTCGGTTCTGATGCTGACAAGGTAACGAGAGCCACTACCCTCTGAGTATTTCCTTGACTACATGCCCTTGGTGTCAAGCACAGATAATATATTTAATGTGTAATATGTATGTTTATACCCTATATTTATATGTACATATTTATCCTGTATAAAACATTTGTGGAATTGATTTGAATTGAACTAAACAAACAAAAAATATGGTGTAGGAAGGGCTAGAACAGACGTTTGAATAGGACAACTTATAATGAGAATAGAATGAATTAGTTGGTATTAAATTAGTCCTGCATTATTATATATGTTCAGCTGTTCCTCTGTTATAGGAGGATTTGTCCTCTTGCGAGTGTGAAGACGAAGGCATATGATTCCCAGGGAGTATCAGGTTTGGAACCTGACACGCTCAGGCTTAAATCTGTTCTGACACTTATAACTTGTGGCCGCGATCAAGTTCACTCACTTTCCCCAGTTTCAACTCTGCCATCTGTAAAATGGGTATGATAACAGCCCCATCCTGTAGGTGAAATAAATTCAGAATTCATGTAAAGCACCTGGAATGATGCTCAGTAAATATGAGGCATTGGTATCACTGCAATTAAGTGGATGAGAAGACAACGTGGGGGTGGTTATGAGGTGGGAGACCCAGAGAAGGCAGGATAGACAGGCTTTCCAGCGGCTATTTCAAGTATGGGCTGCAGGGGTGGGAGTCTGCCGGTAGAAGGTGAGTTCTGAGTCTGTTTCAAGGGCCAGGGATAATGAGGAGGGCTTGAAGTAAAATGGTGCCCACGGAGGTGGTGAGGACAGGATGGATTTGAGAATTCTTTAGGAGGTAGAATCAGATGGGCTTGGTATCAGGGAGGGGAGGAATTGAGAATAACTCCTGGGGTTCAAGTCTGGGAGACCAGATGATGTCATCAACGAAGAGATGCTTTGTGAGAGGAAATGATGAGCTCCGTCCTGGCCCCGTTCCCTTCCAGGTCCTGTGAGACTCACAGGTGGAGAAGACTATAGTCCATGGGGCATGTGGCTCTGGGCTTCTGCTTTCTCTGTCTCCTTCAAAAATAAAGACAACATTTGGGTAATACCTGCATGGGAGTAGCCAGGTAAGCCATGTGTGCACGTGATATCACCCAGGGATAATACAGACAAGGCTTTCTCTGTTTTGACACTATTGACATTTGGGATGGGAGGGTTTCTTGTGGTGGTGAGGAACCGTCCTGTGCGTTGTAAAATGTTTAGCAGAGCACCTGGCCTCCACCCACTGGATGCCAGGAGCATCCCCTCTCCCCAGTTACAGCAACCAAAAATGTCTCCAGAAGTTGCAAAACATCCCTGGGGGGACACAATTCCCCTGATTGGGAACCACGGGCTAGAGAAAGGCAAGAGTCCGAAGAACCAAGACCCTGAAGTCCACCAACAGTTAAAAGGAAGACAGAGGAGGGGCGCCTGGGTGGCTCAGTAGTTAAACGTCTGCCTTCGGCTCAGGGTGTGATCCCGGCGTTATGGGATTGAGCCCCACATCAGGCTTCTCTGCTGGGAGGCTGCTTCTTCCTCTCCCACTCCCCCTGCTTGTGTTCCCTCTCTCGCTGGCTGTCTCTGTCAAATAAATAAATAAAATCTTAAAAAAAAAAAAAAGAAAGACAGAGGAATCAAAGTGTGGACCATCGAAAGAGGAGAGTTCTAAGAAAGAAGTTTGGAAAGTCCACCTCTTTAGAGAACAGAAATCTTTGAATTTGATGTGAAGGAGGTGTTTGGTGACCTTCTCCACAGGATGGCAGGGGGCCGGGGCTTGAAGGTGGAAATAAATGGAAGCATGGGAGAGTCAGGGAGAGTAAACTCTACTTTCAGGAATCTTGAGTAAGAAACGAAGGAGTGAGGAGCACAGTAATTAAAGGGGTGGGGCGTGAAGGGAGTGTCTTCTAAGGACTGAAACTTCTTACATAGTGCTAGTTGGGGAGCTCTTTGAAGGCAATGGCCATGTCTTCCTTCCTTTTGAAATGTCATCCTGGATTTAGAGAAGAGGTTCAAGAACTCTATGTCGGTTAAATCAGGGACTTGTTTTGTACCCTTTCTTGGATTGTGGATATTTTAAAACAGCTCCAGGAAGAAAGCGATGTTTAACACAAAAGGATGAATCACAAATGGCAGAATTTCAGACATGAGTCAGAGATATTTTGGGTGTAGACTTGCCTTGTGTCCTGTAACCGTACCACCTACTCACCTCGCATTTTCCATATGAACCTATTGTTCCTTTCCCTGTCAACCAGACTGCGTTCCCTAACTCAAGCCATGGGTAATCATTTCACCCTTGACTAATTGACGGTGACAAATGGCTACTAAATTGGGCAGATAAGGAGAACAAATTTGGTGTCCTTGTCTTTCCCGGATTCTTCAGGCTGGGCGAGATTGGAATGTTCCCCTGGATTGAATTGCACAAAATTGTACTGTCAATCTTAAGGATGTCTGCCTGAGCTAATGAGATGCAAAGTGACACGTCAGAAAAAGAACCCAACCGAAAACCTTACTTATAATGTTGTCCTAAGGGCGGCAGCAGCGTGCACGAAAGGAGACAGAAGAGGAACACAGCTCGCAGAATGACTTCTGAGTGAGGACTTGTTGGTTTTTCTGTAGCTTATGAACCTAATCTCAGCCTCAAAAGATGAATGAGAACAGATTCTGAGAAAGGAAATCGCTTATTCGCAGACGCGGAATTGTCATTATGGAAAGCCATAAACAAAGGCAAAGTTTATTTTCATTTGGTTTCCACCTCACGTCGTGTCCTCTCCCCCAGAAGAACTCATCACTGGAAATAGTTTTTTGTTTTAAATTTGGTAACCAATAGCACTTACACCGAGAACCTTCCCAGACCATAGCCAACGAGAAGCGAGGACTGACTGAGGCCTTCCTTACTCATGGCTGAGCTTTAGGGCACCCAGCCTCCCCTGTCTGCCACCTACCAGTAGCTTGGTTAATGTGTGTTGAACTAACAGGGAGTGATTTTTTTTGGTGGGGGGAAGAACTGATGCAGTTTAAAGTCGGATTTTGAATGTCTAATTTGATTTTACATAAAAACTCAGAAAAGTCAGCCTGGTATCAAGTGACACCACTGGCTTTGAGGAGAGCAGCTCTGAGGTAAGCTCTAACTTTTGATGTATCGCTAAACGGGGAGCTTAATCAGAACGCCTTTCTTGAAGGCCACATGATAAGCAGTGACATGCTAATTGAAATGTACTTTCCCCAGTGAACCACTTAACAATTTATATAAATATCAAAGCCCAGGCTTTAGTGTCAGTCTTTGTTTTGGAATGAGAAATTTATAAAAAACATATGTTTCCAACTGTCATTGACAGAGTGTTCTGAAAATATGGCCACTGAATCACATCCGACTTTGCTTTCTGCAGACACCGAACTGGTCAGGGTGCATTTCTCTCTCTTTTTTTTAATAACATCTTTTTTTTTTTCCCCAGAAGGAATCTATTCCTCACCGGGGTTTCATTACCAAATTTCGAGGAGCTGTTAATAATGAAGGTGATATGAAAGAAAAGAATGGCCAGGGAGGAGGAGCTAATGTCTTTGAAATTCTACTTCTGAAAGATGAGAAAAAGGGAATCAATTATGAGAGAATGGTGATCCTAATGAACAAGACTGTCTCGAGGCAACCGTTTGACACGAGTCTGGGTCCCTTTCAGGGGCCCAGTTCTGAGATTGAAAGTGAAATCCTTTCTGAATCAGGAGACCTTCCGGCATGAGTTGGGAGAGGGACAGTCAGACTGCGATCCTAAGTCTGGCTCGCAGGACTCGGGAGTTGAGCAGAAAGTGTGAAATCCCTACAATAACTGTATCATTGTGTCAGACAGAGCCTCTTTTGTCTCCTTAAGCTATCTGACTTTCCCATAGGGTTCCTTTCCCCAAACATGCCTCAAATCGTGTTGCTTAATGAAAAATGCCACTCAGGACAAGGTAGCTTTCACCAATGGCCATACGTGGTGGACATTCTAGTAATTCTAGTCCTATGGGAGAGCAGGCCAGGCTTAGGCAGCTTGGGAAAATGAGTTCTGAGAGGTGGCACCCAGGGAACCTCCCGGCTGGTGGGGCAGAGGAAACGGGTCATATGTCAGCCCATGCTCTCCGCGAGCCTCTCCAACGCATCTCGAAAATGCCACGGACCCTGAAACCCATGCAATTGTTTTGTTTCTGGTCTATATATAAATCTTTTAATTGCTTGTCCTAAGCCTTGAGACATTTATGTGGAATTGTTTTGAGGGGGGAAAAAAGAAAGGAAGGAAGAAAGGAAGGAAGGAGGAAACTTGCTGGCAGTCAAGCGATCTGCATTTCATTTCAATTTAGATAGTTTTGCTATACATTTTTTTCCCAAGGTTTCCTGGATTTCAATAATATATCTTTCATCACCAGATCACCAAAAACTGGTTGTGTTGAGCTGTCCCTGGAGCTTTGGAGTGGATATCAGGGATTACTTTATAACTGGGAACTTATGAATTGTATTGGGTTTACAAATGACTTGTTTTTCTCAGTTTAATGGTCAAACCATGAAACTGATAACTTATTCCTGGAAATGTATGTGTATGATATGTTAATGGGTCTTTGAGAACAGGATTAAAATGCAGTAAAAACACATACACATGCATCTAGTTTTAAATAAGACATTTGCTGGGTAGATGAGCTCTGACTGCCGTGGATTGCAGGCTTTAAAATGTCCATTTTAATGTGTTCTTATGTCTCTCTACCCTTGACATACCTATCCCAATTACTCTAAGAGCTTGGGGCTGATTTAAAAAAATTTTTGGCAGCTATCAGCTGACCTTGCAACCCAAGCAAGGCACTGTGCAGCCCAGTGGACTTCTGGCAAGAACCAGCAGGAAGTGGAGAAGTCCTGAGCTCCAGTGTTTGCTGACCTGCATTGTGGAAGTCCCTGGGTGCTGGGGGTGGTTGGGTGGGGAAGGGCAAGGCAGCATGGCACCTTTCTGAGCACATCTGTTTTATTTCTGATCAGTCTGATGGCTGTAGCCGGGCAGGGGGGCTGATAGGTTGGTGGGGTGAGGGGGGGCAGTTTCCTACAAAAAGCATGTTTGGATTTCCATTTTATTGGAATGAACGACCCTGTGCTTGCCAAATTGCAAACTCATAGAAATATCCTGGGCTGGGAGCAGGGAATTCAGCTGCAGCCTTTGGAGTAGAAGTGATTTATGGCCGGCCAAAGGAAGAGTCCAGGTCCACACAGTGAGGGAGGTGGGAATTGAGAACGCAGACCAAGAAAATGTACAGCGCTGGAATGTTCCTGCCTCTCCAAACGCCCTCTCAGTATAACGTTGTGAGGAGATGGGTGTAAACGAATCAGAAACATATGGATTAAACTTGCCTCCAAGTGGGGGAAAGAGTGGGAAACAATGATTGTCAAACTGGGGGCGTGGATGATTCTAATGTGAACTCACTTGAAAAATATCCCAGCTGACTGACAGATGAAAGGTCTCCCCCGGACGGCCTCTCTCCAATTTTGGAGGACAGTGAAATGGACAGCAGATAATCAAAACTGCCTCTATTATTCCCAAGATGATAGATGTCCTGGCATTCATGGTCTATTCCTTCCTGCACCCTCCACCTCCGAGGCCACCTCCAAACTGTAAGGTCTTTCCATTGTCCTCTTAGGACATCCCTTGGCTGCCACTGCTCTCACCTTTTTCTAGGTTCCTTTACAGCACGGTGATTTTACTGGTAATTTCCGCCCCAAAGATATGAATTAAAAATGCGTGTTGTCTAAAAATGCAGCATCGTTTCTCTGCCACATGTGTCCCATGAATGACAATTTTGGTTAATGTTTAAAAAGAATAAGAAATTTCATTTGGAGAGCTTATAGTTCTGTGACATGTTGCTGGGTCACTGGGGTGATTCTTGGGAGGGGGGTGCCCCTGAGGGAAGGTTGGAGGAGTGAGAGACGGAGGATGACGAAGGAGTCTTCCGTGGGTAATCTGAGTCCGAGGCTGAACACAGCCGTGCTGGGTCTCCACGGGCACGGAATAATCGACATCACATTTCTGGGATGCTGACAATGCTCTGGCACGATGCTAAGATTTCAGCGTGTCTTCTCAGAATAACTATGGGAGGGAGTGTGTATAATACCCATTTTACAGATGGGAAAACTGAAGCACAGAGATGTCAATCATTGATATTTGCAAAGCTCCTGGCACACAGGAGGACTGGGGGAGGCTCCTCGGGTCCATTTAAGAGAGTGCCCCAGAACTCAGGAATCCAGATAAGTGCTACTTATTTTTTGTTCTTTTTCTCAGTTTAGTTGATTTTGTTGTTGTTAGTGAAATAGAGTTTACACACTGTGTTACGTTAGTTACATTCATTTCAGGTGTACCAGATAAATGATATTTGAAAGTAAGATTTTGAAAAATTTGAAATTCATGCAAAATACTTTGCATCAAGCATGGTATCACAATTTTAAAGAAAGACAGACTGTGACCCTGCACTGGCACCATCCCCAACCCCCCGTTCACCCCAGTCTGGGCCCTGGTGCTCACAGCTCCATGGATGTAAGAAATCAGGACCCCACCCTGCTCCCGACAAGTGTCTCCACCGCCCACCAACGCCCCCATCCCTGGTGCCCAGGGCCTCGGAGAGACAAAGTCAGAAGCAAGGAAGGGTTGAAGGGACTAGGGGTGACGCACAGTCCATCTCTGAGGGGAGGAAAGCCGTTGAACCCCAGTGACAGCAAAGTAATGAGGTGAGAGGGACCGAGAGAAGAGCTTGGAACCGGAACTCCCCAAGGTGGTGGAAAGAAGCGAAATCTGGGTAAGGAGTGAGCTCAGGGGCTGGAGCAATGATTGGGGTTTGTAGTCGTGATTGTTCCAGAATTCCCACCTCACTGAGGGGAGCAGACAGCACAGTGGGGTCAGGGCAGGGCTCCACAAAGCCCCTGCATGTGAGCCCACAGGCGGGGGTGGGAGGGCTGCAGGCTCTGGGGGTGGGGCNGGGGGTGGGGCGGGGGTGGGCCGAGGCTGGGAGATGCTGAGGAAATGGGCAGTGAGGTCTGGAAGGGAATATAGGGGGGTTGTGGGTCCTCAAGGGGGAGAAGAGCCAGCCCCACCCCCCACTCCAGAGAAGGACTCCTGGGGAGTGTTGATAGCCAAACAACTCATCCTTCCTCACCACAGTGCTGACTACTGTTCTCTTTAGAGGTGGGGAAACTGAGGCAATGGCCATTCAGTCACGTGCCCAACTCACGGTTCCCATGAGGCAGAGGTGGACTGTGAACTCCAGCAGGTGGCTCCACTGGTCTGGATCCCCTGTGGGACTAAGAGAGGTCAGGGCAGTGTGGAGGACAAAGACAGGGAGCTTAAAACTCCCAATCCCCCCTGGGGTTGTCCTGGGTGAAATCTTACCCCCTGTGGAAAAATCTCCCAGGGGTCAGGGCTGGGGATGCATCCATTAATCCTGCCCTGATTTCCCATAAAGTGATGATTAATAGATAGAATCTGGCTGCAGAGAGACCCACACAGAAGTCCCCTTAAACTCACTTTCCTCATCTGTAGAATGGGGTAGTAATCCTACCCGCACAGAGCAGTTGTGAGGAAGGAACAGGAAACCGCGGGTGAAGACAGAAGACCTTTAGTAACCTGAGTTGCTCCGGCATGTGTTAATGTCATTAGGGGTTGGCTAATCATCTCTGTGACTATCGTCCGCCACCACTATTATGCTGGAAATAATAGCAGTAATAACAGCCAAGGCTTACAGAGTGCTCACCATGCTCTGGGCTCTGTATTCCCTCCTTTCATCCCTTACCACTGCCTTGGAGGGAAGTACTGCGCTATACTCGTTTTATGGTTAAATTAGTCTGAGCACTGATGTTGTCGGCACTGGTTGACCACTGTGGCTTTGTTTCACCACTGATCACATTTTTGAGATTTAGGAGGCATTTTATAGTGAAGTTGTCTTAGCAGAACAAACTCAGTGTCTGTTCACCCTCAGGCCTCAGAGCAGCCCTTGTTCCCTCTGTGGAGTCCCCTGTGACCAGCGTGGTCTACTGCGGTCCCTTCCAACAGTGAGCGATCAGTCCCACTTACCGGGATAGCCCTACCTCAACTGGCCAGGGCGGGGGTGTGGTCTTGTCATTGCTCTTGGATCGCCTTCCCTTCTATTTGTGGATGACCTGGAGTGGACATTCTGTCTCACGTTACTTTGTCTTCCTTATGCCCTCAATGAATGAGTAAGTGAACAAATGGTATGCCAGAGAATATTCCATGTCTTACTTGCATTTGTTCACGTTTAGCTAAAAGTAAATATTTGTGATTTCCATTCTTAGTTGCCTACGAGGGGAGTTGGTGGTTCTGTTCTGTTTTATTGGTGGTTTCATGTCCTTCCGCCAGAAAAAACCACTCCAACCCTCTATAATCCTAGGGTGCTTGCCTGGGTAGCAGTGTATTTCGGTATTTGTCTTTCTAATCGCTGTTCTATGGAAGACCTTAGAACATATGCAGGGGAGGACAGCAGGGAAGATGCCAGAGAATTCAGTTCATAGCTCCTTGGCCCAGTGATATGATGTGCAAATATCTCCTTGAGTTTTGGCGTTGTCAGCATGCTGACTGCATGACAGGTAATGAAAGAGGATTGTTCTCACACATTATTTTTATAGGCTCATTGGCTCCACTCGTGGGATAATAGAAATAAATCCTATTTGAAAATATAGCATCACACTTCCAGGTAGACTTAGCACCCTGAGAATAGTCAGTGCAAGCTGAGGCCTGGGCAGGGATGAGCATTGACTTTTCTATTGTCTTGGGTAACAGAAGTCTCTGAGGGATGAAGGATAAGGAGCCTATGTGGCCCCATTTCTCACTCCCTTATCTGGGACAGTCATCACTAATCAATTAGAGCAATCTCTCCCACTTTGCCCCATTTGGTCTCGGAATTCTCAATACAGTGTTCCAGGCAGTCATTCCCAATCAGATGGTGTTGGAATGAGGAAGGAAACTTATTTGCCAACTATGTTCTTTCTATAGGTAGGCTCATGTTGAATTTAGTATTGTTTGGTAGCTAAGGTGAGTTTGACTTTTAATGATGAAAAATACCAACTATATATACTATATATTTGACTTTAGGAATGTTAGTTAATTTTTTTTTTGAACCTTGGTTTACTCAGCTCTAAATCCTGCAGGGATGTTGGAGTGATTTATAAGGTTATACATTTAAAGTGCCGAGCAGAGTACTGGGACATTCAGTTAATTGGGGCTCCTACTACGACTGGTTTTGAGCCCTGAAGAGCTCGAGATTCCACTTGGTCCATGAATCTGCTTCTAGACTGAATCCCATTTAAACCTTTCCCTTTTAGGGTCTGATTCTCAGATGGTGGGAAACTTCATCTGCTTTCTTCCTCAGCCTCCTGTAAGTGTTACCAATGCCTATGTGATAACGTGAATTGGCAGGTTCTTTCATAATGGTTTTCCTTCAAGAGGGCACGACTGTTGGGCTTGATGCAGAGATTCGAATTTAATGTAGTGATACCAATCATTTGGAGAAAGTTGAAAGACCTACTCCAGGAACGATACTGCTATTGCCTGTCACTGTCACCATGTTAATGGCCTTGGGATTGGTCACCTACTCCTACCACACAACAGGGTATTTTTCACACAGTTCCAGTGTGTTTTAAAATGCAAATCTGACAAGTGCCATTCTCCTCCTTCGAGATTTTCAAAGGCTGCTGTACCTGGTCGGAAATTTTGGTAGGAAATGGTGAGCTCACTCAAATGGTAAGCAGGGGAGTTCAATACAAAGATTATACAAAAGTGAGGGCAGGAGTAAGGGAAACCAACAAGGAATAGGCTAGCAACAGTGGGAGCCATCACCACCTGGAGTTTGAAGGGTCAACATGAGGGAGTGGCTGTAACTCAGACATTCTCATTAGGGTGATAACACTCCCAAGGGGGAAAAATTGGTTGGGGGGTTGTGAAAAAAGTGTTCTCTTTTTATGTACAGAGCACATGTATGTGTACAGCATACAAACACATACATAAAATACATAAACACGTCTCACTGGGGAGTGCTCAGGAAAACAGAATGTCTTAAAAAGTTCTGTGGGGAGGTGATAATGGAAAGAAGATTGAGAAACGCTGCTGTAGCTAAAGGATTGTGCCATCTAACAAAATCTATGACCTCACTCCTTGCCTGTCCCCTGATAGTCTGCACACACTGTCTGTGGGTGGAACCCAGCTGAAAGCCAGAGCTCAAGGGAGTCTGTTGATATAGACTAGTAGGTCGGCCTCCTGGGGCCCAGAGCAGGGTGAGGAAGGTAGAAGGGGCATTTGGAGGGGTACATGGAGAAGAGCCAATGGCACTACCAAGAGCTGTTGGGACAAAGAACCAAAGACTTATTTTGGCTCATGAAGGTCTGGACATCTGGTCTCCCACTCTACTTTCACCTCATACCTCTTTCACTTGACTCTACCAGTTTCCCAAATATTGAGCAAGCTACTGACTCAGGACCTGTGGCCTTGAACATGCTATTCCTTTGATACGGTACATGTTTTCTTCCCTCCTTCTTATCCTTCCACTCTCAGCTTAAAAGCAACTTTCTCAGGGAACCCTTCTTGACCCCCTGGCAGAAATCCATCTTCCCCATTATAATTTCTCTGAGAAGCACTCAGGGTTTCTTCTTTATAGCACTAATTATAATGGTAATTTAAATGCTTATTTGTGTAATCATTGGCTTAACTTCTGTCTCTCCCATCAGACAAAATGTTTTATGAGGTGAGAACTTAGCACATAGTGAGAGCTCAATCAATATTTGATGAATAGATATGGGCCAGCAGGAAATAAGTACACCAAAGACACAGAAGCTTCCTGAAGCCACTGTTTGTGTTAGAACATAGCTTTAACCACTTTTTAGTTGTGTGATCATAAGCAAGTTGCTTAACCTCTCTTTCTCCCAAACTTTGCTCATCTATGAAATGAGGATAATAATAGTAGCTATTTCATAGGGCCCGGGAGAGAACAAATAAGTTAGTACATGTAAAGTGCTCATGGGAATTGCTCAATAAATGATATCATCATCATCACCATCACCACCACCATCATCATCATCATCATCAAACCTTCATTGTGCAATTCTATTGTTGACTGGCTGTTTGGCGGTGACATTTGCACTAGTCAGAGGTGGGGAAGAGGGTATGTTACCCTTATGTTACTGACTCTTACCATATCGTTTTTGGAACTAAGAACCCAGTTCTCTTGAAACCAGATCCTAAAAACAATTTTGTTTTCATTTGTCATACAGTTAGCATCTGGAGAAGAGTCGTGTGATGACAAATCAAATTTACCCTGTAAAAAGCAAAGATTCATCTTTTCGCTATTCAGATGGTACGTGAAGGCTTGTGGTGCGCTGCAAGTCCTTGCTTTGTTGGTTCTTTCCCTAGATTTTGCTCCTGACTCGACACCAAACAAATAAGGAACAAAGGCAGAGAGAGGATAATAAGTGGCATCAGGATCACTGTGCGTTCCCAGGGGTATGATCCTGGAATGGTCAGAATTGCTTCCTAGGAGGTCACTGGGAGATGCCGGGAGACAGCTAGGGACTTACTATTCACACGGAGCGTGGGCACAGGGGATGAAGGCCCAGGAGGAGCGTGCAAGGCGACAGGAGTGATACCAGCAGGTGGGAGCTCTGCCGGCACCTGCAAGACCCACCCGATAAGTTTTTCTGGAATGGAGCATCTCCTGTGTGGGAACGATTCAATGAGATTGGGCATACAACACTGGCTTTTGCCTGCAGCCTTTTAAAGACGTCTTCCCAAAGCTAGCCACAGGCTGCATTATGGAGTCTTGGGCTAGTCAGAACCTTTCCACTCTGTCCTTTAAAAGTGGGAGAAAGTGGGGTCTAAAGAGGTCAAGTGACTGACCTCAAGCCACGCAGTTCTGACAAAATCAGTGTGTGATCTCGAGTCTCCCTGACTCCACGTTATTGTTTTCCTTGACTTTCCTTTCAATTCAGGTCTTACCTCCTCTTGTTGCCCTCTATTCGGACTGTAAAAGTTCAAATGCATTCCCATAAAGTCCCACAAGCAATCAAGTCCATTCTTTGAGCCACACCACCTGAATGGGCACCATGACAATCTCTCTCTCTCTCTCTCTCTCTCTCTTTCTCTCTCTCTCACACACACACACGCACATTACCTGCTAGCCCAGCTCCATTTCTGGAACCTGAGCAAAGTCAGCACCATGTGTCCTTGATTTTTCCGAGTGAACCGTGCATTTGACATGGGTGGGGGCACGCATGGCCGAGCAATCACTGTCACAAAGGGAAGAATTTATGTTTGCATCTGTGTCTCACCTCTTTTCACATCTGGTCTTGGTGAGCCTTTGGGAATTTGTGGGGAAGGGGAAGGAGAACAGTGAAGAGGGGTCTCCATACCTCGGGAGCCAGGGCTGAATAAAGATGAGATCGCCACTCTCCCACCTCAAGGAAAGCAGCGGCTTGATGTCCTTGGTCTGAATGGTTCCCTTGTCAGATATTAAGGGCCTTAGAAGCATCTCATAAGGTCGGTTTCATGGTTCACTGAGCCAGGATTTTTTTTTCCCAGCGAGGGTCACCAAGGAAAAGGAGTATATCATATCTTTAGGGATGTATCTCAAATAGCTCTGGTTTCCCTTGTTAACCAGGGGTAGATTTATTGCTCATGAATCCATCTAGACCATTTTGAAATGGTACATTTCTGTATCATCTTTGAGGTAAGATCCCATTTGTTTAGCTCATGTTGATAAAGTAGGTCTTTCTTTTCCCTGTGACGCTGGTCCAGAACTCAGGGGGGTGAGTAGCAAAGACCTTCTAGATTTTCTAAAAGCCCATTTAATCTCTCCTCAGCCTTTATTCTCAAAGTTAAAAGGTCTGCGTACTTTAATCAGACTTCATATGATAGGTTCTCAATCCCATTGCTTATCATACTCGCCTCCCACTTGGATCCCACCTCTTTGGGAGGCCAAGGACAGAGCCATATGCTATATTCTCTGCCTAGATCTACCATGGGCTAGGCTTAAGGAAAGAGGAAAGCCTTCCCTTTGGTTTATTTTGAACTTCATGGAAATGCTGCACATTTGGAAAACGTGGTTATTGCTGATAGGATAACGTCGCCTCTCTTTGCTATAAGAGCCTAGTAGCCTGATGACATCAAGGAGTGCCTTATCTACAAGGATTATTTCCTAAATGCAGATGGGTTCAGACTATGTCACTTTCCAAATAGTGTCCCTTCCACACTGGTGTCGGCCGGTCAGCTGCCTGCTCAGTTTCCCGGCACCGTGGGCCATGCTCTGGTGACCACACCACCCTCTCTGATCAGGCCGCTTTCTCAGCACTGTTGAGTTAGCTCAGTGCGTGAGAGCTGGTGTGGAGGGCACCCCACTGGCGGCGGGGGTGGGGAAGACTGCTGGCAGGCACCCTCCTTTCGACAAGCGAATGACCCACGGGGCGTCTTTCAACAGTGTATTCCAGGCTTTTTTGTCTGCAGTGCCCAGAGATAAATATATTTTACATTGTAAATCAGTTTATGCACAGACACACATGCACGCACACATACACACACACACACACACACACACATCTGAAACCAAAATTTCACAAAATAATACTCTTGTTAAGTGGTGTGACAGGCAAAAATAACACATGGTAGAAAAGCCATTTCCAAACAAACAGTATTTTGATGCTGGGTGTTTCGTACTCAGTTGGTTTTTGACACGAACTCCTGAGCTGAGGCTAGCAGATTGAAACACAACAGGTTAGTAGTATTTCATGTGATGGACCCAGGCTTTCTCTTCATTCTTTTCCTTTTAAAATTTCTTTTCCTCTCTTCCTCCCTCCCTCCCTCCCTTTGTTTCTTTCTAGCTCTCTTTCCTTTTTGAGAAATGCTTTAGTGAAGAGATCATCGCACAAAGTTAGCAACATGCCAATCTGATCGTCGCTGAAAGATCTGAAATTCACTCCATTTCCTGGCCTATGACTCATATCCTGGGTCAGAGGCTGCAAGTATCCTCAGCGTTCGTTACTGGTTGTTGCCAAATTGTGCCTCAGAAAGGTTACACCGATTTACCTCCCCAGCCGCAATGTGTGTGGGTTCCCAAGTCCCCACATGCTTGCTAACACTGGTATTGTGAAACTTGAAACATTTTTGCTCATCTAATGTGAAATTGCTCAAAAGATCATCTCCATAATTATTAGTGAAATTGAACACTTACCTGACAAATGACTATCAATCAGATTTGCTTGTATGTGAAATGACTATTCTTACTTTTGGTCTATTTTTCTATTAGGTAGTGTTTCTATTATTATTTTGTAGTATTTTTGTATATTCGATGCACCAAGCATCTCTACACTAAACATTTGTTAGTTAAATGAATAGCAAATATTTTTTCACCCTGTAGGTGAAGGTATAGAAATTGCGATGAATTTTTTCCCAGTTGTCCCCAAAACATACATTAAAAATTCCCTCTATGTCTCTCTGATTTGCTAGGGCATTTCTATCACTTTACAAAGCTTTTATATATGCACAGGTCTTTAAGATTTGTCCTCTCTTCTGTTGTCCTATTTCTTCATCTTTGAACCAGTATCATACTGTTTTAATTACTATATGTTCATAATGGTTTAAAAATCTGGAAAAGTAAGGACGCATGGGTGGCTCAGTTGGTTAAGTGTCTGCCTTCAGCTCAGGTCGCGATCCCAGGGTCCTGGGATTGAACCCACATCTGGGCTTCCTGCTCAGTGGGGAGTCTGCTTCTCCCTTGCCCCCGCCCCCCGTGCATGCGTTCTCTCTCTCTCGCTTTCTCTCTTTCAAATAAAAAAATAAAATCTTCGGAAAAAATCTGGAAGGGCAAATGTTCTCTCACCCTTCTTCAAATTTACTTGGCAACTCTTGGCTCTTAATTTCTCTATCTGGGTTTTAGCATATTTATTTAAACTCCGTACAAATTCTTGTTGGTATTTGAATGGAATTATGTTGAGTTTATTGACTAATCTGGGTAGGTCTGCCATCTGTCAAAACTTCCCAAATTGTTTAACAAGGTTTACATCTCTATTCAGATGATCTTTTATTTTCTTAATATTTTGTCATTTTTGTCCATTACATTTATTGAAAATATCTTGTTAGATTTATCCCTAAATAACTTAGAGTTTTCTTAACACAATCTTTTCCCATAATATTTTCTAATTGATTATTTTGGGTGTATAGGAATACTATTGATTTAGTCAGTCTGGAAATCTCTATGAGCCCTCTTTCTGCATCAGAACTTTGTCTGGGTTTTCTAATTAGACACTGCGTTATAAATATAAGGATGGCTTTATTGCTTTCACATTTTTATAGTGTTTGATTATTACAAATAAAGCTGTTATGATTATTCCCATATAAATATTTATCTGGACAAGAGCTTTTATTTTTCCTAAGTAAAGAGTGGAATGACTGGGTCATACAGCAAGTATGTTTCACTTTTTAAGAAACTTTTCAAATGGCTTTACGGTTTCCCATTCATTCCCATTAGCTATGTGGGAATGTTCCATTTGCTCAACACCCTTGTACACTCACTATGGTCAGCCTTTTTAATTTTAGACATTCTGATCAGTGTGGAGACATACTTGATCTTAGTTTTAATTTGCATTTCCCTAATGCCTTGAGGCTGCGTACCTTTCCACGTGCTTATTTGTCATCTGAACATTTTATTTGGCAAAGTGTCTGTCCCCATCTTTTGCCCAGTTTTTAAAATTGGGTTGTCTCTCTTCTTCTAACTAACTTGTAAAAGTTTCTTATATATTCAAGGTTAAAGTCCTTGGCTAGGTAGACGTTTAGCAACTATTTTATCACAGTCTCTGGCTTGTCTTAATTTCTCTAACAGCGCCTTTTGAAGAGAGGAAATTTCTAATTTGATGAAATCCTACGTGCTAATTTCATTCTTTTATAGTTCATATTTTTGTGTTGTATTAAGAAGTTTTTGCAAACCCAAGTATATTAGGATTGTCTCCTGTTTTCCATTTTATTTTTGTAATTTCAGTTTTTACATTTAGCTTTATCCATTTTGGGTTAATTTTGGCATCAGGTAAGAGTTTTGTTTTGTTTTGTTTGAATGTGTTTATCGAATTGCTCCAGCACCATTTGCTGAAAAGATTTTCCTCTTCCCCGTTAGATTTCCTTGGCACTTTAGTTGAAAATCAATTCCATAAATATGAGATCTACTTTTGAACTCTCAATTCTGTTCCATTAATCTACATGCCTATCTTTTTGTCAAAACCACACAGTCTTGATGACTGTAGTTCTATAATAAATCCTGAAACCATTAGTTAAATCCTCCAAATTTTTCTTTTTAAATATTGTTTTGGCTATTTTAGGTCATTTGCATTTTTTTCTGAGAAAGACAGAGAGAGAGAGGGGAGAGAGAAATTGCGTGCAAGCATGGGGGAGGGGAAGAGGGAGAAGGAGAGAGAGAATCTTAAGTAGGCTCCATGTCCAGCGTGGAGCCCAACACAGGGCTCGATCTCAGGACCCTGAGATCACAACCTGAGCCGAAATCAAGAGTCAGACATTTAACAGACTGAGCCACCCAGGCGCCCCGGTCATTTGTATTTCCATAAAAATTTTAGAATCAGCTTGCCTATTTCTGTAATGACTAAGCTTATTGAGATTTTGATTGGGATTATAATTAATATCTAGATCATCGCAACCCTTGCTGTAATAGCCCCAAACTGGAAACAACCCAAATGTCTTTCAAAAGGTTAATGAATAAGCAAATTGTAGTATATCCGTATGATGGAATACTGCTCAACAATAAAAAGAAATGAACTTTTGATACAAGCAGAAACATGGATGAATCTCAGAACCACTACGCTGAATGAAAGAATCTAGACAAAAAACAGTGCATGCTGTATACTTTCATTTACATAAAATTCTAGAAACTGCAACCTAATCTATAGTGAGTGGTAGAAAGCAGACCAGTGGTTTCGTGGTGCTGGGGTCTGCGGCTGGGAGGGAAAAAGGAAGGGATTACGAAAGGATATGGGGACATTTGGTGGTGTTCTGGATATGTTCGTTATTTTTATTGTAGCGAGGGCTTCATGACTGCCTACATATGTCAAAACTCAGCAAATTGTGTACTCAATGTGCAGTGTATTATAGGTCACCTATACTTTAATAAATCTGTAAAAAATATCTTGTAACAAATAATTTTTAAAAAATCTTTTTCCTTATCAATAATACTGTGTAATATGTTGATGATGGTGGGTATCTTGGTTTTGCTTCTGACATGTAATGAAATGCTGCTGCGGTTTCGTAAGTATCGCCCTTTTGCTCTTTTTACCTTCTCCTCTCCTCCCCTTTGTCCTTTCCTTTCCCTTCCTCCCTTTGCCCCTCCATCCCTTCCTCCCTTCCCTCCCTCTTTCCTCTCTTTTCCCCCATGGGTTTGTGATAAAGTCTATCAAGGTAAGGAGTTTCCTAAATCTAATTTTTTTTCCCTAGTCACATGGGAAAGTTCAAGTTTCCAACTGCTCTATTTTTACATTTAAAGAATTAACATACATTCTTATTCTTACTTTGTTAATGTATGTAATGTATGTAAAGATGATATGCATGTATATGAATATGTATATATAAATTTCCAAATAGCTTGCGTTTTTTTGATAAATCTTATTTAGTCTTGAGACGTTTTTATTCTTAAAATGTTAGATTTGATACACTAGAGTTTCATTTAGGGTGTTTTTTTGTTGTTTTGTTTGTTTGTTACATGAATGTTCCCAAGTGAGATTGGCCAATAATATTTCCTTGTTTTTGTTTTTCTAGTTTTGAGGTCAGGTTTAGGCTCATAAAATGTGTTCAGACAATTCCCTACTTTTTATATTTTTTGAAGCAACTTATACAGTATAGATCTTCTCTGTTCTTTGAAGGTGTATGAAACCTCATCTAAAAATCATCTATTGATGGGGTGCCTGGGTGGTACAGTCAGTTAAGCATCCAGCTTTTGGTTTTGTCTCTGGTCTGGATCTCAGAGTCACGACATTGAGCCCCGAGTGGGGCTCTTTGTTCAGCGCAGTGTCTGCTTTTACCTCTCCCCGCCCCCGGCCCGTGCTCACTCTCTCTCTCTAAAATAAATGAATAAATTTAAAAAATATCATCTATTGTTGTTTTTAGGGGTAAGCGTATATATGCGTATTTATAGATTCAATGACTTTACTGATTATGAGCCATCGAGGTGTTCTATTTCTTCCTTCGTTAATTTTTTAAAAGACTTTAATGTCTAGAGCCATTTTAGATTCCCGGCAAAATTAAGTGGAAAGTCCACAGATTTCCTACATGCCCCCTGTCCCCACACGTGTATAACTTCCCCCATTGTCAACACTCACCGCCAGACTGGTACATTTGTTGCAATGAGAGACCGGCGAGGTCACGTCATAGTCACCCAGACACCATAGTTGGTGTTACAGGTCACTCTCGGTGGTGTACGTTCTATGGGTTTGGACAAATGTGTAATGCCATGTAGCCATCACTGTGGAATCATACAGAGTATTTTCATTTTCTAAACTTCCTCTGTTCTCTTCCTAGTCATCCCTTTCTGTGTTACCCCCTGGCAAACACCAATCTTTTTACTGTCTCCATAGTTCTGCCTTTTCCAGAATGTCATATAGTTGGAATCATAGAGTATGTAGGTTTGGCTGGCTTCTTTCAGTTAGTTATATGCATTTAAGTTTCATCCATGCCTTTTCAGGGCTTGATAGCTCATTTCTTTTCAGTGCTGAATAATATTCCATCGATTGGATGTACCACAGTATTTATCCCTCTTAGTCAATGTTTGGAGTTTGTATTCCAGAAACGTTACCATTCTAAACTTTTCAAATTTATTATTTAAAAGATATTCATAGTGTATATTTTTTTATATCTATGCATTATATATGCACACAGAGAAAGAAAGAAAATCTTTATTGTATCTGCAGTTTTATCTTATTTGTAATCCCTAATACCATTTTCTTGTGTTTTCCATTATTTGCTTGATTATGCCTGCTTAAGTTTTTCTCATTTAAAAGAACCAGATTTGGGGGTACCTGGATGGCTCAGTTGGTTACGTGTTTGACTCTTGGTTTCGGCTTAGTTCATGGTCTCGGGGTTGGGAAATCAAGCCCTGCATCCAGCTCCACGCTCAGCGGGGAGTCTGCTTGAGATTCTCTCTCTCCCTCTGCCCCCCCACCCCTGCACTCACACGCACTCTCTGTCTCTCAAATAAATAGATAAATCTTTTTTAAAAAAAAAAAACAGATTTTGGTTTTGTTGATTTGTCTGATTTATTAGTGCATTCTCTGATCCATTAGTTTCTTCTTATATCACTATTTATTCCTTTATTCTCCTTTTTATTCTTATTACATTTCTAATATCTTGAACTAAACACACAATTTTTCAATAAATTCATTTAAATACATTTAAAGCTATAAATTTCCCTCGAAGCATGGTTTTAGCTTCATTTTATGATTTTAAATACCTTTATTTTTCTGTGCTAGGTCTGGGCTAAGTCCTCAGGACCATTTTGCATTTCACAGTTTGCTCTCTGTGTCTGATCTAGACTTTATTCTTGATGTCTTTTTTGTTTTTAATTCAATTAGCCAACATATAGTACACATTGTTTCAGATGTAGTGTTCAGTGATGCATCAGTTGCATATAACACCCAGTGCTCATTAAATCACATGCCCTCCTTAATGCCCATCACCCAGTTATCCCATCCCCCCACCAACCTTCCCTTTCACAAACCTGAGTTTGTTTGAAAGAGTCAAGAGTCTCTCACGGTTTATCTCCTTCTCTGATTTCTTCCCATTCAGTTTTTCCTCCCTTCCCCTATGATCCTTTGTGCTATAGCTAAAAATAGAGCTATCCTATGACCCAGCAATTACACTACTGGGTATTTACCCCAAAGTTACAGATGTAGTGAAACAAAGGGGCACCTGTACCCCGATGTTCATAGCAGCAATGTCCACATAGCCAAACTGTGAAAGGAGCCAAGATGTACTTCAACAGATGACTGGATAAAGAGATGTGGTTTATATATACAGTGGAATATTACTCAGCCGTCAGAAAGGATGAATACCTACCATTTACATCGATGTGGATGGACTGGAGGGTATTATGCTAAGTGAAATAAGTAAGTCAGAGAAAGACAGTTATCAGATGGTTTCACTTACATGTGGAATATAAGAAATGGCACAGATGTCTCGTTTTCCTTTGGTTTTTTTTTAAGTATTTTATTTGAATGACTACACTTATCTTCTCCAAGATTTCTAATAGGCTTTTTTTTAACCTAAATTTGTGAAAAAAATTTTTTGGAGGGGAAAAATTTCTAGATTAAAACATTTTCTTTATTCTAGATTAAAACATTTTCTTTCAGTATTTTAAAATGTTATTTTATTGTTTGCCTTCGGTGTTTTTGGTGCCTTTTTGAAAGCATGGTTTTTTCTGTGCCTTCTGTGTGCCTTAATTTTTTTCTCTCTCTCTCTTTGATTTTTAGCCACTTGACTATGCTGAGTCTAAGTGTGGTTTTCTTTGCGTTTACATTGCTTAAGGTTTCTGAATCTGTGCCTTGGTTCTATCATCAGCTTTGCAAAAATTTTCTCTAGAAGGGTGCCTACCTTCCTATCCTTACTCTCCCTCTTGTCCTTTTGGGACTCCAATTACATGTACTTAATTTTCTACATTAATTCTCACATCTCCTATGCTCTGCTATGATTATTTCATGTATTTTTCTCTTTAAACTTCAGTTTGTATATCTGCTTTTCACTTATCTTCAAGTTCCTATCTGCAGGTCTTAATTTTTGATATTGCATTTTGCAGTTCTACAATGCTCATTTGATTGCCTTTTATAATTTTATCTCTAGTCATTTTTTATTATATACTAGACAATTTATTAAAAGGAATTGTAGAGGCTCTGGATAATATGTTCCACCAGAACAACTTCTTTGTCTGAAACGTTGGGCAGGTCAGTATGGAGCTGACCACATCAACCTAATCAAAACTCAGCTTTGGTTGGGACCAGGTGGCAGTTTTAGGAAGATTCGTTTCATTCACCTCTGTTTCCTCTCCATTTCTTGGACATGTCTCTCCCGAGCTTTTGATTAACAGGTTTCTAGGTTTCCATCTCCCTAATCTTAAAATACCAGAGAAAATTCAGGCTCATCCTTCAGAAGTTTGCAGTTTTGTCCCCTCCAAATTTGGCAAATATCTTGTGGAGGAGAATAAGCATGCGTGTTTGAGGTGGGCCGCACTCTTCAAGCAGAACAGTTTCTCCTAAATACTGTGAGATCAGTGGGCATTTCCCATCTTGTCAAAGTTCTATAGTCTTTCATAGAGCCTGAGTTTTGAAAATGAACCATATAGAAAACCAGTTGTGCATTAATGACTCCTGAGGTTTCCAAATTGTTATGCCAGCCCTATACCATCTCCAAAAGTTTTGCTTATTTCTCTTCCTCCTAACAAATTCCTTTACTAGGTCTCATCCTCAACCAAAACCAAAATTAGCAGGTGCTGCCTGGAGGAAAAGAACAACCATTAATTGACTACTCACACTGGAAGAACTCCCTCTACTCTGAAAATGTAGTTCATTTACTTCTTTGTTTCTACAACTCTCAATCTTTAAAGACATGATTTTTTGCAGCGTATCTAGATTTTTAAGTTGTTGCAGTGAAATCAGGGGTCAGCCATACCTACCACATTTTCCCTAAAACCGTGATCATATTTTAAAGTCATTTTAAGATTTTTCTCTTATTTTCATTTTATTTAGGGTAAAAAAAATCTAATTTGATTTTTTTCATTGCCATTTTAATCATCTTTTTTTCATGTCTTTGGAATTTTGATTTGGAGGTTCATGTCGAATGTGATTTTTTTCTTTTTTGCTTCCTTTCTCTTTGTACTTTTCACTTAATGTTTAGTGGTTTTAGAGTTAACCTCCTTTTCTCCTTCTGGGAGCTCCCAGACCAATGCTATGCTTTGTACCAATGGTTTGTGGCTCCCATTCCCATGCGAGTATGGAGCCAGCAGGATGATTCTCTTACATCTCGATTGCAAACTTCTGTTATGGGCAGAGATGAGCTGCCTCAGTTTCTGTTTCTGACCAGTGAGTTAACTCTGTTACCCTGCTTCATGCTTATGTGTGTGTATGGGAGGGGGGTGGTGTTTTCAGCCTGTGAGCCATAGGGTAGGAATTCCTTCCACCCTTCTCTTCTTCTAGACCTGGGCTCCAGCAGGTATCCTGCTGTACCCTGCTTATCTGTTGCTATTTCTGTTCTTTTATCTTTCTGTGGAGATGCCCATCATGTTTTTGACCATGACCATCTTTTTAATTCTAGTTTTTATATTTTATCCATCTTAGCTATGTGTTGGAGTTGAGAGGAGGTGACCATGATCAAAGCATTACACTGCAATGCGATTTCCTCCAACAGTTGAATTTGAGATTTTTTTTTTTTTGCCATTGTTTTTTGGTTTCAAACAGCTAGTGCATAAAATCTTCCTTTGGGTACAGTAGGACAGCACTTCCCAATGTCACCTTTGTGTACTCAAAAATTTATTGAGTGTTATGCAAGTAAGCTCGGATCAGTCACCTTTTCAGAATGTAGTTTTGAATTCCACAAAAAAAATGGGTCATTAATGGGAATCTCCACAGATTTCCCAAACAAAGGAAAGGAGATTTAAATAAAGCCTCTATGTGCCCTTAACCCATGTGATGTATATCTAACGCACATTGCATACCAAGAATTGGACCATATCTCTCACCATTGTCATTGATAAATAAAAGAACAGAGTCTTCAAGCAAGTTTAGTTTCTTTTTATCCTTGGTCAATTACTAAAATTTTCCACTTGCCCTTGGATCACTCATCTTTCATTGGACAAGCATTTACTGAGCGCGTTGTTGTCCTTAGCGCATTGGCAGACAGATCCTGGGCAACATCCATTCAGGAATCTCTCATGTTGCTTTCCTAATATCTCCCCAACTTTCTTGACTAGTATGAAATGCCCATCATCACTCTCTTTTGAGGGAAAAAAATGAAATTTGTTTTCGTCAAATATTTTACTGGATTTTCTTCTTGAAAAGCCCAATTGCCATAATATATTGGAAGAGATGAGTTCAACCCCGATTTGGATGAGATACAAGCAAGCACAAGAGAGAGCTGTCCAGACAGGGTATTGAGAAAGTCCATGGGAATGCTCTGGGTTACCAGAGGATGGTGGGAGGGCACCATTCAATGGTGACAGACAGGTTGAGAAGGATGATTCTAAAAAGAAAATTGGGGGGCGCCTGGGTGGCACAGCGGTTAAGCGTCTGCCTTCGGCTCAGGGCGTGATCCCAGAGTCCTAGGATCGAGCCCCACATCAGGCTCCTCTGCTATGAGCCTGCTTCTTCCTCTCCCACTCCCCCTGCTTGTGTTCCCTCTCTCGCTGGCTGTCTCTATCTCTGTAGAATAAATAAAAAAAAAATCTTTAAAAAGAAAATTGGGGGGACATTACTCTTCTACAGTGGATCGTGTCTGACCTGGAGCATCTGAAAATATCACCTTGTTCGTATAGACATATGTGTGGGGATGCCCATAGAATTGGGCAAGTCAGACAGAACCTACTCAGAGGGAGACCAGAGTGGGTTTGTACTCGTTTGCTGCCCCCATGCAGATGCAGGTACCCAGGTTCTGGGAATCGGAGCATGGGGATGGCTGGGAGGTACACCTCCCCCAGCTTCTTCCCACTACCTGGCCTGAGATGCAGCTGGTTCCGACAAGAACACGGGGTCCCATAAATACTTTATGGATGCTGGTTCTGGTATAAATGCAGGTATCTTCCAAAGTGTCTTAACAAACAGAAATGGGGACAATTCAACTGCTCTCAGACACAAATGATCTCACAGGAAGAGAATTTTAAAAAGCTTAAAAAGTTATAATATTTCTTTTTTTTAAATTTTTTTTATTGTATTATGTTAGTCACCATACAGTACATCCCTGGTTTCTGATGTAAAGTTCGATGATTCATTAGTTGCATATAACACCCAGTGCACCATGCAATACGTGCCCTCCTTACTACCCATCACCAACCTATCCCATTCCCCGACCCCCCTCCCCTCTGAAGCCCTCAGTTTGTTTCTCAGAGTCCATAGTCTCTCATGCTTCATTCCCCCTTCTGATCACCTCCCCTTTCTTTATCCCTTTCTTCCCCTACCAATCTTCCTAGTTCTTATGTTCCATAGATGAGAGAAATCATATGATAATTGTCTTTCTCTGCTTGACTTATTTCACTTAGCATTATCTCCTCCAGGGCCGTCCATGTTGCAGCAAATGTTGAGAATTCGTTCTTTCTGATAGCTGAGTAATATTCCATTGTATATATGGACCACAGCTTCTTAATCCAGTCATCTGTTGAAGGGCATCTCGGCTCCTTCCATGATTTGGCTATTGTGGACAATGCAGCTATGAACATTGGGGTGCATATGGCCCTTCTCTTTACTACGTCTGTATCTTTGGGGTAAACACCCAGTAGTGCAATGGCTGGGTCATAGGGTAGCTCAATTTTTAACTTTTTAAGGGACTTCCACACTGTTTTCCAGAGTAGCTGTACCAACTTGCATTCCCAACAACAGTGTAGGAGGGATCCCCTTTCTCCACATCCTCTCCAGCAATTGTTGTTTCTTGCCTTGTCAATTTTTGCCATTCTAACTGGCGTAAGGTGGTATCTTAGTGAGGTTTTGATTTGAATTTCCCTGACGGCTAATGATTTTGAACATTTTTTCATGTGTCTGTTAGCCATTTGTATGTCATCATTGGAAAAGTGTTCATATCTTCTGCCCATTTTATGATTTGTTTGTTTCTCGCATATTGAGTTTGAGAAGTTCTTTGTAGATCTTGGATACCAGTCTTTTATCTGTAGCATCATTTGCAAATATATTCTCCCATTCCGTAGGCTGCCTCTTAGTTTTTTTGTCTGTTTCCTTGGCTGTGCAGAAGCTTTTTATCTTGATGAAGTCCCACAAGTTCCTTTTATGTTTTGTTTCTCTTGCCTTTGGAGATGAAAAAGTTATAATATTTTATACTGATGGATTCATTTATTCATTTTTTTCATTTGGTTAGCAAATATTTATTGAGTGCTTCCTATATGCTAGGAAAAGGAAATCGAGGTGCTGGAAATACAGATGAACAAGACACAGTCATTGTTCTCAAAGGGCTCACCGCTCATTGGAAAACACAGACAAGCACACAAGGAAGCATCCAGAAGAGTGGAAGGTGCCCAGAATGTTTCCCTCTGGAGGGGGAAATGAATGGCTGTACCCAGGAATGTGGAGGGGCTGAATTCCCATCCAGAACATGCTGCTACTTACATGTTTTCCCCGAAGAAAGTTGAAGAAGAAGAGCCTTTCACATTATGAGAAGGATGTGGGAATGTGAGAAGAATATACATCATGTTGACAAGCAGGGTTTGGAAGCTTCTTTAAGTTTGGATGTTCTTTAGAGAACCAAAGCTCCCCACCCCCAACCTCTTACCTCCACCTCCCCACCAAAAGGAAAGACAGTGGGTGAGCAAGCATGAGGCATACAGAACCTGTGGGAACCTGCACTTGGCCATCGGGAACATTTACCCAGACACGCCATCCCTTGGTTCAGCCCTCTAGGAAATCAGACTAGGCTGTCCTCACCTATTTTCAGGATCCAAAAGAAGTGAGTACTGAGAACGACCCTCTGGTACCCTAAAAAATGGGGATCATGGGCACATATTGTGTCCCACGATTAAAAAACAAACGACTAGGGGAGAAAAGACAAGTGTTTTAATGTTCTCGTTTCCGTAACATGAACTATTAGGGGCTTTGCAGATAGCCTGAGGTTGGGCATGGTGCAGAACACTGCCCTTTCTTGAGATACACTATGTGGCAGGTGCTGTGTTAAGTACTTTGTAGGTATAATCCCATTTGATCCTCACTTTTTATTATTGTTCCTATTCAATGTTTTAGGTCTGGAGGTGAGAACGTGGTGTCTCCTGGGAAGTGAGAGAGATTCAACTGAGGACACTGTGCTCTGCAAGGTGGGTAATGCTGAGGGATGAGGCTGTGAGGGAGGGAGGACACACATTCTGAAGGACTAAGAAATGTGGATTTTTCTGACTGAAAACAAAGCAAGTGAGATGAAGGAATTACCACATCCAGATGCACCGAGCCAGCAGGAAGTTTTGGCATCGTTACTTCTTTCTCATCCCTGAGGTTCCCAAATTTTTTCTGGCTTGGGAAATCCCCTCAACGACAGGTCTCTGCCCATCGACCAACCCGAGCCTTCCCCTCCTCTCCGCAGATTGGCCCATCAACAGCTGGAGAGGGCCACACAGAGCTGCAGGGGCTGGTGAGGGGAAGGCAGCCACCAGCATTGGCCTCCACCTGGCTCACCCAGAAAATGGTTTTCTCCGGGCCTAATTAAGGATGACTTGATGTCTACCCGGCTAGAGCTGCACTTAAGTTTTGTTGGCCTGCTATTGTTCCTACTGAGCGTGACAAGGCCTAAAAGCTCTTTTCTGGTTGCCTCAGCCAAGTGCCAAAGGGGAAAGAAATTAAAAAAAAAAAAATCACTACTTTCATTCACTAAACATGCCCATTTACTTGTTTTTCTATTTTATTGCATTAGTCATTGCTATAAACCCGACGTGGTCTATTTTTCCCCCCTTTTATGATGGTGACATCCCAAAGCTGGTAAGCACTCAAACCATGAAACAGACCTATAACATGTATCCGAAGATGTTGGCTAAAATTCCAACAAACAGCCCCCTCCGTATGAATCCTCAGAGGCTCCCAGACCAGAGAAACCCTTGTCCCTTCACTCTTCAGAGCACGTCTGAAAGGAAAGTAGGATTGCAGTAACTGTCATTATCTTTTTGGTGTGTGGTATTGGCCATGTTCCCTCCTTATTCCAAAAACTAGAGTTGCCCAATGTAGCAAATAAAATACAAGACACACGGTTAAATCTGAATTTCAGATTAATGACAAATAATTATTTAGTATCAATAATGCCCCATATAATTTTTGGAACAGACTTATCCTGAAGTATTATTTCTCCTGGCAACCCTACCACCAGCCCAACATTATAAACACATAGTGAGTGCTATCTTGATGCTAAGTCCTAGGTGCCAAGGAGTCACGCGTGAGTCAGACACACGTTTTCCCCTGAAGGGGTTCAGAGGCCAGGAAGCTGAAGATAAGTAAGCCACTAATAAAAACAAACCCAGATATGGACCAGACAACTCACAGTTATCCACTCACCCAAATGCTCGCAAATACACAAACGCCAACTAAAGGGAACTCACATTTAATTGTGAATTTCAACATACAAAAAAATTACAAAACAATAAATGTTAGCATGTATTTAAGTATTTAGGACTACAAAAAAAAAAAGAGTAATATGATTTAACCAATTCAGATTCAACCCTGGAATGCAAGAGGAAGTTCAAAATGCAAATATCTACTAATGTAATACAACACATTATTATGTCAAAAAATTGATCATCTCAACATGTAATAAAAAGGAACTTACCAAGTAAATATTTATTCCTGAAATTAAAGGACAAAAACACTTAATAAAAGCAGGAATGGGGTGCCTGGGTGGCTCAGTCGATTAAGTGTCTGACTCTTGGTTTTGGCTCAGGTCATGATTTCACGGTTGTCAGATCGAGCCCCACGTCGGGTTCCCTCTCAGGGGGGAGTCTGCCTCTCTCGCTCTCCCTGTGCCCCTCCCCCTGCTCACATGCTCACTTGCTCGCTCTCAAATAAATAAAAAAATACATAAATCTTAAAAAAGTAGGAATATATAGACAAGTACTTAATATGATAAAATACAGAAATAAATGTATTCCTAAATATGAGAAGTCTTAGAAAAACAGGAATAAATACCTGCGTGGGTGTGTGTGTCCCAAACCAAAAGTCCGAATCATACTTAGTGGTGTAGTAGAAATGTTTTCTTTAAGCCATGAATGAAATGATGATGGCTATTATCACAATTATTATTTAATAATTAACCATTACAATTAATTATTGGTAATGGTAAGTATTAACCATTACGATTGGGCAAAAGAAAGAAATAAAAACTAAGAGATATAAACACTTAAAAGGAGATACCAAATCTGTTATTTTCAGACAATATAACTAAAGACCCAAAAAATCTAAGATCATTCAAAAGTGTTAGAAGAAAATTCAACATAGAAGAAAAAATTGAATAGAGTGTCGGTTAACAAATGCCTGTGCAAAAGTCAACACTTTTTACTATGAAAAGCAAGAATCAATCAGAAAATAGAAGAGAATAAAAATTCCACCAGTAATGGCAACCATAGACATAATACCCAGAAGTAAACATAATTAATCATATGTGGAGTTCCTACATGAAGTAAACTTGAAGACAAAGGATCACGAAAGTAGTTCTGTGCTAATGAAAGACTTACTGAGTTCTTGGATAGGAAGCCTCAATTTTATAAAGCTATCAGGTTTTTTCAAAATTAATTTCTAACCTGCAATCTTAATGAATATATCAAGAGGAGGTTTTTTTTAGCTTGACAATAATGTGTGAAATTCACCCGAAAAAATAAACTTTCTAAAAAGAAGGATCAGAGGAGACTACTTTGACTGGGTATTCAAATGTATTATGAAGTTACAGTAAATATTATACTTTGGATGTGAAGAAAACAATTTCAGGGGAGAAAAAATCAATGGATGGAATAGAGAAAACAAAAATGTACACGGGCACTATATATAAGATAAAATGTTTAAAATCCATTGGTTAAAGAGAATATTGTTTAAATTGATGTATGGTGGACATACAATGTTACACTGGTTTCAGGTGTAGGAGAGATTATTTTAAAAAGACACTACAATTGTGGGTGCATGAGTGGTCCGTTGATTAAGCTTCGACTCTCAGTGTGGGCTCTGGTCACGATCTCAGGGTCCTGGGATCGAGCCCAACATCAGGCTCTGCACTCAGTGTGGAGTCAGCTTGAGATTCTCCCCCTCTCTCTCCCTCCCTGCCCCTTTCCCCACTCTTGTGCTCTCTCTCTCTCTCTCTCAAAATAAATAAATAAATCTTTAAAAAAGATACTATAATTGGACCACAGATTTAACACGAAGGAAGGGAAAAATGAAGGGGGGAAATCAGAGGGGGAGATGAACCATGAGAGACTATGGATTCCAGGAAACAATCTGAGAATTTCAGAGGGGAGGGGGTTAGGGGGATGGGNGTGGGGAGATGGACTAGCCAGTGATGGGTATTAAGGAGGGCACGTATTGCAATGAGCACTGGGTGTTATACTCAAACAATGAAGCATGGAACACTACATCAAAAACTAATGAAGTACTGTATGGTGACTCACATAACACAATAAAAAATAAATAAATAAATAAATAATAAATAAATAAACATGTAAAAGCACAGTTATGTAAGTTTCCAAAAATGAGAAGTATAAGAAGCTTTCATAAAGTAGACACATAATTCAGAAATTATAGACGAGTAGTCTGGTAAGGTTGATGAATTAAAAATATCAAGTAACTGTAAGCAAAGCTATATACAGCAAGTGAAAAAAGAAGAAAAATATTTATACATACCAAAAAGGGCTATTGTGTTTTAATTAACAAGGACTGAGTTAATTAAAAAGCACTGAGAATAAAGAATAACCCCTCAAAAAAAAAGTATGAAGCTTGTGAATAAGCAACTAACAAAAAATAGAAGGGACAGTTTCTCATAATTTAATAAAATCAGCAGTAATTCTGTATAACTGACCAAACCGGCAAAAACTAATGGCTTTGGTGGTATCTAGAGTTGGCAATTTGCATGGATAAGTCGGCTGTATACGCCATTGGCGGGCACGTAAGTTGGGATACCCTTTCTGGAGGACAGATACCTGGGTGATATGTACCAGAACTAGAAATGCAAGCTTGCTCCCTTTGACTGCTAAGATTACCTGTAGGAATCTATCTTTCAAATACGTGCATATTTTTGTAAACATTTGCCAAAGTAAATGTACAAGGTTATTCACTAAAATATTGTTTGTAATTTGGGGGGAAAAAGTGGAAACAAAGTGCCCACCATGAGGAGACTGGTTAAAACTTTCGTGATGTATCTGTTTGATGGACCAATAGGAAACCAGCGAAAGAATGGGGCATGAGGTGTAGGCTGATATGGAAAGACCCCTGGAGAAGCGTCAGTGTGAAAACCTAAAGTGGAGGTGAATGGTGTAGTATAGTCTCTTGAAAAAACATGTGTTTCATATATAACATATAAAAAGAAATATATATGGATTTAATATTATGCAAAAATATATAAAAACTATGTATAGATAGGGGTTTATCTATGATATTCATATACTGGGAAATGCAAACTTTTTTTGTAAGAACAAAAACGGTTCATGGTGTTGAGCACTAAGAAGAGAGATGGAGAGTCAGAAGAGGGGCAGATTATCTTCCATTTTATGCCTTTCTGCACGTTTTGAATTTCCTAAGCATATACATGTATAGCTTTCTATTTTGCCCCCATGCCACCTGGAGTTATTTGGGGCTGGGGGATGCAAGACTTTTTTTTTTTTAATTATCTGTGTTTTTAAAAATCAGGTACATTTTCCTTGTGATGATAGGAGGGACTCCCCAGGTTCTGTAACAGCCTGTGCTACCAAGCTCACGCCCATTCTCTTGCCCCTTCTCCGGCTCCCAGCAGGACAGCTCAGGCTCTGTCATTTTCCTAGGCTCCCCTCCTCACTTACGTGCCACCCAACACCTCCCTAGGCTCCTGCTGAGGTCCAAGCATAGATGGAGAACTGCTGCTGTTGGATTCACTGGCGCCGCCTCGGCTTCAATCTCTCGCACCTGCCTGGCTCCCGGATGTCTCTTCTTTGGCCTCCTAGGGCTGCTCTGGAATCCCCCTGGGCTTGAGCGGTGCCGGTCTCCTCCCAGCCTGTCCCTCCTTGAGTGAGCTTCCCAGGGAGGCTGCCCAGTTGAGGTAGTCCCCACTTGCAATTCAGCGAGGCTTCAGGTAAAGTATAGGGACTGCCTCGTGCTGGCGGATGACCCTGCTTCACTTCTCCAAGCCTCAGTACCTTCAACTGTCAAATGGGGATAATAGCATCTGCCTCCCAGCTCTGCTGCGGGTACAGTGAGATAATGTATGCCCTCCAGTTGGTGAGCACGAAAAGCTAGATTTCTTTTGCTGTTTATTTCCCCTTATTTCCCCATAGTTTTCTTTCCTTACGGGGTTGGGGAGAAGGGAAGGAAGGCTATTGCTAGGTCACCGACCAATGTGACAAAGGTAAGATGTGACTTAGCAATGACAGCCTTGGAGCTCTCCATGCTCCAGACCCTATCCATCCTTCCACGACCAGGGACCCGAGTCTGGGAGCTTCCCCGTCCCAGTGGCTAATGGGCTCCCAGAAGCTCTCCTGGGATGAGCTCGGGCTTTGCCAATTCCAATTTCATCATCTGATTTACCAGACACACGCCTATGACCTGGGGGTCTCTGGGCATGGGCGTTCAAACAGAAAAGAGCCATTAAAATTCAATCAAACCAGGTGGGTAAAGTTCCAAGTGTGCAGTGAGCCCGGGGCCTGGAGATGGGAACTTTCTATGAAGCGGCACCGCCAGCCCCAACCAGGTGCAGACAGACTGTAGTCCTTGCTTTGATTCTCCTTCCAGAACCAGGGGGCAAGATCCTATTGCCATTATTACTGTTAGGGAGAATTCAGCTTTTGTTTCTTTTCTTTGGAACTTGACAACTCTCCTTTAAGGTGGTTCAAGTAAATCCATACTTTTAAAGCCTGTGCTCTTCCGAAAGAGAGGGAAGACATGCACATGGTCCACACAGGTTATGGGGGCAGCCTCTGGGGTCCACACACCTGCCTGCAAACCCCACGTGTGCTGCTGAGAAGCAGGGCAGCACGTGAGTCCTGAAGCTTTGGTCTCCTTGTCTGTACACTGGGAGGATAGCATTCTCTACGTGAGGCTCAAGGTAAGCAACAGACACAAAGCACCTACCAAGGGCCGGGCACACAGTGCCCCAGCAGGCTTGTCCATACTGTTACGGGGTGACGCCATAGGAAGTGAGTTAAAAGTGAACTTCCGAGGCAGAGTATCCGGGGTTCTAATCCAGACTCTGCCATTTGCCGACTGCGTGATTTCGTCATTACTTAACCGCCCTGTGCCTCAGTTTACCTCTCTGGGACATAGGAATGGTAATGGTCTCCCCATCAGGTCGTTGTCGTGAGAGTTAAATGAGTTAACACACGCCGAGTGCTATTGAAAGCCTGGCGTGTAGTGGGTACGGTAAAAATATTGTTTTTTTTTAAAGTATTGTTAATGACAAATGCCCAACTGAAGGAATCCAAAATAGCAAAAGTAAGAAAATATATGTACGCACATATGACCAACCTCAATGGAAGTAGATGGAAGGCAAGGAGAGAACGTCAGAAAACAAATTTCATGCACAGAAAAATAGAATGGATAAATACACTGAAGTGAAATAAGCGCGCACACACAAACACACAAAATACCAAAAAATACCAAAAATGCAAGCTTCTGGTGAGCAACGAAGGGTGGGAGACACCTCAGTGAGGTGGGCCACAGTGAGCATGGGCTTTCCAGAACCGAGGCCGGAAGGGCCTGTGCTTGGAGGTGGGCCCGGTGCAGCCAGTAGCTGACGGAGGCCCTGCTGGCAGAAGGCCCGGTTCGGAGACGTGCAGTCTGCCTCTATGTGGACTGCTTCTCCCTCTCCCCGCCTGGGTACCAGCCACCTGGTGCCAGCCGTTCTGCCCCAGGCCAGCGCCCTCTTTGTCATCACCTGGCTCTCTGAGGGTCTCTGAGAAGAGACCTGATGTTGGCCCTGTCTTTCCCAGGACACCTGCCTCAGACCTCCACCTGCCTCAGACCTCCTTCTCCCTCACCACACAGGGGCCCGACCACCCAGCTTCTCAGCCAGCTTCCCGCCTCGCCAGCCCACCCATGGACCATCTTCAGCCTTGAGACACGACCTGAAAAATGATGAAAGGGATTTTCATCCTCCTCACGCAGTCAATCTTTGGGGTGACCCCTCGCACCAAAGACTTTGAGAAATGGACGTGAATCAATCAATATGAATTCATGCCCGATACTCACAAAATATGGGACTGGTGTGGTCATATGTTAGGGGGTATAAGAGAAATCACAGACTACCTGCCGCTTTCCAAGAGCTCAAAAGAGTGGAAGGGAGAAACAGCCCAGATATGGGGTGCGACCAAAAATAAGTCAATACAGCAATCAGTGGAGTGTTCGCCAAATCTGAGTGTTTTCCCGTGGCAGGGAGTGCCCTGAGCAGACCAGGGAGGGAAGACACGGGGCCCTGCTATGGGGGAGAAAGGAACCCCTTTGAAGGACCTAAGACCTGGTGGATGGAGATACAGGTGAGAGAGCACGGGGGAACCTTCAGGCACCAGGGGGTGTCCAGCACTCCTCCTACCCTGCTCTGGGTTATAAAATGTGAAGTGCTCACACATTTAGTCTTCACAACATCCCTGTGTGGGAGGCGCCACGATCGGGGCCATATCATAAACGAGGAGACCCAAGCCTAAGGGAGGAGCTGGCCCGTGGTCCAGCAGTTGCCAAGCACAAGGGTGGGGCTCAGCCCTGGGCCCTTGACCTCCCAGCTGAGGTGCGAGGCGAGATGGCGTGTGTATTCGGAGTCAGCACTTAACCAGCAGCCTGTTTCTTTGGCCTTCAAATGGAGGTAATAACCCTACCCCATGGGGTGTGGGGGCCTAAATGAGAGAAGGGAGGTAAAGTTCCTGGTTTATAGCAGGCGCTCAGTGTCCCCAGCCATCCCCCCCTCAGTCCCCTTGAACCTATGCACTGATACTTTACTTCATAGCACGTGTGGTCACCATTTCCGGAAAGTCCATCAGATTTCTAGGTCTTTGCTTGGTTTGCATAGGTTTTTTCTACCTGGGATGCCTTGTTCTTCTGTCTCCAGGCTTCCAAAACCGGGAAGTCTCCAAGTCCCCATTTAGGTAGCATTTACCCCGTGAAACCTCTGTTCCCTCCAGTTGGAAGAGGCTTTTCTTCCCTCTGGGGAAGACCCTGGGGTTTTCTGGGTGGGCTGCTTTGGAGCACCCTGGGTCTCAGCTTTGCCACCCAGAAAAGGGGACGATGACACTCACCCCATCGAGCTGTGCAAGGTGTGTTACACTTGACAGAGCACAAGAAGCGCCTAGTGAGTGGTGTCTGTTATTCTGTCCTCATTATTACTTGACGAACTCTTTCGCGTAGTGTAGTTCCCACTGAATCTGGTTTCTTTTCCTTCTTAGATGAGGGATCAGGGCGGGAATATTTTTAAATAATGCTTTGTTTTTTCCACAATGCCCAGCACAGAGCCTAGAATATAAGAGGTGCTCAGTGAATGAGGATCGATCAAAGGGAGCAAATAGCAAACTGGAGATCACACAATGGGGGAGATGGACCTGATTCAAGGGAATAAGGCTCTGTTCACACCTGCTGTGTGCTAAGTGCTTGCAGTTTGCAAAGCCTCATGCTAGGTGCTCTAGAGTATGGGCAGAAACTCTGGGATGCTATCTGGCCCCAGGGATTAGCCTTCTGGTTGGGACTAAGTGGGAGGGTCCAGCACACGGTTTATCAGCGAAGCACAGAAATTTTCAGAAGCACCCTTGGGAAAGCTGAGAACGAGGTCTGGCAGAATACAAGTCTTATGGCTACAGGGATATTCTCTTTTTCATCTACTGCTAGATGTCCTGTGTCCAGCCAAGTGTCATGGGCCGCTCAAAGCACACCATGGGTTCAATGAAATGTGGAAATCTTCTGGAGGAGGAGGAGAGAAATGGTGTGGATTGTTGGGGGAGGAAGAGAAAGGTGTTTCATAGGTGGACAGAAATAGGAGTCCAAAAAACCCCGAAAAACAAAACAAAACAAAAAACCCAACTATAAGCAGAGGATGGGTAGCAGAAGTTTTGCTGGCAAAATATTGGGGACAAATTGTATATCCAACAATATAAAAGTGGTTATGTAAATTATGACACTCCACTCAATGTAATTATTTATGGGCATTAAAAATTAAGTTTGCAAAGACCTTATAACAAGATAAGATTGTTAGTGACAAACGCAATGATAGAGAATCGCACAGGAGACTATTAGAAGCATCTTTCTTTAAATCCTAGGTTTATGAATGATTGGTTTCTCCTCTCTATGTTCTATTTTTCTGGGTTTCTCAAAACTTCTATGACCACGCACAATTTTTAATATGGAAAAACAATGAAATTATAAACTTGAATTGTGTAACAGATCTACATTAACTAAAGTATTTTCTAGGAGCACCTGGGTGGCTCAGTCTTTAAGCGTCTGCCTTTGGCTCAGGTCATGATCCCAGAGTCCTGGAATCGAGCCCCAGGGCAGGCTCCCTGTTAAGGGGGGGGTGTTGCTTCTCTGTCTCCAGCTCCCCCCAGCTTGTGTTGCCTCTCTTGCTGTCTCTCTCTGCCAAGTAAATAAATAAATAAAATCTTTAAAAAAAAAAGAAAAAGAAAATTTTTTTTAAAAAGTGTTTTTGGGGTGCCTGGGTGGCACAGCAGTTAAGCGTCTGCCTTCGGCTCAGGGCGTGATCCCGGAGTTATGGGATCGAGCCCCACATCAGGCTCTTCCACTATGAGCCTGCTTCTTCCTCTCCCACTCCCCCTGCTTGTGTTCCCTCTCTCACTGGCTGTCTCTATTTCTCTGTCGAATAAATAAATAAAATCTTTTTTTTAAAGTGTTTTCTAGATATAAGCAGACTCCTGGAGTTTATATTCACAAATTGTAGTGCAGCGTGCATAAGTATCCCTTCCCTTTCCTGATTTTGATAATGGAGAAGATATTGAATATGATCTGCATACATCATATTTCAGGGTATGTATGTGTGAATCTCTTGCTCTTTCCCTTAACTTGAGATGATCACATATGGTTATATCCTTATGATATGTACATAGACATTTATATACACACATGCTGAATCAGAACGTAGTTGGGGTGGTGAAAGGTGGCCAGATGGCTAGACTGGTGGGTAATAGACTAGGATAGACCCCTAGTGCATGCTGGCAAGTCCAAAGGTGTGTTACAGACTGAGAGAGGCAAGACGTTCTAGCAAAAACACATCCTGTCTCTGAAATGGACTCAAAGTTTGAGAAAGAAACGGAACAACAGAGACTATTTGTGGTTTCCTTCCTTCCCATCTCTCTGTCTCTGTCTCTCTCTCTCTCTCACACACACACACACACCCTCCTCTTTCTCTCTCTCCCCATCTCTTCCTCTCCGACTGACTGCTGTAGGAGTCGTCCAGCCCGAGGCAGCTACAGCTGAGGAACACTGTCCCTGGGCATTTTGCCCGAGAGAAAGAGGCAATCAGGGCTTTGGAGAAATGTGTCTGACAATGACAAAAGCCCAAAGTGGTCAAAATGGGCTGAGTTTTTGAGAGAAAAGATCTATTTTTAGACCTGTCCGGGGCGGGGCTGTGTTTTGAAAATAATTATTTAAGATTGAATGTAATTCACTTAATGTGCAAGGAAGTTACTACTTTCAGAGAGAAATAAAGATCCTCAGAACCCAGATTCCTCTGAGCTCTACCTCAGCCTTAGCCCGGGGTGATCACTAAGTCCTCTGGTGAGAAGATAATTTTATTTTAATTCTCATGCAATAGCTGAGAAACTTCCATGCTAATGTCAGCTATCAATCTTTATGAGTAAATTATTGTCCTCACAATTAGGGTGTGGGGCAGGAGAGGATGACATACTTTAGAAGCTATAAAGCTTCTTGGATATAATTTTCTTCCTAGGCCATTATAAACATAGCAACCTTTTATTTTTAATAGCTTAAGCTATTGAAAGAGTAAAAAGAAAAGATTTCAGTCACTTTGCAGATACCGCTTTGATAAAGGAGGACCAGACATTTACTTTTTTGTTCCATCTTAGAAAGAATAATGACTTTCCCCCCACACTTTAAAATGTGAATGAATTAATTTGACTTTGAAATTCTCCTGACACTCCTTGAGGTAACTGGAGACACATGTGGTCAAATCGGATTTGGCAAGCAAGACTTTTCCAAGCTTTTTTTTTTCTTTTTCTTTTTCTTTCTTTTTTGCCTTCTCTTCGAGCAGACTAGCTTGCAAGGATTCCCCAGCTCACTGGAGAAACACTTCTCCAACAGATAAGAGCCCCAAGCCTGAAATCCAAGCCATGACTTCATTGGGGAACTCAGTACTTGGGGGTTTCAGGGCTCTTGGCCTTTGGATTCTATGAAGGCGATAACTTCGCGGAATTCAAAAGGACAGTGGAGGCCAGATGCTTCCTGTCTTTTATTTACCTGATGAGGAATTTAAAGTGAAGGGGCTCAACTAAACTGCCAGAGTCCCCCATGGTTGGTGACAGAGCGGGGACCAGAACCCAGGCTTCTGGGCTGAACCCCCGCCTGGGGGTGAAGGGGGTCTCACACAATCGCTCCTCTGGCGTCCCCACACAAAGCCCCAGCCCTGTTCGCCAAGGACGCCCCAGTGGTACCCACCTCAAGGGGTCGTGTGAAGGTCAAGTGAGCCCCTTCGGACAAAGCGTGGACAGCAGTGCCTGGGACACAGTGTTCATTCTTCTTAGCGGTTTAACTGGGAGAATGATACTCAAAACAGGAGGAGAGGCAGCGAGAGCGCCTGGGCCCTGACCTCCCTTGCGAGGGCAGAACAGTCACTGGTCAGGCGCGGAGCTTGTACCAGGAATTCAAGTCATTCGCTCTTTCTTTAGATGTTTACCAGGCATTAAGGCCAGCATTTTGAAAGAAAAGCTTTGGAGTTTTAGTTGTTTGCGTTGAAAATACTTAAGTTCTGTCCTGCATCTTTCTGTTAAGGAAAAGAAACTGGGCCGGTACAGGAGGTTTGGTGCCGTTGTCCCAAATATAAGAAGGCAGTTACTTCCTGTGTTAGAGAATCCTTTGGGGTTTTTTTCCTAAAGAAGCTGGGTATGGTTGTACATAACCGACAACTCTCTCAGCGTCCCGTGCGAAGCTGCACTTCTATGCCTCGCGTCCTCAGTAAAAAGGATGCAAGGATGGATCTTTGTTTCCTATGAATGTGGAAAGGTTTTGAGTAATATGTTGTTTCCGAGGAAGAAAACCGCTTGGTGAAATGAGAGCTGTGTTTGTGTTGCCCTTCCAGACTCCTTTTCCAAAGTCTACACCTTAGGCCAGCACCAACTGCCTGCTAAGTTTCTGGAAAGTTGTCGGCTCCTCCCCCCTCCCCAAAGTCCCCTAATTAGCCCCTCCCCGTCTCCCCCAAGTTGCATAATTAGCCCCTCCCCCTCCCCAGTTGCATAATTAGTTCCTCCCCCCTCCCCAAGTTGCATAATTAGCTCCTCCCCTCTCCCCCAAGTTGCATAATTAGCTCCTCCCCCTCTTCACCAAGTTCCATAATTAGCCCCGCCCTCTTCCCCACACCCTGGCACCACGAAGGCACGGGTAGGCTCCAGGCACTGATGGTCTTACTGCAAGGGTCCAGGAGCCACAGGGCTCGGGGGAAGTATGTCAAGTTCGAGGGCACCAGTGGGGAGACTGAAGGGCAGCTTCAGTCCTTGGGACACAGGGCGTCTCTGTGATGTGATTAAGCGCCACTGCGCTCCCCCACCCAGGGGGCTCCACTGCTCTGTCTGTGGGGGTGGATAAGGCTGCTGCTTACAAGGGAAGCTAGACCCTGTCCCTGGCCTACTAGGCTTCTTGACAATAAACACTGCTGTTATGGAGGGCATCCTGTGCGTTCGACATTGTGTTAAGTGCTGTCCCCAAAGCGTCCCTTTCAATCCCCCGCAGCACCCCTCAGAGGCCATCATCACCCCCATGTCACAGGTGGAGGCTGAGCAGGGTGAACCCAGCCAGCGAGGGGCAGGGCCTGTGCTTGAGCCCCAGTCCCCATCCCTTGGTGATTCAGGACAGCAGAGCGGTCCCCTAATTTCTCCTGCATTGCCCCTTTATGAGAGAGAGAGGTTGCACGTGGGCTGCTCTAGCGCCTCGGCCCTGTCAGCATCGGCCTCCGCATAGAACGGATGGTCCACCCTTAGATAAAGGATTGTATTTGATCTTATTTTCTTGGATTCCCAGTATCAATTCCATCTAGCACCTTCCTCGCATTTGTGACAGCCTCGAGATGTGAGCATAAAGCTCTTTGTTCTCAGACGCTGTTTCCTGCTTGTTTTCCCAAAGTTTGCCTCAACCTGGGGATTTAAGAGGATGAAGCCATTTCTCTTCAACTCCGTTTGATTGTATTTCGGAAAAATGAAAATATGCAAATCCTTTCCCTTCAGGCTTGCTCTCATTTAAAGTCTGAAGATGAGGAAAGAAGTTGGGAAGGAAGAAATAATCCCTCCCTCACACCTGCTGTTTTTTCACCTAAGTCCTGTCCGGTCCAAACTTCCCACCAGCCATCGTGGGGTCCTGGATGGGTTTGCCAGTGGTTTCCTGAAATCTCCCAGGACTTCTGTCCCATAAATACACTGGACACAGCCTCCTTTTCGGGTGCCTTCCTCTTGGTAAGGGTTAGTTAGGACCCATATCCTAGAGATTGTTTCTTCTTAAATAAATCATTGTGTCTTGGCTTTTGACCCTGCACCCGTTCATTAAAACTGGTTCATTTCCTCAGTTTCTTCAATGGAGTTCCCATCCAAACCAGTTCCCCCATGAGTGGGATTCCCAGTTTAAAGGTTACTTTGATTTTGATCTTGAGTGTTTAAAGACCTCCATTCCTCCTTCTCTTATCCACCTGGACGGGGTGAGGGTTACATGGGGGAGCCCTTCTGGAGTCAAATCTGACCCACCAAATGAAGAAACACAGTTTGACCCTTTGAAAACCGAATCAGTATAATCATGAAGGGTGGTTCTTTTTCGGGGATTCTGAGACACTGGCTGTTTGATAAGGCTGCTCTCTAGAACTTCTCCCTTGAAGTACCAAGCCGGCTTAGGCTCCGTCCTCATGGCGTGCCCCTGAATCCCATGTTCGATCTATTTTTTAAACCCTTATCCCAAGGGAAGCGAATACTCAATTTTCTCTCTCATTTTCCAAATGCAGTCAGGTTATTAGTTTTGACTTAATGAAGAATAGTTGGTGGGAACAAGCCAGGCTCTGAACCACCAAGGGAAGAGTTGAGGGCTCTGAGGGGAAAGAGGAAAAAAAAAAAAAAAAAGGAGAGGTGGCAGAGAATCGAATATAGGCAAGTAAGCACTTTTCCCATTTCACATTAAACAGTTTGATGCCATTTTTTAAATGAAGGAAAGAAATATTTTAGATATTCTAAGCAGAATGCTTAAACCACAAATTCTGTAAAAAATGAACAGCATAAGCTATTAGCAGCCGTACGCGTCATAAACACCTTAGGCGAGACAATCAGATACTAATGCCAACAGCACCTCCGAGCCATCCGTCTGCACAGCGCTCGACTTCTGCAATTTCATAAGATAAATGCCTCTGCTGTTTTAAGATGATGAAAGTACAGCTGAGACGAATCTCCGTATTTTTCACCAGTGATTTAATAAAGGCCAGCTCAGAATAAATATGGAACGGCTACTCCGAAAGCTTTTTTAGCTTTGTGCTGAAATGTGTTGGAACTTTCTTCCGCAAATTGATTGTATCCCAAGTTCCGTTTTGTCCACACATGAAAGGAAGACGTTTCTGAAGCCATGGACTCGAAACATCCCATGTGACATGGGGTGGCTGAATGGGGAGTTTAGGGAAAGGTGCTTCCTTGGGTAAAGTCAGGGGCTGGGGATGGTGAAGTTGACCCTTACTTTTTTTGGCCCGAAAGGGGTACCGAGAAAGACTGGGGAGAGAAGGAATCTGAGTCCTGGTTTTTGCTGTCCCTTATCTTGGGCTTCTCAAAAAAGTGCTTATGCCTATATGATGTCACACTTTGGGTTTATTTTTTGTATCTCAAGATGTCTTAAACACATGCAATCAATAAAGAGTGAGACAGGTAGATGGATATATAGATGGACAGTCAGAGGGGCGGGTAGATAAACACACTTCAAGATATTACAGGTCATTACTTCCCAAAGTAGTCAAAATCCTAGGGGACAAGGCTGACTATAATTTTAGAGGATCTATTTAAATCTTATATTCATGAGTAAGAAAAGTGGTGTTTTTTTTTTCCCCATTTTTGATGAGTGAGAGAGGAGGGCAAGCAAGAGAACAAATGAGGTGGAACGGATTTATTAATATTTCTTTGGGCCCATGTTCTCAGCAGCTGCCTCCTTTAGTATGTCAACTAGCCCCTTCTGGAGTCCCCGTTAGGCTGTGCGTGTGCGCACGTGCGCGTGTATGCTTGCTTGTGACTGTCATTGGTTTGCAGCCCACTTTCTGGGATGACAAGAGCTTGTCAGGGAAAAGCAGTGGTCCGTTTGCAGGTTTTGGCAGGGGGCCGGCAGGGTTGGCTCCTCCGATGTTGGGGGAAGCCCCCACCCCCCACTTTCCAACGCTGCAGCTGGGGGCCGTGTCTGTCCGCTGTCCACCCCCCTGCCCTGGACCCTGCTGACTTTAATTACTCCCTCCTTGGCCCAATTCACAGGTGGCTTCCCTGGGAGAAGGCGTCTACCTCTCCCCAAACCCCCGGCTGCTCATTTCCTCAGTGGATTAGCAGGGCCATGATGAAACAGAAGCTTGTGGCTTCTCCATTCTTTACACAACCTGGTGTTAGAGGTTGACCTTTCACCCCTGGAGATTCGGAGGATTAAGGCCGCTTTTAAGTCCCGCTCTGGTTACTAATCCACCACTTTCACTGGATGTTATGTAAGCACTTCCTGACTTACCCTTTAAATCCTGTAAACATAATAAAACAGAGTTTAACCTTTACCTTTGGATTTCCCCACTATCTTTTGCACTGTCGAATCAACTGGACGGATCCAGGAACAGAAAGCTAATAAGTGATAGCCTGATTTTTTTTTTTTTTTTGCCCTGGGACATGTAACAAAACATTACAATCTTTAATATATTCAGGTCAAATAGTTGTGGGGGAGCACCGAAAGCTTCAGGCTGCACAAATAATGTTTCTCTCCCCTTTAACTGCATATATTTTCCCACAAAACAATGAAGCAGATGGTATTGGGTGTTTCCTCCCCTCCCCCTTTTCAACAAATTAGACCAATAAGGTCCAAATGATAGCTGGAAAAATAGGCTTTTGAGGCGGTTTGCAGTAATACAGACTTTCACTGCTCTTGTCTCAAGCCCGCAGCCTCCTGAGAGTGTCCCGGGGGGCCCGCTTTTGCAGACTTCACACTTTTGCGCATGAATATTATTAGCTAGCTCTGATTTCTAGGCCCAAAAAGCAATTCCAAACTTGTTTTGGACAAACATAGAATGCATTCATCCTTCTTATTTTCTGTTCACCCTTTGACTGGTCAGATGCCTTTCCTGAATGTTGTTCCTTAGGGACTGAGTTACAGAATTGCCAGAAACTGTGTCTAAGAGTTCCCGTTTGGTAGCAGATTGCCACCAGCCTCCCGGTTAGTGGGGACCAAGACTTCGACACATCATTATTGTCACCGTGAAGTCAGTGTCCACCACCAGAGCTTCTGAGCTGGCCACCTTTATAATGTTCCTTATAGGGAAAAGAGAAGATTCTGGATTAGATTAATTCTTGTCTTTTTTTTTTTTTCTGTTGTTGTTGCTGTTCCTTCCTTTTGCCACTAAGAGAATCTAGCAGACTTATCTGGGCAGCAGGTGGGGGTGAAAGGAAGGTGGGCAGGCACTAGAAGGCCAGCCAAGCAATGCGACGGCTTGGGACCAGCCCGCCTGTGACCCTGTGCATGTCACCAACCATATGTGGCCCTCAATTTCCCCATCTTCAAATGGTGATAACATCCCTGACTCCTTCCTCTGGATCGCTGAAAGAAAAATTGCATGCAGGGCTTTCATGTTGAACGAATATATGGCTGAATGTTCACAGAAAAATTGTGATTGGCTGGGTGACAGGCTATAAAGAAAGGAATACCCTGTATCATTAGAAACTCTAGTAATCAAATTAAATACAGAGAGGACAGCTCATTCAGATGTCCAACGGGCTATACAAATTTATCTTCTCCTTAGGCCGCGTGGTCCCCGGATAAATCCGAAGGGTCTGAAATCCTCTCTGGGTCCCCAGTCCCACATCGCTACCTAGCCAGGCCCTGTGCTAGGTCAGGAGGCATCTGATTAATTTAATCCACACCACAGCCGTGTGTTGTAGGTGTTAACACCATCCACACCCCAGGGAAACGAAAATTCAGAGAGGTCAGTGTGCAACTGAGGCTCACACCCAGAGCCACCTGGGTCCTGCCTCAGCGCACAGATGAGCCCGTGTAGACACGGCAATGGTGTGCCTTTTGCACCTCTTTCTCACGTCACCGTCTTCCATCCTCCCGGCTTTCCAAGCAGTTGAGATAATGAGGAGCCATAAATGTAGAATGTGATTTATTGTAATGTATGGATATTTCGAAACATTCCCTGGAGAAAACGTGAAGTGCCCCGGGTTGGGGTGGGAAGGAGGAATCAAAGGGTTTGTTAGCCCAAGCAAGTGTGGAATCGCTGGATGCCGTGGGGGCCGAGAGGGGACTTCCCTGGGATTTCCTTAGTGTCTCCACTCTTCTGGGCCCCTAGAGACACCCTGCAGGAGGGGCACTGGGCCTTGTCTGCCTACAGCGATGGTCCTTCCCCGGGTCCTGCAGGGCGGAGGTCCTGCGCGCTCAAGGCTGAGGAGTCACACGTTCCTCCCCACCCCTTACCACAGACCATCCCATGGCTGCAGAATTACTGGGCATCTGAGCACTTAAGAAATGTTCTGGACAAGGAGCACGTGTAATTTGTGTCTTGCAGTAAATGCTTTTTCAGTGAGTCTCGGTAGAGGTGTAATGTCCTGTTTGTGACGAACGTGTCCTTTCTTGCAGGTAGATGTGTCACCGCTCGGCTCTCGTGCGAAGCCCTCACACAGAAAGATAGATGCTAGGCTGTGCTCACGGGTGTACGCGCGTGCCGCGCATTATAGCTGAGGGAGGAAGGGAGCCTCTCCAGGCCCAGCAGCACCTCCCTTGGTATTTGCTACCTGTCCCTTTGGTGATGAGGAGCCGGAGAGAGGGCGACATGGGTGCCAGAATGGAGATACCCCAAAGCTGGCTGAATCCGCATCTAGCTCAGCTTGAAGACATGAAGCTTCCCAGCGGCAAGGTCCCCCGGCGTGCACACACCTGTGCACACGCCTTCACACACTCAGCTCCTTTGCCTTCTGTCCCCCAACAAAGTTCACCAAGTCCAGTCCTTCCTGGGTCCTGCCAGGTGGAAAGGGGAGAATCCAAAGGAGTCTCTTCATCTGGGAAATGGGAAGATCACTACCTGTCCCACCCAGTTCTCAGAATTTTTTCTGAAGGTCAAGGTGACAATGGGGGTGATAGAATTTTTACACTGCAACCCAAATAGCAGACACAGATCAAGTGTAAGCTCCATGAAGATGGGGACATTGTTTTGTCCACTGAAATATTTTCAAGCCCTAGGAGAGAGTAGATGTGCAGTGAATATTTGATAAATCAAAGAACCCATAAGTGTATGAGACAAATAATAGGGTAATAGAACTTCTCGAAAAACCATGGAGTCCCATGACTGTTTTGGATATCTTTGCAATGGGACACTATACATTAGCTTACCAGGTCACGGAGCCTTTTCTGTTTTTCACAACATAACATTTCTTTAAAGGGTATTAGTAGCATCTCAGTATTCGACAAGATATGAGAAAGATTCGTATAACTGTCGTGGCGGCAGTCACAGTAATTACAGTAGAATATCCTTAACTCAGGGATACCCTTAACTCAAGCTCTGCAACCAGGCATCTGAAAAGCAGCCGAGGGCCCAGAGGAAACAGAAAGTCTTCAGTGGGCCAGCACGGATGTCCTAGGGCTCATGTGAGAGCTCAATTGTCCTCCCTTTGAATCTGTTCACTCTTACTCTGCACCTAATCATAACACGCGTGGCGATTTATCTCCTCACGCCGGAAGTGAGCGCTCAGGGTAAGAGAGGAGGCAGAAAAAGCACTGAGAATAAAAAGTCACACACGCTAAAAATATCTAACGTAGGATCAGTTGATAGAGAAACTTCCCGACAAATTCTTACAGCCTGCTAAGTATTCACTTTTTAGTCTTTAAACAACTTGAAATTCTTTTTTTTTTTTGCATTTAATTGAACCATACATCAACAAATGTTCATTGAGGGCCCACTATGTACCAGACATGGGGGTTAGAAAACTTAAGGAGTGCTAAGGTAATCTTTCCTTATGGGCTTAGATCCCTGCGTGAGATGCTCTGCAGCGACCGATGTCTCTCGGCCGCCAGGTCCAGCCCAGCTCCTTCTTCCCACGGCGCCGGGACCGTGCGCATCAGTAGTGAGCTTGGACCTGGGAGCCGGCTTCTGTGAAGGCACACATCTCTGACACGCGAGCCGTCCACTGCATCCCCAGAAGCTGATGCCATGGAAGGTAGGAAGGAAGTGAGAAGACGAAGAGAATAACAGAAGTGTGCCTGTTGTCTCTCTGTCTGCTCGGTTAGCCGAAAAGCAGGAAACTGTTGAGTTTCTAATTCACTGTCTTTTCTGGTTCCTGAACCCACACGGTTGATTTTCTAACATTAGAATACACACCTGAGGGGCCTCCACATCTTCCTTGCGTACTGTTATTGCTGAAAAGCAGCAAGGCCGTGGGGACAAAAAGGGTCTGGGATCAGAAAGACCTGATGCGTTTCTCACCCCTGCCTTTTAGAGTGGATAAGTTACCTTATACTTCTTTAGGCCTTTGTTTTCTCAGCTATAAAGTGGATGAAATGACATCCGCTTGGTAGGGATCTCGTGCAGGTCTGACCTATGTAAAGCCCTTCACCTTGTTACATATAGAGGCTTAGTGAACAGGAACATTTGGGTTATTGCGGCAATCGAAATTCTTAGTGATAGCGCAGAATGACTAAGAAAAGCTTAAATAATGTATTGAGTCTGCTTCCAAAAGACAAGGACGCCGATTTCTAGCCAAAGGCAACTGTAATGGCATGTATGTCGAAGGACAGCTGGTCCACTGAGGTGACAAAGAACATAGACCTTGGAGTCAGGCAAAGCCAGGTCCAAACCCAGGCCTTTCGTTCCCAGCTGTGACTCACCAGACATGTGACCAAACATGGCGAAGTCTCAATTCCTTCACCTGTTAAAAAAAAAATGGGGTTGATTGTGAAGATTAAAGATATGTAAAGATTAAAGATCTATGTTAAAAGATATGATGTTAATAAGATGCTTGGCACAGAATAGGAATGTAGTCATGAGCATTGATAGTTTTAGCTGGAAAATTCAATTGTAATGAGAGTCCCAATCTCAGCATCACCCACAGCATATTAATAATCAGAATGATAGCAATAATTAATAATCATATCAGTTATCACCTAGGGCACGATCAGAAAAGAAACTTCACAAAAAAATCAACCCTCGGTATTACGAGGACATTTTTTTCTAAAAATTTTATTAAATCAAATATTGCCAGCAACAGATGCATTTGCTAGATTTCATGCCATAAATAACCATAACCACTTAGAATCGTAGTTACATGGCTTCCTTGTAGCTCACAGTTACCAATCAGTAGGGTTTGCTAAGGCCAAACAGTTCCCAAATAAAGTGGCAACGAAGAAAAGAATCAGAGTAGATGTGTTTTATGGCATAAGACCCTTTTCAAATTGAAGTGTGAAAAGAATCAATGCGACCAGTTGCCTAACTATCCCCAGAGTCCAGGTAGAGCAATTACTGAAATAACAAAATGAATGCAGAGGAGAAAAAATAAAAAAGAGCCTTCCTACCAAGGTAATTCTGGAAAGGCAGAGCAGTACCTTGTAAACCTTCTGTTTCCATAGCTCCCCAGCAAACAAGGGCTTTGGACTCAGGCAAAAACTGCATTATCTACAGCCAAAACTCTCAGCGTGAAGGTGACTTTTCTAGAAGGAAAGGTAACTTAATTGGGGTATTGAGGTTCTAGATAATTCTTTCTGTGCTAAACACATTTCATATTTTGTGGGTAAGAAATGGTTCTCTTTCAGCATCTATCTTGCCTTCTAGATATCAAGGAAGGGGGATTGGTGTTAAGTTTTCTTTCTTTCTTTCTTCTTTCTTTCTTTCTTTCTTTTTCTTTCTTTCTTTCTTTCTTTTTTTTTTTTTTTTAACTGGTTGAGGATTCCTTGATTCTGTGTGTAAAACAGATGAATGGAAGTTACCCTAGTTGGCGCTGGAGTCCCTTCTGTTCACTGCCCTCTCCTTCACCTGAGGGACCTCATGGAAACTCAGAGGAACCCTAACACTCAAGAGAAACCATCGGAAATTACTTTCTCTTCTCAGCCAGCTCTAATAATCGAGTTATTTTATTCTTACACTAAAAAACAATCCTCTCCAGTCAGAAATTTCCCGGGTTTGAGGGCACGTTTAGAGGATCAGGACTGCTAGAGAAGTGTTTGAAGTTTCTAATAAGGGGAAGCCAGCTCCCAAAGTGCTAGAGACAGGGACATGAATGACATTTCTGATGACAGAGAGCACATCAAAACCAAATGGCCCTTGGGAAATCCAGAGGGATGAGAGCTGGTCCGTAGTAGGGGCTACAAGCCATGTCCATCTGTAGTGTTCGCCCTTCAAACTCAAATAAGGCCCAAGGGGAAGAGACCTCAACTTGTTAATCCTGTAATATTCAGTCAGTAATGGAAGAGTCAGGTTAGGGATGCTCGAGAAGGTGGTAGGTCCATCCCACTGTGCTCAGAGAGTTCTGTGCCGTTACCTTAAGATTTCCAAGGAGGAGATTCTGTGAAACCCTTCGCTCACTATTATGGGATTTTATCACCTCCACAACTGAGAAACCCCATTTTGTCAGCTAACATAAACCTTTCATGGAAGAATCAGTGCCCATTTTTGTCTAAGAGACAATCAGGAATTGCTGATGACTTCTCAACACCTTTGAGCTTTCTCAAGTCCCATATCTTGAGTATATTTTTTCCGTGGTGTGGAAATTGCAAGTGACTTCAAGCTACAGACGTTGTGAATTAATTTCCTATGCCTGCCCCTGGGGTCCTGGGAGGAAATGGGTGCACCTGCCCCAAATCAAATGAATAATTCATATCGCATCTGGGTCTAAAAGGTGATAGGCAGCATAGAAATGCAGAAACAGCTGGAAACACGATTAAGAATGTCCTCCCCGCAAAAAACACTAAGGCAGAAAGGTAAACTTTAGGTGATTGCCCGGGTGCTTATTCTTCTGGGTTTTGTGATCTTGGGGGTTCTGGCACACGTATTCCTCTTGAAAGCTCTGGCTGGGGAGCTCAGAGGGCAAGGAGGGCAAAAGAAGACAAGGCTCAGGGAATGGCTATGTTCTCCATATTAAGGGGAGATCACCCAGCGCTGGGGACTGTAACGTGTGCCTCTGGGCACTCAGGCATCTACAGACAAGTGTGTCTTCCTGCAGCTGGGAAGATGGCGTTGTTAATGAGAGGCAGGTATTTTAGTGTGGCCCTATGCGGGAGAGGACCCCAATCTGCTGTGTGACAGTTGTGTCACTATGGGAGATTGTTTTTGCAAAAGTGTCCTATCTACACTCCATCCCATGTGTTTTTCTTTCATGTGACACTGGCACTGATCTTTGAGAAGTGGGGTCTATGTTTTCTTCCTTGAACCTGGATGGACATTTGTAATTGCTTTGGCCAATAGAATATATTAGATGTGGTGCTGCATGGCCTCCGAGGATGGTCACAAAAGCACGGCTCCCACATGGCTCTTTCTCCCTCTGGATGCTTGCTCATGGGATCCAGCCACCATGTTGTAAGGAAGCCCAGGCCACATGGAGAGGCCACACAACAGCGCTCCAGCCAACAACCCCAGCGGACAGCCCAGATCGACCTGCAGATATGAGAGTGAGCTGGCCTGCAGAGGGATCCAGTCCCCAAACCTCAAGTCCTCAGGTGAGGCCACAGGACATTCTAGAGCAGAGACAAACCATTTCCTCTATGCCTGGTATGAATTCCTGGCCCACAGAGATGGTGAGAGGTAGTGATTATTGTTGTTCAAAGGCCCTACGATTTGGAACTTGGGCAAATTATTTGCCTCTTTTTTGCTGCAATCTCTGTATTCTCTACGATTTTCAGATAAAACAAATGAGATAAAAGATCTACAGGGTCTTCTGTCTAGTATGTGCTGTTGTAAAAGGGAGCTAATGCAACATGGGGGGCTGAGAGAGCCGGGACGGGGCCTCACCCCCTTTGAGCATCTTTGCATATCACCTGGGGCCAGCTGCACTTACGGCTGCACCAGTCACACGGCCCCTGCTGTCATCCTGGATGCCCTTGTTTGCCCACCATTTGCTCTGCCCAGGCCTCCACCCCTGAGTTAGATGGGGAACTCCTTGTGGGCCCAGCCTCAACACTCTGGGCACATAGAAGGCATGCAGCAAATACCAATAATCCTGTTAGTTTTTAAATTCAAGGTTGTTGCTGGTCGCACAGAGGTAATGTGTGTTGGGGGAGCAGGTGGGGTTAGAGAAGGAAGAGGTGGAATTCCCTTCCTCCTTTCTGTGCTGATGATTGATTCTCTCTAGTCTTTCCAGACTCACCTGTAGGTCCCATCTCTTTGAAAACCCCGCAGACGTCCCTCTCTGTTCCTGTATGCTTCTAGAGCAACCCATGTTTCCTTCTACTCATACCACCAGAATGTCTCCATCACCCGCCACTCCCCATTAGACCATGAGCAAGATCAAGTGCTTTATAGCCATATCCCCAATTATCTGCCCAGTCTGTGGCACAGGGCAGGTGCTCAAAAAATACGGACAGATGAGTAACACATGAATGAATGAGCAAATGAATTTAGACTGTTCATTTGCTACTTGTTGGCACAGTGACCTTGGTTAAGTCTGTTTATTATTTGGGGGGCTATTGTTCTCATTTTCATAAGCGCAAAGTGTTTCGACCCCTACCGAGGGCCAAATGAGATCGTGTATGTGAAAGTACTTGCAAAATGCACAGTGTTGCTCAAATAGGAGACTCATCATTTGTTTACTCTGTATAGAAGAGAAGGAAGGTTGGCAAGAAGGGGATGGGCAGATGGAGGTGGGTTGGCAAGGGATGGAAGGGCGTCACCATCACTGACAAAAGCAGTAACGAAAATCACCGTATAGCAGCTTGCCCTGAGCATGAATTATATTCCAGGAACTCTTGGAATGTGCGGACCTTTCAACTGCTCAATAACTCAAGGAGCTAGGTACTGTCATTTGCGCCCCCACTTTGCAGCTGAGGACATTGAGGCACACGCCAGTTGAGGAACTTTCCAACACTGCAGAACTGGTAAGGCACTGAGGTGGCATTTGAACCCAGGCCTTTTGGCCTTAGAATCTGCACTTTCGACCACAGCATTAAGCTGTTTTCTCATATTCACCTACACAGAAAAAAGGAACCCCCAACCTCCCCATCTGGAGACAGTAAGGAGATGTCTTGAAGGATCTTGATGACAAGCTGGAAAGGACTTATCTAGGACATCTTCCTCGCTGGGTAGCCACTGGGCTGGGAATGCCGCCATTAGAGCCTTGACTTCTGTGGCCTGCCCTTCAGAGGACCTGCTAAGTGTGTGTTCCCAGGCTGAGAGCTCACAGCTGTTCAGCAAGAATTAGCTCTCAGACTTTCTAGCTTCCTCCCTTTACGCCACCCCCACCTCTCAAGTCACTGGCTTCATTCCCTCATCATCTCTCACACAGGCTCTTTCTTGTTCCTACATTTTTGTCAATCCATTCACTTTGTCGGGGATGCCCATCCCCCAATATTTGCTATTTTAAATCTCATCCTACCTAAGATATAGCTCAAAAAGTCACTTTTCTAAGAAGTTTCCTCATATTTCACCAGAGGGACCTCATTCCTCTCATATAAGGTTGTTAGAAAAACTACATTTTTTAGCAAATAGTAAATTACCCCCTGAAGCGGAAGCGTTGTCTTCTCAGGAGAGATCCTCTTCCACGTGGCTCTTCCCTCGTCAAATCCAAACACACTTTCTTAGAATAAATAAGTTTACGCGTTGACTCCCAGAGCCTGTATAACCCCACTGATAACCTTTTCAGAATTAGGAGAGGATTCCATCCACCCGATAACTTTACCCTCACTTCTTTTAATCCCACATTAACCAAGGATGGCGTCTGAAGTAATTTTGGCCCTTGCTTTAGACAACTACCCTCTTATAAAGACTTGTCTCCCTTAGCTTTTCAAAACACATCTGAATAGGGACATAGTAGTTATTAAATGTAGCGTCTCAGTGGTGAAGGGTTGAAAACGAAGTTCAGGTTGGACCACTGTGGAAACTGCTGACATAGCTGGTCTAAAATGCAGCTGAACTCACAAGAGCTTATAGAAAGATAACCCTTGGGCAACCAAGAGAAAATTTCTGCTGCTTCCGGACTTGGAGGGCATTTGTAGAAAGGGCGATTAGTCAGTCTAGAAAGTGTCACAGTGAACTGATGCTCTTCGGCTCAATGGAGGACGGCAGAAAATCCCAAAATAATTCTCTGGTGCTCTGAGCTACGCATCGTGATGCGGTGGCCACAACCAATGAGTCAACAGACATTTCCTTCGCACCCGTGGTGCATTCAGGGCCAGGCTGAATGCTGAGAACCCATTTGACATCCCAGTGTGCTCAGAGAACAGCTGTGGGAGCCTGTGTGCCATCCAGGCCACAGGGAGCGAGACCCAGGAGGGTGTGGAGCAGTGGAAAAAACCAGGCTGGAATGACAAGGGAGCCACATGTAATCCAGAAACAGGAAAATCCTCTCCTGAGGAACTGCGAGGCGAGGGCATAGGCGGCATAGGCGCAGACCAGGCCGAGCCAGTCAAGACCTGCCCTGCGCCGTGGGGAGGGTGGGTCATGGCGAGCACAGCGCAAGCCCTCAGTTCTGCTCTCATTTCTCCTGTTCAAGGGCAGCACCGCAGCCTCCCACACGGGCGTGAAAAGCGGGGCTGGAGGGACCCCTGTAGGTTCTCCTTCGATCCCCGTCCGGCTGGACAGATCAAGGGGAGATGCTGAAGGAACCGTTCCCATGGTTTGTGACACGGTCCACGCTGGACCCTTCCCCAGTGGAGGTGGAGGGTGGCTGGCCCAGGGTCCCGGGGGCCTGCTTTATGGTGCTTCCCCGGATCCCTAGGTTTCCCACAGGGCTGCCGTTTGTGCACCTGTGCTTGGGGAACCCACCCTGGAGCTCAGGCTAATGCTGGTGGTGCCTGAACAGCTGGCCTTCCCTCTCTGCCTGAACTGGTGGTTTCAACTCTGACCACACATTAGAATATCCTGGGAAGATTTAAAAATAGACGCGTGCCTGGGCCCCCTGCAGATCAAATGAACCTGACCCCCTGGGGTACGGCCTGACCAGGAACCTGTTTGGAAGCTCTCCGGGCAATTCTAATATGCAGCCAGGCTTGAGGACTGATTATCAAGGGCACTCTTTGGGCTAATTAATCTCTTACAGTCTGTCTTTGAACAGTGCCCCCCCCCCCCCGAATCCCTATTCAAAATCTCGCTGGAGGCCGACCCTCGTGTGTCGGGAGCCCGGGGTCACAGCCCCCCCTGCTGCTGGGTGGGAGCACTGCCACACACAGATTTTCCGCCCCTGGCAGATCTGGGCGTCCCTGGGCTGCCGGAGGACCCCCTCCCCAGGCCAGGAGTTAATTTCGGTGGGCCTCCTGCCCTGTTTAGGTGCTGCTTCCTCGACATTCCCACCAGTTCTCATCTCAGTCCTGTGAAGAGTCGCCCCACTGAACACACGAGAAAATTGAGGCCCAGAGAGAGAAGGAGGTCGGGGGTTGCTTTCTTCTCCATTTAGCCTCAGAGCCCTGAGCCTAGGCTGGAAACACTGGGTGTCCCGAGTGTTTCCTCCGCTGGAACATTTCCTGCCCCCCAGGTCTCTTCCGAGGTCGTGCTCATCCTGATTCCGAGAGCCCCACCCTGACGGGCAGCCCTCCCCACGGCCGGCTCCTTCCACGCACACCCAGACACGCGTATCAGTTGACATCCTTGATCCTTTGTGCCCGCTGGCTGAGAAGCTGCTGTCCCCTGGCATCACCCGGGGTCTGTAGGATATAGCAGGCACCTAAGGCCCCAGCCTTCTCCTGGTCCAGGGAGAACAAACACCTTACAGGAAGGAGCCTCTTCCTATGGCAGTTAAAACCTCAACTTGACAGGACATGAAACCGCGGCGGCTCAGAAGCCCAGAAGGTGTTCTGATGAACTCCCCATCAGGCTCACACAGGCAGCATCCCTGTATGAGGGCTCTGACTGTTCCATTTAAGCCGTGGAGTGAAATCTTACAGTCATGGGAATCATTCACTCATTTTACTGACAATGCAAATCAAGACAGGAATGCTCCAGAATTCGAAACTACCACTTTCTTGCTCTGTGGCCCTGATATGTCACAATTGGAGCCTCTGTTTCCTGATCTGTAAAATGGGATCATAATGGCCTTTTCCTCACTAAACTTCTCTGAGGCTTTAACGAGGTAACAGAGTACATTTTGTGCAGTACATGGCATGCCGTAGGCACATAATAAATGTTGCTTGTTATCTTCTCCTTGCACCTCTTGCCTGTAACCCTTCCCCCCACCCCCATCTTCATCCCACCAATAACAAAGCTGTCACTTAAACCAAACTCAAAAGCTTTGCCTCCTCTCAGAATGTTGTGGAATTAGTTGGGCCTCTGAACAATTTCTGCACCAGGAGCCCACATGTCCCTGGCTGGATCCTACCACTCTCTCTCCACAGACTCTCAGCCACCATGTCTTCCACACTCCAGGCTGCGGCTGGGCCCGTCTTGCAATGCGGATCTGATTTGTGACTCTGTGGCTGAAAACCCTTTTGTGCTGCCTTTACGCCTTCGGGGTGAAGCCCAAGCTGCCAGGCCACCATGCTTGTTGTCTCCACAGGACTTGGTCCTTGCTGCCCTAGCCGGCACCCTCCATCCCCACCACAGCCAACAGGCTTCTCAGCTTTTAGGGACAGCTCTCCCTCTTCTCCGAAACGCACACACCGGATGCCCACCACCAGCCCACTGTGGACCTACACCACACAGTGGTGTCTTTATTTGGTGAGTCAGCTCCACAGATCTCTTCTTGGAAGCCTTTCCTCACATACCACACCCCCAGCAAACAGACCACATCCTGCATTTGTATCTTTCAATAGACTTTGATCACCGCCACTGCATCTGAACGATGAGTTGATTCGTTCCCTTACTTACTTCTTATACATCTGCCACCATCTTGACAAGGGAGACAACTGAATGAAAAAGAAAAAAAAAACAAAATCCAACCAACCAACAAACAAAAAAACCAGTTCACCTTTATCGTTTGCCAGTGCCAGTCACCATTCAAGGCACTTCGGTACCTATTACTAACCCACTTAGTCCTCGTGACACAGTGAAGAAGTTTCTGTTATTATCCCATTTTACAGATGTGGAAACCAAGGCACAAAGACGTTAATAATGATTCTAAGATCAAGCAATCAGTAGGTAATTTATGCTCAGACTTTAGCATAGGGCTGATCTATAATAGGCGCTGGGAAGTTCTGTGGGGCTGAAATATATTGTTTGTGGTTGAATTACCCCAAATTCAGTTGGGTTAGAGGCCGGCCTCGTCCGCCCTCATTAAGGCTCTTCACCTGTGGGTCATTAGCGTGTATTCCAGGCTAAGGCCACATGGTGTGGGACTCACGCGGGTGCCTGGCTGGCACGCATAGCCCCTCCAGCTTCTTGGTTAGTTGTTCTGTGAATTCATAGCACACAAATATTTTATGACTGCATTTATTCTTCATAACAATATGAATGAGCAACTGAATAAAAGCCGAATCCCTTGTGAAGCCAGAGGAAGAGTGATTAAATTATAATCATCCTGGATTAATTAATCTATAATATTTGCTCTTTATATGAAAGAAGAAAATCAGCCTTCAACATAAAGGTTATGTACTCCTGAGGTCTGTGTCTTAATAAAGGAAAGGCTTGGGGAAAAAACTTGACAAGCCCCCAAGATACGACATGTTGTAAATGTAGACAGAAGGTTATTACTGATATAAAATATATTCAATGTAATTATCAGCCACAACAAATAATCAGAGCAATGATAATGAATAATTAACATTTTTATACTCCTATAGTAATGTGTCTAATAGATAAGTGCGCAACATTGAATTAATTTATTGTGCTATAGTGTTTTTAGTAATGAAAATTGCCTAATCAAAACATCTCTTCCACGGTATTGCCAGATATTGGCAGAAATCACTGATAAGGTTTATTTCTTTGTTTTCAGATCTCATTGTAGTAGAGATGCTGTGAAATATTTAGAAAAACCTAAGTCGAGAAATTGCAGGAAGAATAAACTCCAGGCAAGCTACAGATCTCAGTTCGGGGGGAAATAAATTTAAAGACATCACTTTCGATCCTTGGCGTTAAGGGTTAAGAAGGGTGTAGGAAGCAGTTGTGCCTGCCTGAGAAAGAAAGGCTGTCCACAGGAGAAGGGGGCTTGTGAGTCAGATTCACAAAGGTCTTGCATGGGTGTCCCTTTATTCCAACTGCCTCTTCCCCGGGTCTTCCTTTCTACAAAGCAGCAAAGGGAAAGATGACCTTCATCAGCGGTTTCACTGTGGAGTTCAAAGTCACGTCATTCTGCCCGCATGTTGGACTGTAATGATCTGCTTCTTACACCCGCCTTCCCCATCAAGCATGGCAAGGGCCATCTTCTGCTCATCTTTTTATCTTCAGGGCCTCACCCAGTGCCTGGATCCTCAGTGAAATCATTGAGGAATAGATGAATTGCAAGCCTATCTACGTGGCCTGCCAGTGGGAGATATAAATGTTAATGGATCTAACGTGGTCATAATCTCATCCCTTTAGAATCTGTTACCTAAAGCAAGCCTGGGGGCCGAAGATATTGAGGAGCGGTACTATGTGAAGGATTCCCATGAAGCAGACAGAGGAGCCCCCTCTTCTGAGCGTGGAGGGAAGTGTTACCCGGCAGGGCATGACATCAGTAAAGACTTAGCGGAGAGACCAAACGGTGTCTTAGGCCTCTTCTTCCTGTTGTTCTTACCAAAGGTTTTCTATGGCAGCCTCTTTTCAAACTCTAGCGTGCACACTGGTCACCTGCAGCTCTGGTTAAGATGCGGATTCTAATTCTGTGGATCCCAAGTGCGACCTGAGATTCCGCATTGCCCGTAGGCTCCCAAGTGATGCCTCTTCGGCTGTGTGCTGATCCCACTTCGCACTGCAAAGATCTGTAGGACCTCTGTGTCTCTGTTTCACTCGCTGTTCAGGTGCTTTTAGATATGTTAATGTCTGCAAGATACATGCCTAAGGGGCAATCTACTGGCCTCAATTTGCCAGAGTATGGTTGTCTTTCTAAAGAAGCTACAAGGGAATGGTCTTTGATCCCCCCCATATCTGAAGAGTCCAACTGTGCATACAGGACCTAAAGAGAAACAAAGAGCTCCGTAAGTGCTAAGCGTATATGCTAAATGCCCATCTATGGTGTGACTGTGTCTCATTTTCCATTGTAGTGGAGTCGCACGGTATGTGGTCTGTGACAACCAGAACACGCCTGCCTGTGTAGCTCACACATCTTCCTCACATTAGTATCTCTGTGTTATTTTCACGCCAACCACTGGAATTTTGTCCAAAGCGTGAAGGAGATAAAAAGAATGAAAGGAAAAGGAAATATCCAAATCTATCATCATAAGTACCATACTCAGAGCCTAGTTCTATGACTAGCCTCTTACCTGCCACTGAGGCAACTTAGGGAAGTTAGGAATCTGACCAAAGTCATAGGTCTTAGATGTTGCAAAGCCGAGAATTAACCCCATGCTTCCACGAGGCCAAACTTCCTAGTTTGGACAAGTGCAGGAACTGTCCAGGCCCAGTGACTTGGTCACAGGTGGCCTAAGGCACTATAAGACCAGGGAGCGTACAACAAACACGCAGCTTATAAGGGCTTACACTTTGATAAATGACATAAAGCATACTCACGACCAGAGAAATCACTATGGCTCTGTGAATTCAGCCCAAATGAGGGGAGGGCCCCGCATCAAACAGCCCGGAGAAAGAGGAATCATTGCAAATCAGGGTTGCCACCGATGGCTTCAGGAAGATAGTTAGGACCAAATTCAGCTCTAGGGACTGAAGTGATAGTTGGATTTCAATAGGGATGGAGCAAAGGTGGACACAAATAGGGCTTTAGGGAGCAGTGAATGGAGCGATCTGGCCAGACCAGAGAATTCTGCGTGCTCTAGGAACATGGTTCCCAAATATGGCTCTTCACCAGACTCCCCTGCAGAATGAAATCAAAACGCTTCCAGCCTCCATTTCCCCTAGATGGATGGCATCAGCCTCTCCCCAAGAGCCCTGCCAATGTAATTCTCAAGAGTCTGCCTACATGGGTGGAGGCTCGGCTTCTGGGGGCTCGCCGCCAGCCCAGGACTCCGTGAGGGTGCAACACATATCCTTCGTCTCAGTGTTCTCGGCCTTAGTGAAGTGGCTGGCATGGAGTCGGGGCTCAGCCCAGCAGGAGAAACGGACCAGAGTAGCACCGGGAAGGAGCGAGAGATGAGGAGACTCTGCTTCCAGAATCTTCAGAAAAAGGTTAAACCCTGGGGCTCTTTGCTAGTGGAAGAAGAAACTTGGAATTGTCTTTCCACAGAATAACCCCATCTCAAGTGTGTGTGAGTTGTGGGTCTTTTGGCCAGGAACAAAAGTGGGCTGCGCCGAACCTGGCTGGACCCAAGACCTCTGTGTTGCCATGCGTGGGACTGAGCCAGGGCCTTGAGGTGAACTTACTGAAGCAGGCAGAGCTGGACTTAATGAAGAACACATGCTTTTCTCTGCTTTTATGCCGAAGGCAGCCCTGATCCCCTCTCAGGCTCCATGAGGGCTCCTAATGCAATCTCTTTAATTCTCATTTTCAGATTTCTTGAGGGGTCCAAAGAAATTTGAAAAGAGGAACCTCCATGTTTAGCCACTATTGATTTATTTTGGTTCCGGTTGGCAGATTTTTATATAAAAACAAAGAACAAAGTAATTCTCCAGGGCTGGCCTGAGCTGATTACATTAGAACCTATCCTACCCTGTAGGACTGCTGCCTGATTTCCATCTGAGCAGCAAGCCTGAGACCAAGAATGACGCAGACACACCAACAGAAGAAAAAGAAAACTTAAAGCAAATACCTGGATGTTTGGGAAGTAAAATTCTGCTGTGGAAGGAGTGAGTCTAGCAAATGACTTTCACAGCTTAGTCAAAATCTCCAATCAATCGGCTGACCTATACTGGTTGAATGTATTACTCACCGATCGTCTGGATTTTCCCAGTATAGACACACAGCTTCAAAGATATGTCAGTTAGGAACTGGCTATTAGTGACTGCAATCTGGAAAATAATGGCTTAGATGATTGAAGCACAGATGAGATACCTGGAGGGAGGTCAGGCAAGGATGCTATAAGGGCTCCATGAAGCCATCAGGGACCCAGACTTCTCCTGCTTTCTGCTCTGTCATCGTTCCCATCTGCCCTAGATAAGACAGTTGCTCGACCTTCACTATTGCTTCCAAGACCCAGGCAGAGTAGAGAAGATAAGAAGTAGATGGACACGTGCCAGCTGAGTCTGCTCTCTATTTAAGGAGATTGGCCCCAGAAGTTCCACCCAAAACTTCAGCTAATATCTCATTGACCTGAACTGTTCCCAGCACTTCAATTGCCATAATCAATATAGCAACCATGTCTGTCAACCTAAAAGTTTCCTGTATGCCCATTCCAGCCAATCCCCACTTTTAGCCCTACCTCCAGCACCCACTGGTCCCTGCACTTTCTGAAGGGGTCAAACCATCACTCAGTTTTGAGAAAGGCCAAGTCAGACTTCAAAAATGGGGGACAGTGACTCTAGAAACCACAGTAAAATGCATATATGGTTCTGGATATTATTGGGTTTTGCCATTGGCAAGACATAGGTGGCTAAAGCTATGGGATCTGATGTGATAAGACAGAAGAATGGAGAAAGGAGCAAAAGAGATAAAGAGGTGAGAGTCAAGAGGAGGAGAGAAAAGGAAGAGGGAGTACTCATCAGACAGATGAGAGAGACTGGTCCAACAAAGCTTCACTGAGGAGATGCGACATGTAAAATTCTAAAAACTGTGACCCCAGTTTCCAGGTGCAATGGAGGAAAAGGGCTTCCCAGAAGAGGGAAGCACAAGTGCGTGGGAGCTTGAGAGAGTGTGAACTGCAATTAGTTCCAGCAGGAGGGACCATAAAAAAGGTAGCCAAGTGAGTGAGGATCACATGTGACATTTTAAGCACCGTACGCCAGGGAGAGTCATTAAAAGATTTCAAGGATGGGGAGTCATATGATCACATTTGCATTTTAGAATGGAAAGCCTGGCTGAAATCTGTAGGTAAGATTGAAGAATAGCAAAATCAAGGAGTTAGAAACTGGTACAATGAATGATCCAGGGGAGAAGTCCCATGGTTGATATGGAGACAGAGTGGGGAGAGGGAGGAAGGGACTCTAGTGAAGATGGTAAGGAGGTGGAATAGGCAGGTTAGGTAGATTAAGCAAGGTCACATAGCAAAGAAGAGGCAGACAGGAAGTTTAAACCTGGTCGTGTGACCTTGAACAAATTGTATAATCTTGGGCCTTAATCTCTTCATTTGTAAAATAAGGTTAATAACAGTACCTGTCGTTGAGATAGTTCTCTATGCGGCTTGAGTTTCTGCACATCTCGTGAGCAATGCACTGATTGCTTTTTGTTTTGGACTATCTTTTCAAGGATGTTTATATAGCCTTGGAAGATAGAGATCATGTCTCCCTCCAGAGTGTAGGGCAGGTTTGTTTACTGTCCATTATAAAAGATTCAGGTCCCCTAAGATCAGGGTTCATCTCCTGCAACTCAACCCACTGTGGGTACAGGTGCCATCTGGCCCTCTTTGTAGCACTCTGGGGGAATTGTCACAAAAATGCTGATATTCTGGCTACTTCTGTTGCTGTGAGTAGCATTGTTCTTTGTCTTTAAGCCAGGAATCTTCTGCCAGCATCCAATAAATGGTGGCAGGCTAACTTATTAGCTTGAAAGCAGGGTTAAGTCTCACTCAGACACTTCATGGTTCCTATCACCTATGTCACAATGATTGTTGTGATTAATTGGGTTCATACTTGTAGGGCCTTTAACCCAGTGGCTTATGGTAAGCACTCAGTAAGGGTCTCATGACTGAGGCAGCAAGCATAGTGTCTTTCGAGTATGCCTCCTGAAGTCTGACTGCCTGGGTTCAAAGCTGACTCTGCCACTTACGAGACATAAGAATTTGGGACTGTTACTTCACTTCTGTGTCTCAGTTTCTTCTTCTTTCAAATATATATAATAATAACCATGATAACTACTTCACAGAGTTTTTACGAGGTTTTAATGAGATAATGCACATACAATGCTTAGACAGTATCCAGTATATAGTGAGCTTTTAATAAAGTATAGCTATTATTATTATGTGATTATTTTTGCAGGAGACAAACCATTATCTATAGAAATAGAATCATTGATTGACCATATTTCAAGAAGTTGTTAACCGGCATTGACTCTTTGTGGATATCATTTAATTGCAACCTTAGGATGATGGTGATTATGATGGGGATGATGATGATGGTGATGATGATGATGGTGATGATGATGGTGATGATGATGATGGTGATGATGATGATGGGGGTGATGATGATGGGGATGATGATGATGGTGATGATGATGATGGTGATGATGATGGTGATGATGATGGTGATGATGATGATGGTGATGATGGTGATGATGATGATGATGGTGGTGATGATGATGGTGATGATGATGATGGTGGTGATGATGATGGTGATGGTGGTGATGATGGTGATGATGATGATCACTAAATACTGGGCATTTTTATATGCTGGGCACTATGTTATTACCTTTATATGCTTTATTTCAATCTGCAAAGCCATTCTATGTGATATTATTGTTTTTATTGTCATTTTACTAATGAGAAAACTTAAGCCACTTGCCTAAGGAAATGGTTGGAGTACTGACTCACACCAAGAATATCTGATTCCGGATCCTACGAGGAGATAAAACATTATCTCAAACTACAGCTGACCCATGGCAGCAATGTGGTGGCTTGTATTCCAGTTTCATCTCAAGAAACTCATAATAGACCTCTGTGGTAGTCACACCTGGGCCACTTACTTTAACATCACCAACTTCCTTGACACCTCAGCAACCTCTGTCCAGGAGCCGAGATTACTTAGGAACTTATACCCCTTCTCCACGTGACGAGGCAGCAGCCGACTGTGCCAGCTAGAGTACTTTCAGCTGCACACAACTAAAAACTCTAAATCCAGTGGTTTAAACGATAATGAACATTTATTATCCCATAAGATGAGTTCATTCAGCAGCACAGTAATCACTCGTGGACCTAAGTTCTTTGTGTCTGTCTGTTCTATCACCATTACACTTTTTTGGTCCCAGTAGATGTCATCTCCCCATGACACATTGGCCTGAATTATCTCTCTTCCTCATGCTCAAACCAATCAGTGGCAAGGAATGGGATGTTCTTTTTTTTTTTTTTTAAGATTATTTATTTATTTATTTGACAGAGATAGAGACAGCCAGCGAGAGAGGGAACACAAGCAGGGGGAGTGGGAGAGGAAGAAGCAGGCTCATAGCGGAGGAGCCTGATGTGGGGCTCTATCCCATAATGCTGGGATCACGCCCTGAGCCAAAGGCAGACGCTTGACCGCTGTGCCACCCAGGCGCCCCAGGAGTGGGATGTTCTAAAGACTATTTTAGGCCAATCAGCATTCACACCCAGAGGATGGGGTCTACTTTCCCTGAACCACATGGCTACATAGATAAACATGCATCCTGGAATCAAATAGGACACCAGTTGGAAGGATTCAATGTCGGTTAGGCAGCCAATAAATGTTTTCTATAGCTAACTGGAAAAAAAAGTGCTGGTTCATTAAATTTCTACAGCCCATATAGAGTTCTTATCTCTCCGCCGAACATTTGATTGGCATAGCTAGCATTTTCCAGATAAAGTGAGCATATAAATAAGGAAGAGAGAGAAATGTACCTTCTGTGTTATCTGCCAAGCTACCATCCAGAGTTTTGTCTGGGGGATCCCCTTCAATTACTGGACCCTTCCAGACATGTCCTAATCATTTTGACTCCTAGCGAGAATGGATTAGACTCAAGCTTGGAGCAGTGCTACTTACATACTCCCGGGGAAACTGAGGTTCAGACACATATTGTGTAACTTGCACAACGATAAAAAGTGGTAACCTGAGATTCAAACCTACATATTGAGTTGTGTATCCCAACCTTTTTTACTACTTGGGGGGGAAAAAAAAGAGGTGGAAAGGACCTAACATTTTGTTTCCCGTCATTGGCTTAATGAGTGTATGTAAAGCCCCATAGGGGCATAGGGGGCACACAGAAAAAGAAAGAAGAGTCCAGAAGGCTCACTGAGAGGCGCAAAGGTGCACAGTAGGCAAAGCTAGGATGAGAGCTGGACTGGGACTCAGAAGGGACGATGGCGAATATTCACTCCTAAGCAACACTGTACTGTGAACAGTTTTGGTTTTTTGTTGTTGTTATTGTTGTTGTTGTTGTTTTGTTAAAAGCATCTGCTTGTATATCTAAAAGAGGAAGTTAAAAAAAAAACTCAGTCTCCCAATAATGCTTTTTTTTTTTTTAAAGAAAAGCATTTGGAACTCTGCCTGCAGCAATTAAATTTTCCCAGCTGCCCAAGTTCATCTTCTGCTAACTTTATCGAATAAGTGGAGACCCAGCTTAGTGAAGTCTTTGCCTTTTTATTAAGCCACCTCCTCAGCCTCTGTCTTAGGGGATTTGAAAAAGTGGTTTGGGGATCTCCCTCCTTCAGATTCTCCCCATTTTTCTGGTCAGACGTCTATCTGGAAGCACTCCCAGGCTGAGAAAAGGTGAAAAGCAAATACTGAACAAAATGTTAAAACCACTAAAAATTTATCATTTGTTCCAAATATAAAAAAGAATTTCTAGATGAAAAAATGTCTGTTTTACAAAATCAAGAATAGCTGCATAAACCCAGAAGAAATTACAAAGCAGTATTCTCTTCTTGATCAGGATACACAGTGGTTTGACCTAAGATTTCCATTATGCATAGCCCATCAAATGCCTGTATTTGATTTAAATTTTTTTTTATTTGAGTATAGCTGACACACAATGTTACATTAGTTTTGGGTGTAGAACACGGTGAGTCAACCTCTCCATACCTGATTCTGTGCTCGCCGCAAGTGTAGCTACCCTCTGTCACTATGTGATGCTATTACAATCCCACTGACTATATTCCCTATGCGTGCCCTTTATTCTTGTGGTTCATTCTTTCCATAACTGGACACCTGTATCTCCCACTCCCCTTCATCCATTTTGACCACCCCCCACTCTCTCCCGTCTGGGAACCATCAGTTTGTTTTCCGTATTTATAGATCTGATTCTGCTTTTTGTTTGTTTTTGATGTGTTTCATTGCCTGTATTTGATTTTCATCTTTAAGTAAAATCTCAAGTTATATGGACAGGTTATTGACGATTTTGGAGTCTGAGTCAATAGCATTCATTATCATGAAAAGGATTATTATTACCCTTTATGTTTGGGAAGCACTGTTCATATGCATTTATCCAATAGGAAGAGTCCATTGATCACTGATATAAATATTATACATTGTGTGCCTGATGGCAAGCCAGGGGCAGACTTCAAATAACTGGGCTATCAGATACTGACCTTGGTATCCACAGCGGAAGCAGATGAATCATGATAAGTAAATTGTCTCTCTAATCCAAAGTGAATGACACTTGAATTTCCTGAACAGCTTAAGTTGAATGTCAAAGATGAGCCCTCCTCAGGAAGTAGAGTGAACACCAGGAAATTACTCAGGCCAAAGAGAAGAATCTATAATGTATAGATTAGGAATGGAGCAAGAAAGAAGGGGTCTGGAGGGCGAAGGAAGAGCCCTTTTCTAAGCCACTCTAGGGAGTGAGACACAGCTGGTGTGGAGAGACTCCATTGCCATCACGCCATCCACCATCCTTCATCTTTATTTTAGGTGAGTTCAGAACTTGGAGATGTGGGTTGACTACCCGCTGTCCCCCAGGTAGTTGGGCTGAACCAAGTTTCCTGAATCCCAGTCAGCTGTTCTCAACTCGCAACTTATCTTCGCTTACCAAGATCTCCTAATAATTCCCTCTGCCTAGGAAAGCCACACAGACTGGGTGGGTCTTGAAAAAGATACATCATGGAACAGAGAATTTCCAAGTTGGAAGACATGTCAGTGATCATCCAGTCCCTTCATTTAAAAATGGGAGTTGGAGGCCTATAAAGGATTCATGAGTTGCCCACCATCATGTCTTTTCCAGCCCTTTCCCTGGAGAAGTGACATGGAAGGGAAAGAAAGAAGAGAGGATGGCTGGCATCTTTCAACCCAGTGGGCACCTCTGCTTCCTCTCTCACTGTTGCCTCAGCTTCTCGTTCTCTCCATCTCTCCTCTCATGATGAAAATCAAAATAGATGGAGAAGCCTGGGAGCTTTCCACTTATTCCACTCCCTCCACCCACCTTCTCAACCCAGACACCAACTGCCAAATACCTCCTTACTCTCCTCAACTGCCACCTCTTCTCCACTCTGCTCCTTCCTTCACCTTCCTTACTTCTCACCTACAGCATTTCTATAACAACCTCGTCACCTCTCCAAGTTTTTCATCTCCAATCCACTTTCCACATCTCCTATGGGTGCATCTGACTATAGCACTTTCCAGATGAAAATCCTTTATGGCTTAATTATTTTCAAAATAATATTCAAACTTGCTGTACAATTATACAAGATCCTTCCTGATCTGACTCCTGCCTTCTCCAGCTACACCTTCATTACCCATTCATTCACTGAATACAGATATATGGAGCCTGGAATGTGTGCCAGGCAATCTAAGCACTGAATGCACATGCACGCTCTTAGCCATGCATTGCCCTTTACGCTTTTACTCTTGCCATATGGAATGGCTTAAAGTTCCTCAAGGTGGCAAGTTTTCTCAAACTCTGTTGACCTGCTGCGACTCTGACCCTATTTCTCCTTTTTCACTCCTACTTATACTTCTTTTTGTTTTGTTTTATATTTTTGTCCTTGGCTTGGATATATTCTCCTCCAAGAATCATTCTCTGACCCTCTATGCTGGATGAATGACTGACATTTTTCCATAGTTCCCAGAGCTTTTCATACATTATAGAAATTGTTGGCTTGTCTGCATCCCCCATTAGCTATAAGTTTGTAGAACGCAAAGGTTATTTTTCTATCTCTGTACCCCTAGCACATGACCTGTTATATAACAGCATATAGGCATTCAATAATTATTTGTTGAATGAGTGAATAGATGAATGCAGTCTTACCTCCCCAACAGATAGCTGTTAGTCCTTCTCAGCCTTGTCTGTGGGACTCAACTGCTTGGCTATACAATTTTATCTCTAGAGGATGTGAGGGAGAGTTTATATACCCAGAAAAAGAAAAAAAAGCTAAGGATTTTAGTACAAACCAAAAGAAGGTTGAAAGGACCAAAACAACTATTCTGACACTGTTTTCTGTGTAACCTTGGGTAAATCACCTCCTCCTTTTTCATTTTCTTCATCTGTAAGTGGTGATAAGAAGGGCTGAGATTTACCCTAAAGTCATATACATCATTTGACAGCATAATTAACAAGTGCATCAGTATTGACTTCTAGAAAGCTAACCAGAGAAAACCTTTAGACAAAAAAAATGAACTCCAGTAGCAGAGGTCTGATAAAGCAATGAAGCCCAAGTGTGTGTGTGTGTGTGTGTGTGTATGCTCACACAAGCCTAGGAACTGAAGTGGTATAATGAAAGGGAGTGAATCTTCATTTTCCGCATGTCTTACAGTAAAAGGAGAATATTTGCTCTACCTTGTGACCTTATGGAAGTTACTCAGCTTCTCTGTAGATTAATTTCCCCAGGTTTAAATCCAAAGAATATTCACTTAGCAAATTTGAGGAATATCAAGAAATAGAACAGAATAGTTTCACCATATGTAAGAATTGTTGTGGTTCTTAAAAATTAAATTTGCTCTTTTCCTTGAAGGAGGTGAACTATTTTAAAGAACAAAAAGAAAGAAAAAAGCCAAGACCTCTCAAAATCTATTGGACCTAATGAACAAATTCAGCAAGTTTTGGGATAGAGGATCAATATTCAAAATGGAATTGTTTTTCTCTACAGGAGCAATAAGGAAACAAAAAATAAAATTAAGAAAACAATGCCATTTGTAATACCATAAAAAAGAATAAAATACTTAGGAATACATTTAAGAAAAGGAGCACAAAACTTGTACTCTGGAAACTCCAAAACATTGATGAGAGAAATTATAGAAAATGTAAGTAAATGGAAAGACATCCCATGTTCATGAATCAGAAAACTCAGTGTGGTTGAAATGACAGTAATCTTCCAGCTGATCTATAGAGTCAAGGCAAACTCTATCAAAATTTTAGCTGACTCCTTTACATGAATTAACAAGCTAAACCTAAAATTCATGGGACCCAGAAGAGCCAAAGCAATATTCAAAAAGAAGAAAAGAATCAAAGGACTCACACTTCCCAAATTTAAAACACCCTACAAAGCTACAGTAATCAAGACAGAGTGGTACTAGCCTGAAATTAGGCATGTAGACTGGTGCAACAGAATTGAGATAGAAATAAACCTTGACACTTAGAATTGATTTTCAACAAGGTGTCAAGACAGTTTAATTGGGAAAGAACAATCTTTTCAACAAATGCTGGTAGGACACTAGCACATTCACGTGCAAAGGAATGAAACTGGAGTGTGACCTTAGACCACGTACAAAAATCAACTCAAAACGAATCAGAGATCTAAGAAAGAGCTTAAACATACAGTTCTGATAAGATCATAGGCTTAAATTTTCATGACCTTCATGACCTTGGATTAGGTAGAAACACGAGGGACAACAAAAAAACCATTAACTGGACATATAAAAATGACATGCTTCTGAGTTTTAAATGACCCCTTAAATAAAGAGAAGAGAAAACTTGCAGAACAGAGAAAAAATTGTTCATTCGTGTATCTGATAAAAGGTTTGTATATAGAATATATAAAGAACTATTATAATTCAATAATTAAAAGATAAATACACCAATAAAAAATGGGCAAAGGATCTGAATAGATATTTCTCCAAGGAAGATATGCAAATGACATGTGAAAAGATGTGCATGGTTAGCTATCAGGAAAATGCAAATCAAAACCACAAAGAGATACTCTTTTAAGATGGCTATAATCAAAGATAGATAATACCAAGAATGACAAGGATGTGGAGAGCCTGGAACCCTCAAACACTGCATACATCACTGAATGTTAGATGGTGCAACTGCTTTGGAAAATAGGCTGGCATTTCCTCAAATGGTTAAACATAGTTACCGTGTGATTCAACAATTCTACCCTTAGGCATATACGTAAGAGAAAGGAAAGTATATGTCCACACAAAACTTGTCCATGAATGTTCATAGCAGCATTATTCATAATGCAGACAAAAAGTGAAAACATCCCAAATGTCTATCAGTTCACTAAAGGATAGATAGCATTGTAGTGTATCCATAAATAGATTATTATTAATCCATACAAAGGGAGGAAGTACTGTTTCATGCTACGACATGGGTGAAACCTTGAAAGTATGTTAAGTGAAAGAAATGAATAGTAGTCATAAAGGACTACTTATTGTATGACTCCCTTTATGCCAAATGTCCAGAATGAACAAATCTATAGATTAATAGTTGCCTAGAGCTGAGAGGGAGAGAGGGACTGGGGAGTGATGGTTAAGAGGTGTGGGGTTTCTTTTTGGGGTAATGAAAATATTTTAGTGACGTGATGGGATACACAACTCTGTGAATGCGCTAGAAACCATTCGATTTTACACTTTAAAGGGATGAATTACATGGCACGTGAACTATATTTCAATAAAACTGGCAGAAACAGATGAAAAAGCTACAGCCCCACCACTTAAGATTGTCTATCACCCAGAAGATCTCTCTTCAGAGCCTCCATACCCTGTGCTCTATGCCAGTCAGCCAAGGGTTTAATTACCCAATGCATATGCACAGACACACTCACAAAGACACATAAACATGCACGCTCACATATATATACAACCGCACACGCACGCACACGCACACGCACACACGCAGTCACGTGGACTCATGCCCACACACACATGCACGCACACAGACTCACACAAGCACACACTCACACACTCATCAGCCCTTCTGGCACAAGACCCATCCTGGCTTTTTGGTTGGGGCAATAGCCAGGGACTCATATAAATCAGTACCAAAACGACGGTTTTCATTCCTTTTCCCTGGAGCCAGAGGAAGGGAGCAGAGGAAGGAAGAATGAATGTCTCACTTTGAACTTCTCACTTACTGCAAGTGTGGGACTCTGATCTCACTTCAGCCGCCTCCAAACACAGGTCCCAGGAGTGAAAGAAATAATGAAGTCTGGTCGGACCAGCTGATGCTGCCGCCTTCCCTGTGTCCCTGAGAGGCAGCGACCTCAGTGGTGTGATGGAGGAAGAGCCAGACAGGACGGTGCCCGCAGATCTCCACCCTACCCCCTATTCCGGGCATAAGGCTAGTACTGGGAACTCAATTTACACAGCACACATCGCTTTCAAGCTGCTGTGAGTCAGGTGCTCGACTTGCCAGAGTCAGTGTCATCACTGTGACCCCTGCCTCGGGGGGTGAAGACTTGCTGGATTCAGCAAAGGGTCCTGCCCTAATTAGCAATCTTTGATCTACAGGAAGAAATTTACCATTGACTTTTGGAATGTTCTTCTTTGCTCTTAAAAAAAAGTCTAGGGAAGCCTCTCGCTTTCTCTTCCTGGATAGGAACTAGGAATCATGTAGCCCTGATTGCTCCTGGGAGCCATCCTGCCCCCGCGAGGGGAACCAGGCTCAGGGTATTCCTAGAAATGGTCGGAGGGACAGGATGAAGTTCAGTCCTTGGGGACAGCCTCCAGATCAATCGGTCCCGGAACTGTCTCTATTTCTCAGCTTCCTGTCATGCGCAGTGTTAAGCCCACCTGTAGTGGAGGCTATGCGGATTTGAGATTTTTGACCCTTGAAGTTGAAAGCATCCTGACTGTTGAAGAGACTTCCAGAGGGTGTGTGTCGCAGTTGACATGTGTGTGGAGAGCTGTGGGGAGGGGGCTCCCCCATTTGCCTGCGTATCTGTGAGCGGACATCATATGTGATGAGTATGAGGACGTACTTGGATGACTGAGTTCACTTGCTCATTCCCTCATTCACGCAACCAGCCTATGTTAAACCACCACTACGCTCAACAAATCCCCTAACATGAGGGGAGGGGTGTAAGTGTGCGAGGACGAATGTATGTGCACATGTGCCTGTTTCCTTCCAGAGGATTATTGGATTTGCTGGCTGAAGTCCCTCCTGGCTGAAGTCAGTGGCTCCATAAAGAGAAGTCCTTAGCTGCACGTCCTTTCCATGTCTCGTTGCTAATTCTGTGCAGACCAGACTGACGAAGATTCCTGTGACGGGTGGACGGTCAGTGCCAAGTGGCGTACAAATGATAGGCTCTGGCATTCATGATCTTTGCACCAGGAAGCAAGGCCTTGGACCCCAGAGGGGGCGGTACACAAGGCACCTCCAAACGAGGTTCATCTCCTATAATTGATTTCTTCTGGCAGGTCTGACCTCCTAATAGTGTCCCTGCCTAGGCGGGAGCTATTATAATTAGTCTCTGGTCCCCGAGACACCAGCCACACGCTGACTCATAGAGACTGGCGTTCTGGGTGTAGAAACTTGTCGTAGGTAATTCACAAAGCAAATGATTCACTTTACAGAACAGTGCTATGTTTTGATCTACCCCCTGCCTTTTTGCAAAAGCTAAATTCTTGGTATGATTTAATATTCAATTGTTATTATCACACAGTGCTAATATGTTAAATAAAAAAAATTGTAATATCCTCTCTATACATACCAAAAAAGCCATCGGATTAAATTCTGCTTCTGTTTCTACTTTCCAAATGTTTTTGTAAACTAGAGATATATATTTCCGCAAAATGATAAATAAAATTTTGTTAAGGCCAACAACCAGGGTTACATCTAATAATTAGTCACTAGAGATATTTCTTTCAAAATTAAGGAAAGATGAAGATGACCTCCATTAGGCACTATTATTTAAGATTGTTGTGGAAGTTTTACCCAATGAAACAGAATTTTAAAAATGAAAGGAAGAGATGCTAGAAATAAAAGAAAAAATTATCATTATCTTGCAGAATCATGATGCACTTTATTTTAACAATGATCTCAATGATTGTAACTGCCTTCTGCAACTTGATACTTACCAACCAATCTGGAAAGATAAATACTATTCTCTACAATGATTATTTGATTTTACATTATCGTTCCTGATGGGACTTCAACCTGATCATTATTGTCCACTGGTTAAAGGCTATTTATTTCAAAACTCAAACCATCATGTTCAACGAGTCTTGTGCAATACTAAACTGGTTATGCCTAATATTTTGATATAATAGCTGGGGGTGTAAATTTGCAAATCTCCTATTTCTTTGATTTTAAGGTGCAATTTTAAAAGTGTAAATATATGAAAAATTGAAGCAGATTTTGTAGTTGATGTGTATGTTTAATGTATTCGTGTATCCCTTTTCCTGACTGGCTATTATTATTTTATAGTCCTAGAATGGGGCAAGATTGCTCCAAATCGGATGTACGATGAGTGTTTTGTTGTGGTTTCCAGAGGGCCAGGGTGGATGTATGGTAATGTCCACAGTGAGCATTTTCTAGGTTAGACACGCTGGGACTCCCTGAGGCAGGAACATGGCAGCTTCATCCAAGCGTAAGGCTGGTGTGTTGTAGTCCTTTCCAAACACCCTTGGAGAACTGTGCTGGCCCAACCCATAGGTTCTCCTTCAGCCCTCACGTGGAGAGGGGCGTGTCTTTGCTTTTGACCACAGTTACTGGTGAAGCTTTGTAATTTTCATAAGGGAGCTTTCACTTGAGCTACCTGTTTGCTCGTGAAGGGGTGTGGCCTGTCACTTTCTCTGGAAAATGTTTCCCCTGGGTTCTTGCTGCGGGAAACAACCTTGCACTCACTTTCATCCCAAACTCATCAAGAGCTTGGCGATGAGAGATAGGGCCTGTAGATAATTGTCTGAGGGGCGCACAGACTCAAGTCTTCCTCTGGATCAGGTGTATTTAAGTGTTTCTTAACCGTGGAAATGTTTGTTCAAGGATAAAAGGGGTGGATACAAAGCTCTTCCAACTTAAGTGGATGAAGGAATAAGAAGCTCGTCTGCACCTTTATTTTCTCCCCCACTGTACCCCAACTCCCAGGAGGGTCTGAGGAGATGCCAGAGAGCTTAGTTTGAAATCGATTACTCTAGATGTCTTTCATTTGTACCTGAGTCATTCAAAATCCCCAGAGAGCTGGCTCTATGAACTATTGTTTTTATTCCCTGAAATTTGGCTATAAGCCATGAATCTGAATAAAGAGATATTATCAAAATGTGTGCATGCACGCACTGTGCACGCTCATTCACACACGCAAACCAGCTAAGTGAAACGTATCGTGTCTTCCTGAAGTTAATTGAAACTTACTGCAGTTGTACACGCTGGGATGTTGTTAAGGACACTGCTACCATTCAAGAGGATACTTAAACATTTGTTTAACAAATTCTTGTATGACACTACGTGCCAGGTACTATTCTAAGAGATTTGCAGATATTAACTCACATAAGTTTCATTAAAGCCCTACAGGGTAAATTCTACAATTACTTACATTTTGTAGATAAAGACACTAAGGCACAGAGAAATTATGCAAATTGCCCAAAGTCACACAGCTCTGAAGTGGCGGAGCTGGTATTTGAATCCAGGCATTCCAGCTCTTGAATCTACTTCCTGACCCGCTAGCTGCCTCCTTTTTATAAACACCCACAGGGGAAAAAAGTCCTTTTGGATTTCAGTAGTCGGACAAGCCATTGTTCTAAATAGATGTTTTTCTTAGAAGTTTCAGACACCGATTTTTATAACTAAACTTTAGCCCTCTTGAAGGAGCCTTTAGGAGAGCTGGAAGGTATCAGGTCAGCCTGCAAGAGGCCCTCCCATCTTCCCTAAAAAATGTGAGGCTGCTGCAATCCTATCTTTTTTTACTGTGGCAAATTTACTGTGGCAAATGTACTGTGGCAAAATGACCTTCCACATTATGCATGTGGTGGAAGGAGAGCCCCTCCATCGCCCACCACAGGGGCCTCACTCCCTCTTCTCTGCATTTTCAACTTTCTACCCAGATCAGGCGTCAGGAATCTCTCCCTCTGCTGACCAATAGCATCCACCGTCTGGTGCTCAGAAGGCAAAAACACCCATGAGCCCCAGAGAAGCCCACACGAGCCCAACAGAGGAGAGGAGACACAGGGCAGAGCAGCGGGCACAGGGCAGGAGTCAGGCCGGGCAGGGGTCCTGGCCAATAAGGGGAGCCCAGTAGCAGGGAGGAATTTGGATCTGGACAAGCAGTGATGTCTTTGTAGGACCTGGCATCTGACACTGGAATTCAGGGGCAATCCCCCAAGTCCCAAGTGGGTAAACTGAGGAGGAGGAAGACCTGAGTTTTTCTCATGGAAGTGGATGCCTTGTCTTGTCCAGTTTATTATCAAAGCATGTGAATCGTCCCTCAATCTGGAAAAGGAAATTCCTACAGTTTTTGGTGGGGATTATAACAAGCTTTGAACTCGCAGAGCAATCTAAGGCAGGAACTCAGACACAGTAGCAGTGACATAAGAAGGGGAATGAGTGGGCTCTGGGGCACATGAGTGCTCCCCACTGCACAGGGACATGGACTTGGCTAGGGACTGAGGTTCTTGTGAGAGGGGCAGTGGGAGGGGTCATGTCTGTCCTAGAGGTGGGGGACACTCACCAGAAAATTTAGGGCAAATGCTTTGGTCAGTCGCATGGTCCTTGTAGCCCTGAGCACTGTCTTGGGAGGTTCCTAGAAGCTCAGGGCCACTGTAACCCTGGGCTTGTGTCCTGCGGCAGCCACCACCTGGTCGCACAGAGAAGACTACAAGCAGAGGTTCAGGGAGTACCTGTGCCCCTCCCCCGAGAAGTCCTTGACCCCACTTCGCGCATCTTGGCCCCCTCCTATTGCTCTCTCTCTTTAGGTCATTCTAGGTACAAATTAAGAAGTTACCTCAGCAGCTCAGGCCCCAGCTGAGGGATGTGGACGTTGGCCATAGCTACGTGGATGCTGAGGTCATTGGTCCTTATTAGCTGGAAGAGAGTTACGTTGCCAGTGTGCGGGCAAAGGAGCCAGGAGCCCGGGTGCTGGAACTGAGGTGAGTGAACAAAGCAAGAGCCTCATTACTGAGAGCAGGAGACCAAGCAGAAATTGGAAGGGCAGCTGAACCAAGAGGTGACAAACAATGAAGCTAAGGTGTCTGGGACCCTCTAGTCCCAAGGCAGTGTTCTCTGTTCAGCCTGTCCCTTACATCTCCCAGGGATATTTATTTTTAAAAATGTCACATGCCAGGTCCCATTCCCAAAGAGTCTAACTGGTGAGACTGGGGGTGGGTTCTTGTCTTGGCTTTTTTTTTTTTTAAGCACCCATATAATTCCAATATGGTGCTGGGATTGAGAACCACTATACCAAGCCTGTTTGGGTGCTCTGCCTACTGGTGGGGTTTAAGAAGCCCTGGCTAGACTGACAGACAACTTTGAGGTCTGGTTTTAATGAGCACAGAACATATGCTCCTCTCCTCCTTCCCTCTTATCCAAGTTGCATTTTTACATTTCTGAGATTATTTGAATAACGTCTTCCTCTTCGACTAGACTATGAACTCCAGGAGGTAAGAACGTGTCTGTCCCTTCAAAACATGTAAAGCAAACAACAACAACAAAAAAGGACTAAACTAAAAGGGGGACTAGATAAATCCATAATCATAACTAGAGATATTAACATAACTCATTAACAAATCAAAAAACAAAGAAGAAAAATATCAGAGGGTATACTGATGGTTTAAAATGCATAAATAACAAGTACAACTAGATAATATATTGACTTCCGTCAACAAATAAAAGCTGACTAGACTGAGAATCAACGACTCTCCTTAAATCTGTAAGAGAAGGGAGAACACAGACCAAATCAAGATTGCCTCCAATATTGGAGAGACAGACAGGTGGCCCAAGGTGTCAAAGCTTACTGGAACAGAGATTCACACGCAGAAACCACCATGGGAACAAGTACCGGGAGAGGAAAACCCGAACTAGTAATTGACAAATTGTTGGAAGCTCAGTGTGGACAGCTGTGAGTTAAAAAATTCCAGGGGGACTAAGTCATAGGGGTGCCCTCACGCTTTTGTGAGTTTTGTCTCCAGTTGCTGGACCAAGTTCTCGCAGTAAATATCAGAGAAAAATTCCCCCATACTTCCAGCAGGGGGAGGGAAGAAAAGAATAATTTTAAAATACAGTAAATATGGGCAGTCTACTGCTAATCACAAGAAGCTTATCAATTCACCTAAGGAGATGCTTGGCCAGGGGTTAAATCAATTCTCAGAAAAATGATGAAAAACCACGAAATGATTTCCTCCTACATGGACTCCCAAAACATGTGGGCTACCTCAGGATTTGTGTGTTGATTTACTTGCTGAATTCCCTTGTCTTATCTTAATAGCGTTTTCCCCTAACCAGGAAACCCCCAGCTGTCTCTTTGCCAGTAACTATGCATCCTGTGCCTGATACGGTCATCATATTACTCTCCTGCAGTTTTCAAATGAAGAAAAACATACCATGTTAAAAATTGCATTAGTCAGACTTACACCTTCCGTCATGCCAGGGTAGCTTGTATCAGATTAATTTTCTTGCTAAAAATAATTATAAAAACAGAATACAATTTCAAAAAAAAAAAAGCTTGAAGCCATTAAACAATGATAAGGAAGCCAGGACTTTAGGGAAAAAGATACAGAAGAAAATAGAAATGCTTTGTGTTGAGGGTTATGAGTTGAATTGTATCTCCCCCCAAATTTGAATGTTGAAGTCCTAACTCCCAGTCTCTCAGAACATGGCCTTATTTGGAAAATAGGGTCTTGCAGATGTAATTTTAAGATGAGGTCATACTGGAGTGGGATGTGTCCTTAATCCAATATGATTGTGTACTTATAGAAAAGGAGAGATTTGGACACAGAAACAGAGATACAAGAAACCATGTAAGATTGGACATATGCTTCCACAAGCCAAGGAACTACCAAAATTTAAGAGTGAGTCCTAAAACATATCCTTCCCTAGTACCTTCACGGGGAGCATGGTGCTGCCAGAACCTTAATCTCAGACTTCTAGCTTCCAGAGCTGTGAGACAATAAATTTCCATTGGGTAAGCAGCCCAGTTTGTGGTTCTTCATTACAGCAGCTGTAACCAACTAAGACATTGAATTTGATATTTTGTATACAATTTCCTGTTGAGTCATTTGTCAACATGTAAGTTTTATGTTGAAAAGCCAAGCAGGAACTAAAAAGCTAAAAACTAAACAGAGATTTCCATGGAGTTATAGTGCTGGGGGAATCAAAACCTGATCTTAGTACTTACTAAAAAGGAAGGGTCTTGTTAAGCAAGCTAGAATTTCAATTAAGATTCAGGAATTAGGAGAAAATGGAAATATATCAGCATTGACTGGATCAAGATAATATGGCCACAGTCTAACTGCCTATCATGAGCAAATTAAATGCTCACTGGAGGAAGATAACTTGTCCAAATCTCTACACTTTATCTGTATAAGCCAACCTAGACACAGACTCAGAGGTGCTTAGGATAATGTAGATAGCAGACCAGGATTTTACAATATCTAAGATTAATATATTTTAAAAAACAGATGAAAATTTGGTTAATTCCACTACAGAATTAGAATCTTTCTATAAAAAATTAAATAAAATAAAATGACTGAGAGAAAAATGGAATAGACAAAGTTAATATATTACATCATGCAAAAGACAGAATTAATAAATGAGAAGATATGTTAAGAGATAAAAGAACAGAAGATGCAGACATTCCTTTAGAGACGTACAGAACATGGTAGAGAAATCTACCATTTATGCAATTGGAGTCCCCCCCCCCCCCCCAAGAAAAGAGGGANCGCCAAGAAAAGAGAGAGGGGGACAAAAGTAATATTTGAAGAGATACTGACCAAACATTTTCCAAAACCATTGAAAGACATCCAGCCACACATTCAGGTAACTTTAAGAATCTCAAATATGTTACATGAAAAGAAAACCACAATTAGGCACTTCGGTGTCAAACACTGAAATCCAAAAGAGAAAAACTTGAAGGTATTCAGATTAAGATGGATATCCATAGAGATATTTATAGATGTGTGTGTATATACACAGGTTAATATGCATACATATATTTTCTTGCTCTGTCAGCTGAGAGAAACAAAACTCCATTAACAATGAGCACAGCTAGCACCCAGATCTTGGTTTCTGATAAAATTCACCAATCTAAGGAACAATGTATCCTTGGAGAAATGGCTGATTCTTGGGACTGTGGTTGGGAATATTCAAGATAAACCTGGAGTATCTTGTAGGCAAGAAAGTAAGGAAGTGCTAAAAAAAACAAGCTCACATAAATGACGGCAAAGGAACATAGGGACACAAGAGACTACTGAAAGGGCAACCAATAGCCAAAGTAGAACAAGTTAAGCAAAAAATAATTAGTATTGGATTATAACACGGAGTATAAAATATCTGAGAGTTCATACTAACACTAATAGATGATTAAATAGGGTGCCTGGGTGGCTCAGTTGGTTAAGCATCTGCCTTCGGCTCAGGTCATGTTCCTGGGTCCTGGAATCAAGTCCCGCATTGGGCTTCTTGCTCGGTGAGGAGTCTGCCTCTCCCTCTCCTTCTGGCCCTGCTGATGCTCTCTCTCTCGAATACATAAATAAAATCTTTTTAAAAATCAATGATTAAATAAATAGATAAATAAATAGGGGAGAATAGACACATCTAATGTGGATAAGAATTGCAAAGAATTCACGTAGATGCTCCAAGCTCAAAGGCATGGAGCATAACTCCACTCCTTACGTGTGGGCTGCCATTAGTGACTTTCTTCCAAAAAATACAAAATAAAAAAGGAATACCTTTACAGTGCAGAAATCTGACAAATGTTGCCTCAACCAAGTCATCAACAATGATTTCAGGCTGATAACACATACCCTTGACATGATGTGAGAAGAATGGCACTTTACCTCTGTGGTCTTTCTCCCCAAAACCCCACAATTCAAGAAAAAGAACAAAGACTGGAGGGAAAAAAAAGCCAGAATATCCAACGACTGTGGGACAACTACAAAAGGTATGATATACATGTGATGGGAATACCAGAAGGAGAAGAAAGAGAGAAAAGAACAGAAGAAATATTTGAAACAATAATGACTTAGAATTTCCCATACTAATATCAGACACCAAACCACAGATCCAGGAATCTCAGAGAACACCAAAGAGTATAAGTGCCAATAACATATAGAACACTGGATGTAATAACTGAAAATTAAACATTCTTTTAAATATATGTGAATATCTACCAAAATTGACTATACATTGGACCATAAAGAAAATATTAACAAATACCAAAGGATTGAAATCATCAGGTATGTTGTCTGACAATGGATCTGAGCAAGAAATCAGAGACAAAGAATAACTCAAAAATCCTCCAGATGTTTTTAAATGAAGACAATATGTTTCTAAATATTCAATGGGTCAGAGAATAAATCACAATACATATTAGAATATATTTTGAAGTGAGTTTTAATCAAAAGATTACCTATCAGTTTTGTGGGATGAAGCTGAAGTGGTGCTTAGAGGGAAATTTATAGCCTTAAATGCATGTAGTAGCAAATGAGAATGAAAAACAATGATCTAAGTACCCATCTCAAGAAACTTATTTTTTTAAATGATTTTTTATTATATTATGTTAGTCACCATACAGTACATCCCTGGTTTCTGATGTAAAGTTCGATGATTCATTAGTTGCGTATAACACTCAGTGTACCATGCAATACGTGCCCTCCTTACTACCCATCACCAGTCTATCCCATTCCCCCACCCTCCTCCCCTCTGAGGCCCTCAGTTTGTTTCTCATAGTCCATAGTCTCTCATGTTTCATTCCCCCTTCTAATTACCCCCCTTTCTTTATCCCTTTCTTCCCCTACCGATCATCCTAGTTCTTATGTTCCATAGATGAGAGAAATCATATGATAATTGTTTTTGTTAGTTCAAGTTAATAAATAGAGCAATTGAATCCACAGAAACTATAGCAGACAAAATAAAAGAAGAGCAGAAATTAATGAAGTCAAAAGCCAGCATATAATGGAGAGCATCAACAAAGTCAAATTAAAATGATTTGCTAATAAATCCCTATCAAGATGACCAAAAAAAAAAAAATTAGAAGGCCAAATATCAGAAATGAAAAAGGGAATGTAACTACAGAGTCTATAGGCATCAAAAATGTTGTAAACAGTATATTAAATCAAGATTATGTAAACACTATAAGCAACTTTGTGCCAATAATCTACGTTAAGGATATCTATCACCAACCACTTATATCAGGATTGTACTGGAGGTCCTTACTAATTTAAAAAGTTAAGAAAATAAATAAATAAATAAATAAATAAATATTAGAAAGGGAGAAATAAAACTTACCATATTTTCAGGTGATGTATTTTGTGCATTGAAAACCCCAAAGCACATACAAATAAATTATTAGAACTCATAAGTAAATAAGTAAGGAATAATTTTGGATATAGAGTCAATAAAAATAAGTTCTATTCCTCTATGCAGGCATAGATAATTAGAAAATGAAATTTTAAAATGAAACTATTTACAATAACATCAAATTCATCAACTATGTAGGAAGAAATTTAGTCAAAGTTGTACAAGACCTCTACACAAGAACTATATGAACCTATATGAACTACATATACTGAGAAAAAGTAAAGAAGACCCAGGTAAATGGAGGGATATAGTATGCTCACAGGTTGACAGGGCAATATTTTACAAATGTCAAGTCTTTCCACATTGATGTCTCTATTCAAGGCAACCTGAATAAAATTTCCAGCAAGTTTTTCTGGACATTGACAAACTTACTTTAAAATTTATCAAGAAAAGCAAAAGGTTAATAGTAGGAAGACAGTTTTAAAGAAAAGAGAATAGAATTGGAGGGCTGATCAAGACTTTTAGACAAGAACAGCAATTAAAACAGTGTGCAACTGATGCAAGAACAGACAAACAGACCAATGGAACAGAATAGAAAATCCAGTATCAGACTTATGTATATAACATCATATGTGCCCCTGAAATGCAGTGAAGAAGGAATAGCCTTTTCAATAACTGATGCCTGATCGATTGGTTACTCCTATGGAAAAAAATTGAACTTCATCTCTAGAACACACCATATGCAGAAATCAATTCCAGATAGATTATAGACTTCAGTGTGAAAAGTAAAATAATAAAGTTTCTAGAAGGTAATGTAGGAGGATATCTCTATAGCTTTGACTGAGATACATAAAGATACCCTAAACAGAATATATAAAGAAAAATCATAAAGGAAAACACTGATAAACCAAACTTTGTTAAAATTAAGAACTAATGTTCATCAAAAGATATGATTAAAACAGTGAAAAGGAAACTATAGAGAAGAAATTTGCAAAATATGTATCTGATAAAGGACTGATAACCAAATATACAAAAAACTCCTATGAATCAATTACAAAATATAGAGAATCCAATTTAAAAATGGGCAAAACATTTGAATAGGCACTCTTTTACAGTAACTACTAAAAGTGAAGTTTTGCATACCCTTGCACCTAGCAATTGCATTCTCTTGCCTAAGCTCAGCTGCCAGAATCTTGTCCTGGGTCACAAAGAAATATTTTCTTATCTAGCCTCAAATGAGGCTTGATACATCAAGTTAACAATCGAGAGTGTAATAGAGGGTATATTGGGACTTTTAAAATCAAAATCAAACTGCATAAGTATAAAAAAATAAGTATTTTATATAACAGGAAAGAAAATCTAAGAGTAGAAATAGTTTCAGATAATGTTTGACCCCAGAACTTAAATGATGTCATTTAAGACCTAGTTACTCTCTCTTGGCTCTGTCACCATATGGGTTTTATTCTCAGACACCATGTAGTGGTAAAATGTGCCAATAGCTCTAGTCCTACTTCTTTCCAGGTTCAAATCCAGCTAAAAACTGAGCACTTTTCCACAGTTGCTGTATCACAGGTTGCAAAATTCACTCTAATTACAATTTGAGTCGTGTGTTCAACACTGAAACAATACCTGTGGGTCAAGACAATGGAATTACACTGATGGGTTAGGTGGGGTCATGTGCTCATCCCTGAACTAATCCCTGTGGCTGGAGAATGCAAAGTGTTGTCTGGCTAGTCCTAAATTATGCTCTCCTTACCTGGAATCAGGATCCTCACCAGATCTACACGGACTGAGCTAAGAGTGGACAAAGAAACTTTGAGATGTTGTTCCCAGAAAAAAGGGGTGATGAAGGCTGAACATTTTCAAACCACAAACATGCCAGATGATTATTTTGCAAGCCTGAGCTTCAGAGAGTAAGGTGACAGAGCCACAGTGTCAGAAACGAGATGTAAGAACAAAAAGCTTAAGAGAAGTGAGGTTTTCTTGAAGGCTGTGAAGATGCAGACAAGCCCTTAGACCTGAATTCTGTCAGGCACGCTTCCCTCAAGTTCTGGCTGGCTCCAAGGCCAGGGAAGGGAGGTACCTCCTGCTGGGGGAACAGGTTGCCAGACAGTCTCCTAAGGTATCTGGATGCAATCCCACATGGCCTTCGTGGGGGAAGGCTGGGATCCTGACTAGGAGCCAGGAATCTGGTGGCCTGGCCGGGCCCGGGCGCCCGGGATTGGCAGGAGGTGCCTTCTGCACACTATCTCTCCATAGCACCATCTGCAGCTGCCGTCTGCATTTGGCCCAAAGACAGCGTTGCCAATCACTTCAGGGGATTGCTGGGCCTTCTGTAAGCAAGACTTGGGAAAGGCCAAATTTGACACTTGGCTGCTCTCCTTGAAGTTAAATGACCCGACTTAGGTCAAGAAACATGAAGCAAGAAAAAAAAAAATAGAATGTGCCTGAGAGAATGCAGCCCTACAAGACAGCAGACCAGAACGTACATGCTGAGGAAATGGGTAAAGGAGGCATGGAAAGGATCTAGGGCTTTGGAGCCCCAAAAAGATGCTCTAGCTAGCTTGAGGATTTTGTTTTTAAGAAAACATGAGGCCAGAATGAGGGCAAGATAGAAAAGAAACAGTGGGTTTATTCTTCTACTTTCTTTTCCTAAAATTCAAAGGCACAAGTAAGTAAGTAAAGTCAGTCAGTGAGTCGGGGCTCACTGGTTGACTATGACTGGGCTGAACAGTGTCTGATCCTTCTCTATTACCAGGTGGGGGCCACAGCAATGGTGGGATTAGTGAGGAAGGACCCACTCTGATCATTGTCATGAAAATAGAGTGGGGATGAAAAGTTGTGATCTGGGAGAATACTAGAGCCTTAGGAGAGCAGGGAAGAGGGGAGACACACAGGCCAATCCAAGGCTCCAGCCCGGTGAGTTTTTTCAACTTGTTCTAGCCCACCCCCTGACCCTTTGGGCCTGGAACTAAAAGGATGCTCACTGTAGCCCCCATCTGCGGAGAGGTGCACGCATAATCTCTCACCCGGGCACAACGCATTGAGCAGGCTGCCAACCTGCAGCTGCTTTTCTGAATTTCTCACTCTTCATGTTTGGCCTGCAAGGCTTCTACCTTCCCTGGAGACTGTCATGATCTCCTGACCATTGCCTTGCTTCTCCATGTAGCTCCCACAGCCTCTAGGTCCCAGATTAATGTATCCTCCACAAGACATTCCTAGCCCCTTTCTCAAGTTGACCCTGGAGAAGGCAAAGCCATCTTGCCTTATGGCTAACTCCAGCCCTAGGGTGAACCCAGATGCTGATATCCAATATCCAATTTGATAGAGAATCAAGTAGCAATGCTGGTGGGAGAGGTGGGGCAAATGGGCAAATGTAACTTGAACTGAAAGCCAGGTGGATGCATTGTCAAACCTGAAGCTGGTCAGATTGAAGGGCAGGCAGGACATCATCCAGAATCAAGACTCACTCTCGGCCCGCACCCCTCTGAACTACCAAGGAAGACCCTCCAAGATGGCTGAAAAGGAGAGTCCTTCCTCAAAATCATTCCATAGAAGGGGCAGGCATGAATTACAGTCCCCATCATGTAAGTGTGACAAAGGCAGTACTTAGGGAAGCCCAGGTGCTAAGGCCATTCTACGCTGACGACGCTCATCGAGTAAATGACGACATAGTTGCTTTTCTTTCATTAAACAAATACCATCCAAGTATTCTTAAAGCTTCAGGGACACTTTAAAAGAAGATCCCCATGCCCAATGGGAGGCTGAATAAAATGATGTTAAAGGTTCTTTATCAGCTCTTGGTCTGATTCTTGGGTTGCTCGTAGGCGAGGTGATCAGAGACTGCCCCATCATCTCTCCCAACCTCACCCCTTTCATTGGCAAACTGGCGAGAACTTCACCTGCTCTATCAGCTTGAAAAGTTGTGAGAAACAGATGGAGTGATAGATGTGCAAAGACGTTTGTAGAGGACTAAACTTTATATAGGGTTGGAAAACTATGTAGATTGTTAAAAGCTTTTGACAAAATTCCTCCCTGGGGAAAATTTGGTCAGGGAGTGGAGAAAGGAGGTGAAAAGCACATATGAAAGCATGGTGCGTGATGAAATGAGAACATTTGAAGGTGCCTGGGCAGACTGAAAGGGAAGAGAGGATTCCTGGAACCAAGGAAGACAAGGAAGAAGCCAGGGATAGGAGATAAAGAAACTGCAGAAAGCAGGTCCCAGAGGTAGAAAAGGCTGAGAGCTTCCCACTTTAAAGCTGAGGTTCATTTTGAGTTGTGAAATAACTTCCTTCCATTCCCCTGAGCCTGTTTCACACATTTCCTTATGCAGGAAACATTTAGGGGGAAACACAGGAATTATGTTCCCCATTTGGGGTGACTCAGGTTAGAGGCGATAAAAGAGCCCCAGAAGGAAAGACGATTGAGATCTTAGGAGCAAAAAGAAGGCACAACAAAAGCTGGAAACAAAAAATTAAACCCCTCAAAATTCATGAAAATTTTGGGAGGACATTGGCTCTAATAATAAACGTGATAGAGCTTGAAACAGTTTTATTTTGACTGTTAATTATTATCCTTATGATGGCTTTTAAGGTAGGAGTGCTTGGTACTCATACATGTTTTAGCTCGAGGGTTTAGAAAGGCTCTAAAAACATTTTGCTTGGCTGAAACACAAACCTGAAAGTAATCTACATTAAATGAATAGAAGTGCCAGAATAGTCTTGGTATACTGTAGAGGCAGGCATCCAGAGGATTAGAGAGAGTGGACTAATGGAGTGGATTTCATCATGTAAGCCCTCCTCAACCACGCTGGAAGGGCTCAGAGGACACACCTTTACCGTGTCTGTGAGAAGTAAATATGTGAGGGGCTCTCCAGCGTCCTTGAAGAACTTTGTGGTTGTTCTTCTCATAGGTTCAGTGAGAATTGCTATCATTGAACTGGGATGCTTAAAGCAATGACGATCATTGGATCCCCAAGTGGCAGGGGACAAGCGGCAGTACTTAATTACCAAAGGCATTGTAGGTGTGGCTACTGTAATGGACAAGTGTCAAGGTAGTCATCAGAGCAGGCTGATTTACAGAGACCTATGATATTGGTAAGTTGATCTTTGTATCCTTAGAGAGGAAATAGAGGCACTCTATGTAATTTTTACTTGATCTGTATAAGTGGAAGAGTTTCAGATAGAATACACAGAAGTCTAGTGTGAATCATCAAAACAGAGGATCACAGCACCTCAATCAATTTCTAGACTAGAACAGTTTATAGACCCAGAACCCAATGAATGAAGGGGAAGTGGGGTTCCCTTGAGGGAGACCCTCTAATACACTACGAAAAATTGATGCTGCTAATTTTTCTCCCGGTCTACCTCAAAGGGACCTATGGCCTATCCCAGGGTAAATGTGCACTGGGGAAAGAGAAATATTCAACCTTCTGGGGACAACCAGGTACTGGCTCTGGACTGACACTAATTCCTGGAGACTCAAAATGTCATTGCAGGCCACCAGAATAGAGCCTTATAAAGCTCATCCATCTCAGAGTGGGTCTAGTGGGTCCCTAAGCCCATCCCATGGTTATTTCCTCAGTTCTAGCATGCCTAATTGGAATAGATATATTCATACTTCCAGAACCCACTGGCAGAACCTCAGGTTGGTTCACGACAGTGAGGGCTATTACAGTAAAGAAGGTCAAGTGGAAGCCACTAGAACTGCCCTACCTACACAAATAGTAAAGCAAAAACAAAACTGCATTCCTGGAAGAGTTAGTGAGATCACTGACACTATCGATGGCTTGAAAGAAGCAGGGGTGGTGATTCCCACCACATTCCCATTCACCTCCTCTATTTCACCCATGCAGTAGACGGATAGAGCCCAGAGCATGACAGTGGATCATCATAACCTTAATCAGATGGTTAGTCTAATTGTAGCTGCTGTTCCAGGTAAGGTTGTGTTGCTTGAATAAATTAACCCATCCGCTGGTACTTGGTATGCAGCTATTAATAGGGCAAATGTTTTTTTCTTGGAAACTGTTAGCAAAGATCACTAAAAACAGTTTGCTTTCAACTGGTAAGGCTAGCAATACACCATCACTGTCCTATCTCAAGGGTATATCAACTCTCCAGTCCTATGCATAGTTTAGCCCATAGAGACCTTGATTACCTTCTGCATTCACCAGACACCACACTGGCCCATTACACTGAAATATTATGCTAATAGACCTGACTAAGCAGGAAATAGAAACGACTCTAAATATATTAAGACATTTGCAGGTCAGACAAATAAATCTGACAAAAATACACCTTGGTGAAATTTCTAAGGGTCCAGTGGTAGGAGGCTTGTCAAGATACCCTTTCTAAGATGAAAGATGAGTTGTCGTATCTGGACCTTTTTACAACCAAAATAGAGGCACAATGCATGGTGAGCCTCTTTGGATTTCGAAGGCAACACACTCCTCATCGGGTGTGCTATTCCAGCCCATTTACCAAGTGAACTGAAAAGCTGAAAATTTTGAGTAGGGTCCAGAGAAAAACGAGGCTGTTGCACAAGCTTCGCTGCTAATTGATCCAGCATATCCTATGATGTTTGAAGTATCATTGGCAAATAAAATGGCTGGTTGGGGCTTTAGTTGGTTCCCTATAGGTGAATCACAGCAGGCTTTGAAGATTTTGCTGCAAAGTCCTGCCATCCTCTGTCAATAACTACTCTCCTTTTGAGAAACAGCGTTTGGCTTGCTACTGGGACTAAGCAGAGACTGAACACTTAATCATATGACCTGAGCTGCCCATCATGAACTGACCCACCAAACCATAGCGTTGGTCATGTACAGGAGCACCCTATCATCAATTAGAAGCGGTATATGTGAGATTGGGCTCAAGCAGAGCTAGAAGGCACAAGTAAATTACAAGAGGAAATGGCCCAAATATCCATGGCTATGATTCCTACAATCTTCTCTATCCCAGACACCATAGGCGGCCTCATGGAATATTCGTACGACTGGATGACTGAGGAAAAGAAAATTCTGTGTGGTTAACAGTTGGTTCTCCCTTTTACTCAGGCAATACCTGAAAATGGACAGTTACAGAACTATAGTCCCTTTGTGGGACACCCCTGAAGGGCAGTGTCTCACTTTTGAAGAGACAGGCAGAATTTTGAGCAGTGCACCTGGTTGTTCATAAGAAGGAGAAATGGCCAGAAGTACCAGTCCATACTCATTGATGGGCTTCAGCCAACAGTTTTGTTGGAGGGAAAGTGATTAGAAAATTGGCAACAAGCAGATCTGGGGAAGAGGGATATTAATAGACTTCTCTGAATAGACAAAAAATGAGGAGACATTTGTATCCCATGGAAATGCTCACCAAAGTGTGACTTGGCAGAGAAAAATTTTAGTAATTAAATGGATAAGCCCATTCTGTGGATGCCGGTCAGCCTCTTTCCCCGGCCACTCCTGCCATTGCCCAATGGCCACAGAGTGGCCAGAGTGGAAGGGATGGAGGTTCTGCAAGGGTCATGGACTTCCATTCACTAACGGCATTTTGGCTACAGTCATGTGCCAAGTTTTCCAGCAGCAAAGACCAACACTGAGTCCCCCATATGACACCATTCCCTCGGATAATCATCCAAGTACCTGGTGGCAGGTTGGTTACGTTGGACAGCATCTATCATGTAAGGGGAGCCCTTTGTTCTAACTATAATACACATTTACTCCGGATATAGATTTGCCTTTCCTTCATGTGCTATTTCTTCCAAATCCATGGGCTGACTCAATGCCTTATCCACCATCATGATATTCTGTTCATTGCTACTTCCTGTATAAGAAGTCACTTCCCAGAGGGGCGCCTGGGTGGCACAGCGGTTAAGCGTCTGCCTTCGGCTCAGGGTGTGATCCCGGCGTTATGGGATCGAGCCCCACGTCAGGCTCCTCCGCTATGAGCCTGCTTCTTCCTCTCCCACTCCCCCTGCTTGTGTTCCCTCTCCCGCTGGCTGTCTCTGTCAACTAAATAAATAAAATCTTTAAGAAAAAAAAAAAAAAGAAATCACTTCCCAGAAAATGAAAGATGCATTGGGCCCATACCCATGGGATTTTCTAGTTTTAACATGTTCCCTAACATCCTGAAACAAGTGGCTTGATAGAATGGAGGAATGTCCTTATGAAGACTCAGTTCTAGGGCAAGGTAAGTGGTAGGTGGCAATATAAGTGAGGCTTGGACATTACTGTCCTGCAAGAGGCTGGGTATGCTCTAAATCAGCACCAAATACTTCATGCTGTGTCTCCCACACCCAGTATTTCATGGGTCCAGGAATTAAGAAGTAGAGGTGGGCGTGGCTTCACTCCCCATTACCCTAGTCATTGACTAGCAGGACTTTTGCGTCTCATCCCCATGATCTTATACTCTTCTGGTCTAGAGGTTTTAGCTCCAAAGGGAGGAATGCTTCCAGCAGGAGATGCAACAGTGATTTAATGATGCAACATTAAACTGGCAGTTGAGATTACCACCTACCTACTTTGGGTTTCTCATGCCTCTCTTCTCCACAGGAAAAGAAGGTAGCTATACTCATGACCAGTGGCAGAAATCAGAACTGTAATAGGTACGAGTATTCCTTCTTTTCTTATAAATATGTGTCTATATTTACTAACAAAAATTTTTGTTTTCTTCACCTATTATCCCCTTATCATCTAACATAAGATAATACTGATGATAGTTAGCCTTATATCTTAGTATTTAAGTTACAAAATATCAGAGGAGAAAAATGAATGCTATCCAAGGACTTTGCATGGTCTCCTGAGGAAAAGGTTAGCATGTTTTTGGTTGCATGCAGGATAGTTGTCTCACTTTAGGTCTAAGTATCCCTTTGTCATTACCTTTATTTGGAAATAAATACTGGTTTAAGAGGATCTGTGTGGAGGCCAAGTTGACAAGTAGTAGACTGTGATCGTCAGTTTCGTCTGTCAACTTGACCAGGCTGTAGTCATGAGTTAATCAAGCACTAATCTAGGTATTGCTGTGAGGGTATTTTATAGATGTGATTGAAGTCCATTATCAGGGGCGCCTGGGTGGCTCAGTCGTTAAGCACCTGCCTTTGGCTCAGGGTGTGATCCCGGCATTCTGGGATCGAACCCCGCATTGGGCTCCTCCGCTGGGAGCCTGCTTCTTCCTCTCCCACTCCCCCTGCTTGTGTTCCCTCTCTCGCTGGCTGTCTCTCTTTGTCAAATAAATAAATAAAATCTTAAAAAAAAAAAAGTCCACTATCAGTTGACTTTAAGTAAGGTAGATTATCCCAGATAATCTGGGTGGGCCTGATTCAATCAGTCAAAGACCTTAAGAGCGAAACTGAGGAAGAAGAAATTCTATCTATGGAAAAGTACTTTCAGCTCATGCCTGACAGTTCCAGCCTGCCCTTCTTGATGTCCTGCCCTATGGACTTCATACTTGCCTTGTCAAACCTCACAATTACGTAGGCTAGCTCCTTACAGTGAGTCTCCTAATATCATCTACGTATTCTCTCCCTTGTATTATTCCTTTACCATATGGTCCAGGTTAGAATTGATTGCTTCCTTGAATCAAACAACAAATAATTAACCAGAAAAGCTACAGTCTTTATCTGAAGGCATCTAATTCAGACTTTTTAACAATAATCCAACTGCCACTTTTAGGAGGATTTTTTTCTTCTGATAGTTTCTGGAAAACGTTTGCCTCTAATCATTTAAAATAAGGGAAGTTCTTCTGTATTTGCAGGGTTCTTTCTGCAAGTGTCCTCTGCCTGATGCTTTTTGTGCTGTTATAATAAGAGCTTACACTCTTAAATATACTTGTGTATTTCATCTTTACAACAACCTCATGGGGTATATACATGTAATTATCTCCTACTGTACAGATGAAGGAATAGGCACAGACAGCTGAAGGAACTTGTCCACAATCACATGACTAGACGGTGGCAAAGCCAGGCTTCGAATCCCAGCAGTGTGGTTCCAGAGTCTGTGTCCTTGATCGTTCTATCACATGCTTCTCATTCTTGAGCCTAAGCCATCTGCCAAGAAGAGTAATTAGGTCTGGAAGGACAATGGTTCTGTGACTAAACAGAAGCCTGGGTGATGGCATGGGTTCTCTGTGTTCATCAGCAAATGATATTACATGATTGGAACTTGCCTGGGAAAACCTGGACAGGATAGCCTGGGAAGAACTTATCCACTCCCTGCTGGTGTTTGGCCTCCTTCCATCGAGGTGGGAGATGAGTTTAAACCACAAAGCCTCTGTACATTTTCCCGAGACATTTTGCTAAAAACTCTTTTTTTTTTTTGTGCAAACACAACAAGTTATCTGCAGAAGTCAGCACAGCTCAGCTCTCAATTATTGAGATGGAAGTCACTCAAAATTCTAAACATCTGGAGTTCACCAAAGAACCATTCCCACTGGAGCCTGCACGCCCACAAGATAGAGGGACCCATGAGAAAGGGTTGGGCTCTGTCCATGGTATCTCTGCGGGTTTTATGACTTTAGGGATAAGGGAGGGAAGGAGAGAGGAGAACAGCCCCATATTCTCCAAACACTGGCCTATGGCCTGGCAGTCAGGCCCAGACCGCAGCATAATATGGAGGTTCTCCAACACTCCTCTATGCAACTATTTCTCCCCTGTAGGAACCCATGGCCTGAGCTCACTACTCATTTCCATGAAGTGTGCTCTCTAGAAAGGTCCATAGGGCACCCACTATAAATAACCCACCCTCCTCACACAGGTTGATTTGCAGCCTAATCCTCATATCATGATGCCATAGATGGTTGTCCCAGATGACAGGATTTCAGAAACCCAGGAGGAAATTGAGATAGAACACTTCTGTGTGGCAAAAATCATTCCCTGGGTGCTCCCTTGCTCCACATGGGTATTTGCCTTATCTAGCCAGGCCATCATTCTCGACTTCGGCTGTCATAAAACCATCTGGGGGCTTTAAAAGCATTCCAATGCCCATGCTGCACCCCAGACCCCTAAATCAAGATCCCAGAAGCAGGACCCAGGTCTCTGTGTTTTTTAAGTTCCCCAAGTGATTCCCATGTGCAGCCAGGTTGAAAGCCACTGGGCCAAGGCCTCATAGACGTGATGAGAATTTTTATCATCTGGATCCAGGAGTCCTCACGTCACTCAGAAAAGTTCTAAGCATCACGACCAGTCCCTGTGGACTAACACACCCTTCTCTCTGCTGTGACATTATTCACCTTTTGGGAAGGAGCAGGGTTCCTCTGAGCAGAACCAGGGCAGCACGGGTAGGAGAGTGTGCATATGCTCCGAAGGGATGTGGACACATGGCTCTGTGTCACGGAGGCTTCAGGATAATCAGAGACAGCTGTGCTGCTGAGAAATCACTGGCCCCCAAAAGATTGGTCCTACATACTTCCAGGAGAGCTGCAGGTGTGCTGTGGGTGTGCCAGAGAGAGCCCCTTGCAGGAGGAGACACAAGGCTCATCTCTCGGCTTCTTGGCATGCTCAAATCTGAGAACTCCCCATCCCCAGCAAAGCTGTGACACCAGGCCCTGTGGCTCGTTATTGCAACGAGAGGGCTGTGCACACCCTGACCTGGCATGGGCACATGGAGATCCTGTGATAAAGCTGCCTTATTATCAGACCAACACCCCACCCACTGGATACTGAAATCACAACTAGAGTATTCAGAACGGTTTAAAATGGTACAGGTGCACAGTACAGGTACTTGGAGAGGACAAAAAAAGGCCAGAGACTTCTCAGGGCTCTCAAGTCTGTTGTAGTCAAGCTCCTGCTTCCCAGGAGAACGAGCCTTTCAAGATTCCAATACAGGGGCAATTTTGCCAATTTTTCAAGTCTGAGTGTATAGAAAAAGGAACTAACACTAGCATCTGTGTTAGAATCTCCACATGCTTTAAATTATTTTAATCCCAAATAACCCCAAACATAAGATGGGTATTTTTACTCCATTTACAAATCACAAAACTGGAGATGTCAGATGTTAGTGAAATTTCTCAAAAGGGAGGACTTTTCAGAATTCCTGTTCACCCCACCTCTTTCTGGCTCTAAAAGCCAGTATTTCCCCCAGATCAGGCTACCCCAGGGTCTATGTTGAGGCTGAATGCTCTAACTACTGCTGGCATCAATGCTGCTAACTCCCATTTCTCAAGCATTCTTTGTGCAGGGGGTATTCTTTGCAAGCTGTCTCCTTTTTTGCCACAGCTGCGGGAAGGGAGTAGTATTCTATCCATTTCACAGATGGGGAAACAGGCTCCAGAAAATTAGGCTGACTCCTTGAAGACCCACAGCCAGTAAATGTAGTCGGATTTACCCCCAGATCTTCCTTTTGCCGTATCCGCTGGAGGGGACTTCGGAGACTTCAAAAGCCAAAGTGGTAAGGGGCTCATGATAGAATTTCAGCCTTCAGTAGGGTGTGGGTGGAGATCTTAGGGTATAGAGATGGGGAATTTCCACTGACCTCAGACCACAGGGCACAGTGGGTACTTTCTTACTGCATCTCTGCGTAAGGGCTGCTCAGAACTTCCAAAGTGACTTCAGGACTCAGAGCGGGCTGCGGACAAGGCAGTGGGCATTGCGAATGTGAACTCTGACCACGTCACTTACTTTGGGACATTTTTATAACACTGCCGCAGAGTCATTTTGCACGTTCCTTGTACCCAAAATTTACATCTAATCCACCGTCCTCATCAGGCTACGATGCATTGCAAAGGCAGACAATAAATATTTTCCTTCTTTGTTAATGACAGCAGACAAGCATCTTCTAAAAGGCATTCGAAGATGAGAAGCACGTGCTGGCAGCCAGGTTGCTGAGATTTGCGGGCAAATTATGAACAATATTTATTATTCTTATTATATTTTTGCAAGTTTCCAAATGAAAAAAACTCTGTTCTTTAAGGCTTACATGCCCTCACTTTCGGCACCCCCTCCCTTCTGTCCTTTCTATTTTGGCATTTCATTTGCAAGAAGTCCCCATCTCCCTGATTTACATGTGAAAAAACGTGGAGCATCATGTGGTGAGGGTTCCGGCAGACACTGAATTCCATTCAATTCTCATTTCCTCTCTGACAGTCACCATTGAATCAATCATGTTCTCCCTGCCCTCTCTCTGACCACCTCGGAGATCCCAAATCGCTTTTCATCTCATGTGTCAATCACCCTCAGACCATGTCCACTTTTCATTACTAACACGCCATCACATGACCCGCTAATCTGTCACTCTCTGACAGCGGTTAGTGTGCCAATTGATTTAATTAGCAATCAATTAGCTTGTTACTATTGGAAGTAATTACCTTTTATAGAGAAAAGAGTGCAGCTGGTGAGGGCAATAAAATTGCACTAATAAAACTGCATCTACTCTCCTCTGTACTGCAGTCACTGCACTCAAAGGCTGGCCAAATTATGGGTGACACACGCATCTTTTGAATAGCCCCTGGGGAGTTATTTCCCCTCCTTATTATGTGCAAAGCCCCTCTGTCATTAATATTATCCAGAATTGGTATGTTCAGGGGAAGATTGGGTTAATTGTGTCCTTGCTCTCGTAGCACGGACTGTTCAGAAGTCTTATGTTTCTGAGCAAGAAGAAAACTCGGAAATACACCTAGACCCTCCCTTTTCCAAAAACGGAGTCCTTAAGATTGCTGAGAGGCCGAGTGACTTGCCCAAGGTCACACAGCGAGCCAGTACTGGAGCCCCCATCCCTGCCCCCCACATGTTGGGAGGAGCCTCTTCCCACCATTCCTGCGCTTCTGAAAAAGTCTCATATCCGCATGAAGGATCAGCTGTATCTGCGAGGGGGGTGGGGGGGCACTTATTCAAGAGGAAGACCCTCCGGTCTTGAAGATAACACTGATTTTAGAATCACATTCTGAAAACATGTGGAGAAAACTCTGCCATCCAATGAGATGTGGGCATGGCGCGATCTTGGGTGGCACAGAAGGGTAGCGATTTTCGGCACAATTGCCTCTTCTTGTATACACAGACTTAAAACGTACCCTCCACCACTCCTGACCCAGGGCTACACTACATTTCCCGCACTTTCGCTATTAAATTCAGCCTCCAAACTACTCCCCAGGCGCGCGATGACTCGCTACATTAGCTCCGTGGTGAAGGGGAGGCAGTAATGAGATGACTAAGGAGACCCGGATTCCATTCATCATCCTGTTTGCTCCAATATAAGTATTCTTTTATCAGCACTATTCGTACTGATGTCATCGCAGGAGGCATAAATCACCTCACCAGTGACAGGGTCCTATTAAGGGTCACGGCCTAAAATCATTATTGACAAATTAAGGATCACACTTGGCCATTTTGTCGGCGTGCCCTCAATTGGGGGTACGGCCTGGTTCCTGTATCTGGTCAGAAATTAAATAGTCATCTAGAGTCCTGAACAGCCGTGGGGATTAATTCAAAGCGCAGCCACCTCTCCCTCTCCCTCAAATTTGAGAAACTCGCTGCAGAGTTTGGCAAAAGCAAGGAATCCTGTGTCCTTACCGATTCTCCTCATTCCAGTGCTGTGGGGACACATAATGTGACATCATAGAGTGCATGGTGGGGTTTGGATGGGGACGGGCAGCTAGGGGCCTGTCAGAGAATTACTGAGAATTCTCATTCGGAATGCTGTCATTTTGGTCCTTCTCCATCACCACGGAATGTGGTCACAGGTGACTTTTTGGCAGGGCAGGTGAAAGAAATGTAGATGAGGGGACAAGGTGAAGAATTAACACCATCATGTTTTCCCATTAATGTGATACCCCCCCATTAAAAGAAAAATGGCTTTTCCTGTAATATTTGGCAAGGTTAGTGCTCTTACGTTTTTTAGGGCAACCCCCCAAGTTGGCTTTGTACTTAAGTCAGTTCCAAAATCTGGACTTCAAGTACTCATCTTAAGAAAGTGATCTGGGCATGTAAGTAAATTTGGTACTCCTAAGCCAGGGGTCGTTGGCAGGTTTTTAGCATCCCATGAGTCATTTTAGATAATCTAATCTGAAATGATGCTGCAAGGTGTTTATAAAACACCTGACTAAACAGCCTTATCAAGTCCTTGCTTGCTAAGCGCCACCAAGACGGCAGTCTGCTCCAAGTGAATCAACAAATGTAATGAGATTTGATGCCAGTTGTAATGGTACACGTCTGTGTGTGCATGTGAACATCGTGAAGCGATTCTGTAGTTTGTACGGAAGAACGAACAAGTCAAACTATACAGGAACATTTTCTAAAGAGTGAGAGACGACTCCTTGTTCCATCAGATTTTAAAGGTATTACAAACCTACAGTAATCAGGACAGTGTGGCAACAGCAACCAGAACAGATGTGGAAAATCATGAAAAAGAAAGTCGAAGGTATAAAAATTTAGTACAGGACGCCTGGGTGGCTCATTGGGTAAGCGTCTGCCTTCAGCTCCTGTCAGGATCTCAGGGTCCTGGGATTGAGCCCCATGTTGGGTTCCTTGCTCAGTGGGGAGTCTGCTTCTCCCTCTCCCTCTGCCCCCCACCCTTGTGCTCTCTCTCTCTCTCTCTGCCCCTCTCCCTCTCAAATAAATAAAATCTATAAAAAAAGAAAACAAAAGAGTTCAATACATAACAAGATGGTATTTCAAATGATAGGGAAGAGGTTAATTACTTGATAACTAATATTCTAAAACACTGATTAACATTTTGGAGAAATTGCATTCCTAATGTATACATTATGAAAACTTAACTTCCTTAAAAATATAAATGTGAAATATAAAGCCACAAAAGTAATGAAGGCTGAAAGTAAAAATGAGATTATATACATTTTTACCTGCAAGTAAAAAGGGAGAGGGAAGGCCTTGCTGAGTATGACACCAAAACCAGAAACCATAAAGCAATAAAAGTGAAAGATTTAATCACATAAGAATTATGTAAACAAGGCAAAAAAATCACAATTAAAAACAAAACACAACTAAAAATGTATGAAATAGACAAAGGGTAGGTAAAGAATGGCTACCCCAACGGGGGGAAAATATAGGCCAAAGTGCAAATAGAGTACAGTATTTACCTCAAAAGGAAAATGGATAACCAATAACTACAAAGACCATACAAGTAATTAGGGCAATGAATTTGTAACAATAAAAAAAAAGAAAAACCACTTTCATTTATCAAATTGGAAGCACTTTGAAATAATACACAATGCTAGTATGTGAAGTAGGCACATTCATGTTTTGCGGAGGGGTATAGAAATTGTTACAGTATTACTGAAAACCAATTTGATAAGGCACCAAAATCATTAAAAAGTACATTTCTTCTTTGATGAGCAACCCAACTACTAAAAATTTATCCTAACAAATACTTAGATAAATATGTAAGGATGTTCTTAACAGATTTTTCATGAAGTGCTGTTAAGAACATTTGTAAAAATTGCAAAGAATTTAATTGTCCCATAGTAGAGAGCAAGAATGTTTAACTCATTTTACTTATTGGAAAAGAAAAAAGTGGAAACAACCTAAAACTTCAATTGTGGGTTATTAGTTCAATAGTTTCAGATCTACTTATATGGAAAGATATCCACACCATCTTTGGAACAAAATCAGGTAGGTTGCACAGGATGAAAATATACAGATTTGCATGAGGAAAAAAATATATACACATAATTAAACTTCGGTAGACTGATCTGAATAGCCAATTTAATTTACTTTGATTTGAATACAGTTATGAGTTTGAGTACCTTATATTAAATTTTTTTCTTTCTTGAAAAACAGTGCAAATGATAATTTTGCTTATGTGGGCAAACTGCACATGGAAAGGAAATATTAACTAGCAATATAATAATGAAATGATTTCTTTAGGGGCCTTCAACTCAAGCCTTCAAATTTATACTGTTTCCTTGTGGAATTATTTGATGAAACTGAAATTAAACCCCAAAGATCTAACTGGGTCTGGTCAGCCTTCCTTCTGTCCCAGATAACTTCTGGAACTTTCCATCTTCTGCAAAAGCCTAAAGCAACGGTTATGATTGAAACCTTGCATGGAATTCTTCATTTATTCAGCTAATATTAATGGAGCACCTTCGCTTATCCCAGTCACCCTCCCCATGAGACAGATCGCTTATAGCTACTGCTCTGAACACAGCAGGTAGTGGTAACAGAGACAGAGCCTGGTCCTGGGTGGGGAAGGGAAGGGAAGGTGGGGGTATGAGAACTCCAGCTTATAGCAAGAGTAAATCCAAGGCACAGCAGTAAATCTAATCATGAACGTCAGCACCTGCTAAATTTTTGACTTAGAATTTTGTCACATCTATCCTAGAATCTTCACAACATGTATGTGATATTTAATGTGATTTACATAACGAATGATACACAGAATGCATGATACAAACACAATTTCTGAGGGAGGTAACTGAACCCCTGTGGTTGCCTCAGTGAAGAGCCCCAGCTCTATCACTGGGAAGTCAACTTCACCGAGAGTAACTTCTCTGTTTTTCTGGGTGGTGGTCTGCCTTGGCGAAAAGACTGGCGGAGTGAGGGAAAGACAGAGCGTTCTATGGAGCTGAATCTGGAGGCATGGCCCACCACCAGCCTTACTCCACCTGGGCACCAGCTCAGAGTGAAGAAATGCCTCTTGAAGAAGTCTGATGGACTGGTAAACCAGAGACCACCCAAGCAGGGCAGGAGGCCCAACACAAATATTGATGCCTGGGAGATGAAGTTCGAGAACTGGAAGGCTGGGGCGAGGGAATGGGGGCTACGATAAAATGGGTACCAGGAGGGCCATTTTGGTCCAGCTGCTGAGGGCAAGGATTATTGCCTTTGGCAAGTTCCCACCTTCTCTCTGTTGGGTTTTCCCAAACTCCAACCCCATTCAAGCCCCATCTGGAGTAATCTTCACTTAAATCAACTTCCTCTTTTCCCCTATGTAAAATCATTTAACGTAAAAATTTTAAACTTTATACACTGCTGTTAAATGGAACACCGGCCTCATTCATCATAGAGATGGTAACCATAAGAGTATATATAATAAAACCAAACATTAGTATTGAACATTTCCTGATGAAGGCTCTGAGCCCAGAACTTACTGTCACCTTGTTGAAAAGGAACTTTAGCTGGAGTTAGGGAGGGAAAAAAAAACCCAGCACAACCAGAGACTCTCCTTGGGCTCATCAGAAGAACTGAAGGAGCATTCCAAAGGGGGGCACAGTCCTTCCTGGTGGGCTTCAGTGGTTTTTAGCCCCTTTTTCTGGGTACAACACCTAAGATCATGTGCCAGTCTGACCAAATTTATCTTGTGAACCTCTCTTGGTGTGTTCTCCTTTCTCAGGACATGCTGGTCAGAGGCACTCAGATGCAGGGACCATGGTGCCCGGAGCCCGCTCTCAGTCCCGATGCCTGATAGCTGCAGGGATGATGGCCGGTCATGGTCATCCTCAGTGGGGGCCTTGAGAAAGAAAGGTTAGAGGCGCCTGTCCCTAAGGGAGGTGCAGAAGAGGATGGAAGGGTAGGCTCCCGACAGTCAAGGCAGCCTCCGGCGTGGTGAGATCTCACTTGGAGCCCTGGCTCAGTGGGGCAGGAGTGTGTGGGAGAGATGGGTGTTGGCGCTCATGCCTCATCTCTTGCTCCTGCGCACTCGGCCGGGCTCTGGGCAGAGCCGCAGTCGTACCACAGGGGGTCTTGGGATCATCCAGTCCAAGCTTCTCATCCTACAAATGGGAAGATGGAGGAGCGAGCGGAATGCAGCTGATCCAAACCACAGGGCTGGTTCTCGCTTCCCACCCCGCAGACAAGCACTTGTCCACCACCTGCTAGCCCAGCACCTCCTTTGTGCTCCACAGCCCCCCTGGAGGAGGCAACCTCTGACTGTCCCCTGGGAGCAGTTGCGGCTGGTGACCTCGAGGTGAGAGAACACAGATGGTGCCACTGGCATGCTCAGCCTACCATGGTCTTGGTTTGGGGAGCTCCCTGACAGCCCTACATGGCAGAGAATATCACCTTTTTTTAAAGAAAAGGAAATAAAGCCTCTTCTTAGAGATACTGAGGAGTCACAGTGGCTTCCCGAACCTTCTTTTTCAGTGACATGGTTTCATCCCCAAATCCTTAGAACTTCCTTCTCGAACAACTGACCCCACCTTGCTACCTCCTGGGGCTGGCCCTCACAGTCCTGTTCCCTCAGTCACCCTACTCTAAGAAGACACAGAGAGCATGACACCCTCCTCTTCACCCTGGCTCCCCCATCCCTACCCCGTGTCCACAGTGGACTGTTAAGCCCCAAGCAGGTTATGGCCAGATTTGGCCTCTGTTCTCACCTCTGTAAATGGAGAGTGTTAGCTTATCAGAACTCTCAGGCTCCTTCCAGCTCTCAAATCCTGAAAACGGAGCAGCAGAGAGAGAGAGAGAGAAGAGGAAGAGGAGGAGGAAAAGAGCTCAAATTTGAGATGCTCGCTGGGAACAGTGGGAACTGGGCACACGACACAGTGCTTACCTCCTACCACCTGCTGCCACAGAGCGCCTAGCCCTGTGCACGCATGCACGAATGGGGCAAATGTGTTCAGGGCATGGAAACCTCCACAGCTTTGGAGGGTATGTGGGGTAGATACAAGCAGAGGGAAGAACCGGGATGAGGAACTCCGATTGCACCCGGACTCAGCAGCCCCGAGTCACAGGTGTCCTTAGCCACCTGGTGGAATTCAGGACCCTTCCAGCCCTTGTGTCATTTGCTGAGGCAGCCTGGTCCAGGCACAGGTGACTCATTTTTCTCTACCGGCTTTTCACTAAGGGGGGAGGAGAAGGAGCCCCAGGAGGAGCTCAAAGCAATTGTTATCTGAGATATTGAACTTTATTATTAAAAATTAACTCTTCAATGGGGGCACCTGCGTGGCTCAGTCGGTTGAGTGTCCAACTCTCGGTTTCCACTGGGGTCATGGTCTTGGGGTCCTGAGATGGAGCCCCACTTTGGCTCTGCTCAGCACCAAGTCTGTTTGTCCCTCCGCCTGGCTCTCCCTCCCTCTCTAGAACAAATACATAAAATCTTTAAAAGAAATTAGCTCTAGGATGAAAGCTACAGCATAGGAAACATAGTCAACAATATCGCGATAACTTCGTATGGTGTCAGATGGCAACTACCATTGTTATGGTGAGCATAGTGTAGTATATAGAATTGTTGAGTCACTTTGTTGTATACCTGAAACTCTATTAACATTGTGTGTCAACCCTATTTCAGTTTACAAAAAAAAAAAGAAAAGAAAAGAAAAAGAAAACATTAACTCTAATTTTGCCTGAAAATGTACTAAGAAAGCAGACAAAAAAACAATAATCTTTCACAATTCCATACCTTTTAAAGTTATTTGCATTAAGAAATAAAATAATAAAAATGAAATTTCTTCTCAAGCCTCATCACCCTCCTTAGTGTTAATAATTGATAATTGCTATGTACCTTTCTCAACCACTTCCTGTACTTCTGCACGTATCTTTATTTACATACTTCTTTTTCTTAAAAAATATATGGGATGATGCAGGTGCAGCCACTCTGGAAGGCACTATGGCGGTTCCTCAAAAAGTTAAAAATAGAGCTACCCTATGATCCCACAATTGCACTACTAGGTATTTACCCCAAAGAATACAAAAATACTAATTCAAAGGGATACATGCACCCCAATATTTATAGCAGCATTGTCTACAACAGCCAAATTAAGGAAACAGCCCAAGCATCCACGGACAGATGAATGGATAAGGAAGATGTGAGATACACACACACACACACACACACACACACTGGAATATTACTCATAAAAAAGAGTGAAGTCTTGCCATTTGCAACAGTGGGGATGGAGCTAGAGATTATAATGCTAAATGAAATAAGTCAGTCAGAGAAAGACAAATACCCTATGATTTCACCCCTATGTGGAATTTAAGAAGCAAAACAAATGAGCAAAGGGGGGGGAAAGAAAGGCAAATCAAGAAACAGACTTTTAGCTCTAGAGAACACACTGCTGGTTACCAGAGGGGAGGTGGGTGGGGGGATGGGTGAAATAGGAGACAGGGATTAAGGAGCACACTTGTGATAAGCACAGGGTGATGTATGGAAGTGTTGAATCACTGTACCCTACACCTGAAACTAATATTACACTGTATGTTAAAACTAACTGGAATTTAAATAAAAACTTTTTTAAAAAATGGGATGATGCCATACATTATCACTCTCCAAATTGCTCTCAAGTTTAACCTTATATGATAGATATTTTTCTGTGTCAGCCAGGGAGGTCTACTTTGCTCTTGCTCATGTCTGCATTGTTTTCAATTGAATCAATACGCTACAATGTATTTATATGTTACTTTATTTATGGACACTTGCAATGTGGTCAGTTTCCTGTCCGTTTTTTGTGACTTCAAACAATGTTGCAGTAAACATCCTTTGGACACATATCCTCATTATTTTAGTGTAATTTCTGTAGAACAGACTCTTATGTGAAACACTGTCGTCTTTTATGCATATTTAAATCTGTAGTAGATATAGTAAAGTGCTATGCCAAAAGTGTTCTAATTTATGTTTTCACAAGTAGAATATGAGAGTGCCATTTTCCCACACCGTCACCAGTATTATACATTATCAATGAAAATGATATTTTTTGACCATTTAGTAGATGCAAAGTACACCGTCGTTATTGGCTTAACTTGCAGTAAGATAGTATTTAGGATGAGTTTATTTTCTTGTATTTATTGTCTGTTGATAGTTCTTGTTTGAATTTCCTGGTCATATTTTTTGCCACTTTTTCTACCAGATTATTTGGTTTCTCTTATAGAAGATCATCATATATTAGAAAAAATTGACCTTTGCGTATTAAATATGGTGCAAATAATTGGTGATGTCTGCCATTCAGAAGTTCTACCTTTTTTTCTGGCCAAATTGTCGCTTCTCTTCCTTTTGTGACTTTTGAGGTTTGTGTCTTTTTTTCTTTTTTTTTTTTTTTAATAAAAGCCTTCCTCCCCGCAGAACTCTCGGATATGGTCAGCTCTACTGCCATCTGATGCTTTCATAGTTTTCTGTTTATATCTATAACCCCCATAGATTTTTTTAATAGAGTGAAATCAGAATTAAATTTTGTTTTTCCCAAGTGGAAACCCAGCTGCACTTATACCATTTATTGAATAATTTACCCTTTTCCTATGCATTTAAAAAAATGTGTTTTTCTCTAAACAGTTGAGAAAGTTAAGGCTTTAGGATAGGGATTCTCAAAGCATAGTCTAAGGAGTTCTAGGAGTCCCCAGGACTAATTCAGGTGAAAACTATTTTCGTAATAATTTTAATGCACTGTCATACGAATATGAGATCATTTTCTCATGAGTATATACTTGAGTTTTCCAGAAGCTATATGACATGTCATGATGTCACCGTTCTTATGGATATCGGAATGTATGCTTCTATATTCTTGTGTTTCAAATTTTTCTGTTTTAGTTTCTAATAGAGTAAATATTGATAGATATAACTCACAGAAACAAAAGATCTTTGGGATCCTCAGTAATTTTTAAGAGTTATTCAAAGAGGTTCTAAGACCAAAAAGTTTGGGAACTGTTGGTCTGGGTAGATACGGCCTGTTTATTCTATGACTTCAGATTTCCTCTGGTGTATGTCCACCTAACAGAGTGCACAGCCCTGAGACTGAGAAATGAACAATGCACATGGAGAGACAGAAGATAGCTCGGAGAAGGTCTACGCCCTGTCATCTGTCACCTCCATTTATCAGTTCTGTCAATTTGAAAGAGGCGTCTAACCCAAACAGCCCCTAGGATGGATTTGGGCAGTCTTTTCCTCTTCATTTACCATTAATCTTTTTCAGATTGAGATACAGTCATTTCTGGTTGCTGAGATCTGGTGCGCAAATGGGATCTACTCGTCCCCCAATGTTATGGCCCTAATTCAGCATAAAGCTCTTTAAGAAGGGGGATCAGTTTGTGTTTTACTGGTCAAGAGATGGAGTAGAACTCCCAGGTTGAGGGTATTTGGTCATTTACTTTCTGGCAGGTGCAGCAGCCTACACCATGGGATGGAGGGACGGGGAGCAGCGGGGATCTGGTCCCTTGAAATTCAGCCCAGTGCCCTGGAATCATTGCAATCGACAAGCCTGCCACTGGCAGTCAGCCCTGCCAGCACAGGGAGATACAATTAGATGGGGAAAGACAGGGGTCATTAGAATCTTAAGTTCAAAAGGCATTTCAAATTTGTCTAGTAATGAGTATAACGCTTCTCTTGTGAATGCATGGCCCTTCACAATCTCCAGCAAGCACTTGTACAGTGTGTACACTTAAACCCTTGCTTGACAGGAAGCTCACTACCTCATGAAATAATCCTCATTGTTGAACAGCTCGATTTATGATGTCTGGCTAGAAGTGCTTACCCCCCACCCCGCCACACACACACACACACACACACACACACACACACACACGCTGTGCCTAATATTTCACTCAGGTGTCAATTCCTTCTGAAATCCATCCCTGACTCTTCTCCTTCTGGTCTCTAGAGGATTGGAGATGCTCCCTAGTGCATCCCCAGCACTTTGGCTTACCTTGACCATGCACTTAGACTGTATTAGTTTCCCAGGGCTGCCATAACACAGTACCACAAACTGCTGTGTTTACAGCAACACAGATGTACTCTCTCACAGTTCTGGAAGCTTGATGTCTGAAATAGGTGTTGGCCAATTGTGCTCCCTTGAAAGGCTAGAAGGGAGAGTCCTTCCCTACCTCTTCCAGTTTCTTGTGGCTGTTGGCATTTCTGGTCTCCCTTGGCTGTATCACTCCTATCTCTGCTTCTGTCTTTCATCTTTTCTCTTTTGTCTCTTTTAAAGACACTGGTCATTGGATTTAGGGCCCACCAGGATAATCCAGAATGATAAATCCTTTACTTAATACATTTGCAAAGACCCTTTGTCTAAAGAAGGTAACATTCCCAGGTTCTAAGGGTTAAGCTATGGATATCTTTTTGGTGCCACCATTCAACCCATTATACAAGGTGTGGCAAAATGGTTTGGCCTTTCCTGCATAACATTTTACACATTCGGACATTCCACCTCAATATCTGGATTTCCAGCTTCTTTGGAAAAAGCAGAGGATCTGGCCACCCTGGGACTGCCTTCCCAGTGGCATCAATCGGGGGGCCTGCCTGGAGGGTGCACTCAGGGGATGCCTGTGTTCTCTGGCTCACCCCATCCCCACACCTTCCCAGTCCACCTCACTCACTTCAACCTGACCTGACCTATCAGGTCCCCAAAAGCATTTGATTTTGTGATTCTTAATTTAGACTCTGTTAATCTTGCCCCAACTGGACATTAAGCTGTCTTGTTTGACTTTGCATTCTTACTTTCCAGGACAGAGTAGGTTCTGATACAGAGTAGGTGCTCAAAAATAGTTGTTGGGGCACCTGGGTGGCTCAATCGTTAAGCATCTGCCTTTGGCTCAGGGCGTGATCCTGGTATTCTGGGATCGAGCCCCACATCAGGATCCTCTGCTGGGAGCCTGCTTCTTCCTCTCCCACTCCCTCTGCCTGTGCTCCCTCTCTCTCTGGCTGTCTCTCTCTCTCAAATAAATAAATAAAATCTTTTAAAAAAATAGTTGTTGGAAGAAAGAATGCATAAAGATGTTTCCCCCTAACTCCAATCTGCAAATAGGTCTTGTTCTTGCATTCAGAGCCACACAGCATAGGGTCTTTCTTCCTTATGAACATGTTTTACATTTAAAAAATATATGACATGGGAGAGGACACCCACATTTGCACTCATAGATCTCTATTAACAAAGAGGGCTGTTTCAGTTAGCATTTATGAGTAACAGGGCCTGAAAAATAGTGGCTAAGTCAAGATAGGTATTATTTCTCTACCATGAAAAAGAAATCTGGAAATGCGCAGGCCAGGAGCAGCACGATGGCACCTTTGTCTGTTGTCTTCCGTATGTTGCTTCCATTCCTGGACATTCTCTCTCCAGATAGCTCTTCTTCCTCATTCTCCCTTCCTGCTCCTTCTGGGGCACTGGTTATATATACGCTAGACATTTTCACCATGCCCCTCAGGTTTCAGACGCTCTTTTCTCTGCTTTCTACACTTTTTTCCTTGGGAGCATCCGTCTGAATATTTCCTCTTGACCAACATTCTGGTTCGCAATTTCACTTACGATTACAAAGACTTCTGCCGAGTTCTGAATTTCGATTACTTTATTGTTGACCTCCAGAATTTCCCTTTAAAACTTCTTTATGTTGTCCAGTCCCTCTGCTGAAATTTCCCATCTTGTTATCTCATTTTTTAAACATATTGATCACATTTATTTTAGAGTTCTAGTCTAACTCAAATACCTTTTTCATTTATGGGTCCATTTCTATTGACTGTATTTTCTCTTGGTTTTAGTCACGCTGCCCTTGTCCTGTGGTATGCTTGGTAAATTGTTACTGCATGTCAGATATTGTAGCTGAAAGTGATAAAATTAATTTTAGGTCCAAACATGATGACCTCTTCCTCCAAAGAGGATTTGTTTTTATTTCTGGCAGGCAGTTAGGGTAGGAATAGTCTACCTTATTCCAATTAGGACTGAGCTGATTTGAAGATGTACTTCCATTTTTATAAGGACTCACCCATCACACCACTCCTCGATAGGACACTACGGGGTCCCAGTTGAAGCCTGGGTGCTTGCCATGGCCTCTCCTGCTTGACGGGCCTGGACTCCAATTTTTGGCCCTGGCCCTTAGCCTGGTGAGACTGCTGAAAGCTCTCTTCAGCTCTCAGTATCTCAGCCAATGCTTTATGCTGTGTTTCAGCCCTAAACCACCATATTGGAATTGACAAATGCTTTAGTGGAGAAACAGGCAGTGCATTTGGGGCTCACCTGACTCCCCTTCTCTAAGAATCTCATGAATTCTTACCTGCATGAGTATGGTGGGTGAGCCTTGCAAGGGATAGAAGAGAGGGTTCCTCAATGGGCTTCACACCCTCTGTGCAGGAAGTAGTCGAGCTTACTAAGCATACCCCAGCTCCCATGACCTTCTTCAGTGCTACCAGATCACCCTGCTTAAAGATGGTGCCTTTGTGCTTCTTACTCTTGACCTTGGGAAGAATCCAGCAGAGAGGCCAGAGATATCTGGGGATGGCAAGGGCTCTGAAAGGTTTTGGAAGCCCAGTATCTCTGTGTTTAGACTCTCTAACTGACAGAAGAGCGTACAGCATCCCTCCCACTCTGCTGTTTGGTCTTTTGAATCCCTACTGCCTCGACAGTTCCTGAGACCTTCCACAAGATATTTTGTTAAACAATAAAATTTAAGAAAAACTAACTCACCTTGCCTAGTTGTTCTCAGTGGGAAGATTAGTCTGCTAAAACTAGGTGCTTGTACCAGAAGTGGAAGCAATTTAAATGTGAAAGCCACCTCATGATCTTAAATGGCCACAAGTATTCCACTCAGTTTATGTCCCAGGTCTCCAACGGGGAGGGGTCAAATGAGGACCTCCCCTCCCTGTAAAGAGCTGTCAAGAAAGTATCACACAGCACTCTGTTTCCATCTGATTGGCCAAAACTTAATCATGTGGCCACATTGAGATGCAGCGGAGGCTGAGAAATGTAGTCTGTTGACTTAGTGTGTAGCTGTGTGGTCAAATATCAGACTTTTACTACTAAGGAAAAAGGGGAGAAAGTGTAGTGAGGGTAAACCACCAGCGCTCACTGCCCACAGGGATGTTGCAAAAATATCCTTTGTGAGAAATTTCATAACTAGGCTGAGAGAAATTTCATAACATAAGAGCTATGAGAATGAGTTGTAGGGGGGCAGGCTGTGGTGTGAAAAGGTACTTAAATTACTAAAGAGTGATATAATATCTGATTAGCATAAAACAAAAATACACCTCGGGGCAGAGGAAAGAAAGATGACTACATGTAGAGGGATTGCAAATCCAAGTGCCTATAACCGCCAGGCAGATTGTTACAATGAGTAACAGGGGTGCAGGGCGGCAAAGGATACATTCTTCATGGTGGTAACTGAGGGGGAGAGCTACAGAGAGACTCCTCTCCCTCAACAGGCAGTCTGCCCCAGTCTCATGTCGCAGACCCTTGAAGCTGGATCTCGACGTGGCAGCCGACATGACTAATAAGTGGCAGAACCAAGCCCGGACATTGGCATGGTCTCTTGAAGAGCTGTCTTTGGAGCACAAGGGAGCACATCTAAAGGCCGGCGCTGCCACTTTCCCTCCAACATTGGGCATGCCATTTGATATCTCAGAGTCCCATTTTCCATACCAGAAAGAAAGAAATGATCATCATAGTAAAGCCTCAAGGGCTTGTTGGGAGGCTCCAATGAGCAGACCTCAGGAAGTCTGTCCCAGCGTTCCCTCCCATGGACAGGCAGTATGGCGGGCACACCCCACTGACCTGCATCGGAGGGCACTCATCATTCATTCATTGCTCGGGCGAGTGAGAGTCACCTGTCAGGTGCTGTCAATCACACGCAGCCAGGCGCAAGCTTAGGGAGGCAAACCCGGTGGTCTGGGCCCCGATAAGTCTTCTTTGTTTTACCCTCCTGCTTCTGACTCCTCTTGGCTGGTTCCCAAATCTTCAGTATTAGATTGGATAATCCCACTTTTAATAATGCTCAGGATATTTGCCTCCCTCGGGGGACTGCGATCACAGCAGTGGAGGGTATTAAAATGGAGCTGAATGCCACGCAGAGCACTTACCCTTTAAGCTGTGTGTATGTGGGCATGGCGTTTTGCATGTGCACACACAAGGGATTGCCTGTGTGTGTGTGTGTCTGTGTGTGTGTCCATGTGTGTGCATTTTCTGGGCCTTCTGAGATTTTTGTAAACAAAATGTCACATGCAACACCCAGTTTATTCTCAGCATTAAAGCACTGCCGAATCAGTTCAAAACTCAGAGTTTCTAAATCATTGAGGTTATTAACTTCCAAATTCTGTGTTTTTATTTCTCCTAAATGGCACTAGCTCAGCATTAGGCTTAAGGGCATAGTAGCACCCCCGGAGACCCCAGAAACATTGAGTTAATACATAGTCGATTTATTCAAAGTTATTTGAATTGTGCCCAGTATTTAAAACTTAGCATAAACTGAGTCGTAATCACAGACATGATTTGTTCCCATTTATAATAATATGTTTGGGGGATCATGTTTTTTACCCCCTTCACCTGACTCTTCCGGTAATCAAGAGGCCACACTGAAAAATAATTGGTAGAGAACAGAGAAAAGAAATATACAGAGTTACTAATATACACCAGGGTTTAAGCTGACATGAAATTTTATCTTAATTATCGGACAAATTTGTACTCCCACTATCTAATTCAATTTGCATGCATCGGTAGACACTTATTAAAGGTAATATTACATCTGTCATTTTAAGACTGGTGAGAATTTTATCATATGAGCTGCATGAAACAGCCACTCTATTATGTACAGAACTCTTTTGTATGGCTTAAAATAACCGGCATTGCATCCTAATTAAGTATTTTTTGTAATTGTCTTCCAGGGCAGTCATGGTCTTGTCCATTTCGTGTCCGTCTTGTAAGTTATTTGGACACAGAATTGAAGTTGCAGGAATGCACTTCTCACCTCTGCTTCCTCATCCTGGGTGAAAAATGGGAGCTTTGCTAATAAAATATAAACTGGAATCAAATGTTCAAATAAGGTTTTACGAGAAGCATGCAATGCATAAACCCGTCCTCTAATTCTCCGCTGGCTTTAGAATTCTGCTGTATACAAATATATCAGGCTGCTGAGGCATTAGTGGTTGAATACATCAGGGCTATTTTTGAGATGAGTTTATTAGATTTGTACTTTGTGTGAAATGAATTGGTGAGGTCCAATTCCGGAGCATAATCAATTCCGGATAACAATGGCAGTTTCTGAGCATAGAAAGCCCTGAAATGCCATTAGATGTTGATATGATACTTGCCAAACAGACCCCAAAATCAGCTCACAGATTTCTGCTCTGAGCTTCAGGCCTTGGGTGAGGTTTGAGATAAAAATCCGGTTGCACAAAGCACACATTTAATTGTACATTTGCTGCCCCCGCTACAGCCATCTTGGTTTCGGAGCTCTTTTGTTCCACCCACTGAAGAGAGTGAAGGAAATGAATCAGGAATGAAAATAATCGTCAGCATGCAGGGAGCGAAGAGGGGGAAGTCCAGTAGGGCGAGTGTGCCCAGACCGGCACTGCCAGAGCAAGGCTCTTGGGAAAGGGCTGGGTGGGGGACGTAGGGTAGTGGTCCCGCACTCCCTATCTGCTTCTGTTTTCCTGGGGACACAGATCCTCCTGGAAATGGAAAAATCAAGCATTGAAGCTTTTGACTTGCTCCTCCCTGGGCCCACAAGTACCTTTGACATGCTCACAGACCTCTTTCCTGCTTGGTAACAGGATTTGGCTTTTTTATTTTTTGTCCTATCTTAAAAAAAAAAAGTCACTTTTGTCTGTGACTGGGGGCAAGAGATCCCACAGAGTTCAGAGTTCAAACCAGACATTACCCACTCATAAAATTGTCAGAGGGTTTGGTCGATCACAATGCTGGCTTCTTACATGGAAACTTTTTTTGTTGTTCATTTAACCAAAACATTTTATTATAGGATTTTTAAATTTTTCTTATTAAATTTTTTTTTCACTGAGACAGAACCCAATCTTCCACTCCTTTCTAGGGATGAACAATGTAAGTTGCATTAAATTATGAAAGTGGTTTCTTTCATCACTGTTTCACAGCGCCTTGTGTCTGTAACTGGATGCACGTGGTCTTTGAGAAGGGGGCTCCTGTTTTAAACCATCTCAAAAGTAAAATGTTCTTACACCTCTTCCGCGCCTTTTCTTTTTTTTCCTCCAACAGCCATCCCCTTGCTATTCTTAACTCTCCACATATACAGCAGTGTGTCTTCTGGGTCTCGGAGTGGAGCGGAGGGGAGGGAAGGCTCTGTTCTCCCTCACCACCATCCAGGAGAAGCAGATGAATAATTCATGGTGCCCACATGCAGGTCTTCTCTGAGACTTCTCTGGAACACGTCTGAGCCGGCGGAGGACCAGGGAACTTACAAACAGTCACAGTGCGCTGTGTCAGAGAACAGTCAATCAATCTCCAAAGAAATGTGAAGAGAACAGGTTTTTCATGCCTGTGCGTTGGGAGGGAGCCAAATGTGTGTTGCCATTTGATGGTAGAATCAGCGTACACCTGTTCGGACCAGCTGTCAACATAACCTATGTCAGAGGCACGCGTCGCACCCACAGCATCCGCACAGCGGGCCGTGTCTGCGTGACAGTCGGGACAGACAGCACCAGGAACTTGGGGACCAGGAGAGGGGGAGCTTGCAGAGCCATTGCGGGGACACAGATGTGTGAGGAGCGTGATAAAGGAAGGAAACATCTGAGGGAATAAGCTCAAACAAAACAGCAAATGTCATTTGCATTATATAATTATGGCCAACCATGGAGTCCTTTGTAATAACACTCCGTAGGCCAATGTTAAACCTACAGTGACTGATAAAAAGGCCTCAGCTTGAAAAAAGGTCAGCGTGAATTAGTATATATTTGCTGATTAATTCAGAGTGTGCCTTCGTAAATTTTATAGTCCGCGGCCCCAGCCTGGTTTGAGACAGCCGCCTATGAAATTCAAATGTGCCTCATGCCGCACAGACTAGCCCTCCGACCCGGCATTGTGCTCTGCGGAAAACTTCACCATGCAAAAGGGGACACATGCAGGCATGTGGCAAGATGGACAGACCCCTGGATTTGGGAACGTACGTAAAACAAGACACATGCCCGGGGACAGCACTTGCCACCTGCCTGGGAGCGCCGGGCTGCGGCAGGTCTGCTGGAAGCGTTCCTGCCTTTTCACCAAAACCGCCATAATCAGGGCTGCTGATCCCAATGTGAGGCTCTTAGGATGCTGCCTAGTGGGTGTTCAAAGGAAAAAGTAGCTCTGTGTGTGTGTGTGTGTAAGGGGGGTGCGGGTGGATAAACATGCATTCAAGGAAAACATTTAGCCTAAAACTACCTTTGAGATTATAAATACAGGGGCACCTGGTGGTGCAGTCCGTTGAGCATCTGACTCTTGGTTTCAGCTCAGGTTGTGATCTCGGGGTCGTGAGATCGAGCCCTGCATGGGGCTCTGTGCTCCACGAGGAGTCGGCCTGGGATTCTCTTTCCCTCTCCCTCTGCCTCTCCCATTCATGCTCGCTCTCGCTCTCTCTCAAAAATAAATAAATCTTTAAAAAATTATAAATATGGATTCTGCTTATAGAAATGCGTTCTAATGAGCACCTACTATGTGCAAGTTAGTTTGTCAACTTAAATTCTCACTGTTTCTCCAGGATATACAACTATTATCTTCATGAAACAGCTTTCCTGGGATGGCACCGTTATCAAATGATGCAGTTGGGATGTGACCACAGATTTGACTACCTCCAAAAGTCCTTGCTTCCCCCTTCACCCTCTTTGTCTTTGCAACTGCTTGTTGCACCTGCTTTTGTACATATTTGCTAAAACTCTTGCCAGATGCTCTGCGTTGGGGACCCCCACCTAGAGCATGAACCCTTAGCAGATTTCAAGCACTTACCTCAGTTACTCCAACCAAGCACCTTCCTCCACAAGTGGGAATGGCAGCCAGGAAGCCAGAAACTCCACTCCATCCAGATCTACGATGAAAAGATCTTTTCTCCCACCTCCAAACCCACATTTCTCCCCTTTGCTCCACAGCTGGTTTTTCTTTATACAAAGGGTGCAGACCCTACCCTTAGACTCTGGCTGAGCTCCTCTGCCCCCGCCAACAGAGTCTTTAGATGAACCAGCAGCAATGAATTGCATTTCTTGAAAACTAGCAAATCTCTTGGTTTCATTGAGCAGCAGAGCCCTTCTCCATAATTAGGGAGGCCTGCCCAGGTTTGGGGAGAAGTGTTGGCTGCAAGTCGGGAAAAGAGAAACAGATTACAGTGCATGGTTTTAGATGCTTGTCTGGGGGACTCAAACCTAAACTGGGCACTCCCTGTCTGCTTTGTATTTTATGAAACCAAGACTGGGAGGTCCAGGTGGAGTTATCAGGTAGGTTGTGGTGTGATGGAAGGACGCAAGCCTGGAGGTCAGCACAGTTGCCCCCTCCAGCAGGTTCTATCTGCTTCTAGCTTGTAGAACGATTCTGGGCTCGTGTCAAACCATCCTGGGCCTCCATTTTTCTTGAGCAATGTGAGTGTTACATCACCAAAGTGTCTTCTGACTTTAACCTTATACTATTAAAAATGATACCTTGCATTGTGATGCCTTTCATGGTTCACAAAGTGCTCGTATCTATGTTACTTTAGAAAATAGAGTGGAAAGTCGAAGGGTTGGACGCTGACCAGGGGTTTGTAGCCCCCTCCATGCCTGTCCACCTGTAGGAGAGCTCCTCAGACATGCTATTCACCCCTGTGGATGCACTGGGCCTGGGCTGTCTCTGAAATGGGGTTTCCACCAGTTTCCTAAGCTAGGATCCCTCCTGCCCCTCTCCATCCTCTCAAGGGCAGTGCAGGTCTCAGCCCCACCCCATGCGTCCTCCCTGTTCTTCCTTCTCTGAACACCTGCTACCTTGTCAGCAGCACGGTGAACGGGGCTCTGCACTGCCTGACCTTTAACCCATTGCTCTAAGAATATAACAAAAGGTCCTAAACAATCTCCAAGGGCCTACCAACCTGGCTCCAGCATGTCTGCTGACCTTCACACAACACACCCCTTCGCCTCTACACGTGAGTTGCATACGTCCTCATTCTGAAAAGCATTTGTCTTTCAGGGCCTGGAACGCTCTTCATCTTGCTCCTTTTTTCCTTGTCTTATACTCCTTTCTTGAAGTCCAGGCTTTAATGTCACTTCCTTGCAACAGATTTCCCTAACACCTTAGCTGGGTACAGTGCCTGTTTTATATTCTCATAGCTCCCTAGAATTTTTTTCTGTTAGCACTTACCCCACGTTTGATGCATTACCTGTGTGGTTATTTGATCGATGTTCACATTTCCAAAAATACTGACCTCTGTCCTGCCCAGTTGTATCCACCCACATCTAGGGAAGAAACAGCACTTAGTAAGTGCTCAAAAGACACTTGAGTTGACCTGGCTGAACCCCAGGGGAGATGGGATGGGTGTGAACTGTTCTTCTGAGCAGGAGCTGTGCCTTTAGGCCTATGTGTCACCATGTCTAGAATGGAGCTGGACACCCAGTGGGTGCTGGCAAGTCCAGAAAGTCAGGGAGGTGGCAGGAGATGGATTCCAGCCATGTCACGAAGTTCTGCAAAGTTGTCGCCAAGCCTCCCCTGAGGGGAATGCTGCAGAGCTGCCGACCCCAGGGCCTGCTCCCAGAAAGTCCCAAACTCCAGCTTTCCAACCATCAGCTTTCCTGGCATGGCCCTTTAAAGTAGAAACCAAAATCAAGGGTGGAATTTAATGCAGTTTATTATAAGACCAACTGTTATAACACCAAAGAGTGTTAGCATTTAAATTTTTGGTTTCCAAGTCATTAGGATTTTTTCTAGAACCTCATCTGCACAGGAGTTCATAGGTTTCTATGAAATAGGCCATAAAATAGAGCATAATCTGTTCCCATTTGCTAGCCCCGTGCTTGGGTGAACAGCCATCCTGGTTTGCCTGGGACTGAGGGGCCACCTAGGAAGTGGGACTTTCAGGGCCAAAGCCAGGAGAGTCACAGGCTTACATGTGATGGATGCAGTGAGAACACAAAGACACAAGCTGGATTGACTGGCAGGTGTATCCTGGTCTCAGTGTGGAGTTCCCCAAAAGCAAACCCACAAGAGAAGGACTAGGGTGCAGGCTGTTTGCTGAGAGGGGATTGTAGGAAGCGCAGGTGAAGCAATGTGGAGTACAAGAGAGATAAGGGAGGGAACCAGAAAGCTGGTTTCCATTATGGGCATCAGAAGCTCAGTCTTGCTGAAAGCCCTCTGAGAAACCGTGTAGTCTTAGAAATGTCCTGTAAGAGGATGGAGCAGGAGCTGGTGTATTAGCCCAGTGACTTCAACACCTCATTGCTTAAAGGTTGCTCCCTAGCTCTGACTTCCTCGCCCTTGGGGTTACTTCGGCTCTAAGCTGGCACCATGCTGGGAATTCCCTCTAGCAGGTGCCGTAGGTGGACGAAGAGGTTATGGGCAAGGGGGTATGGAATGAGACACCAACAGCACATGTTATGCCTAAGAGACTAGAAACAGATGAGTCCAAGGGGTGAACTTCGATTACGATCCAAGAAGAGAGCCCAAGGGTCAGAGAAGTGGAATGCGGTGTAGACTCAAAGAGACAGTCTGAAGCCCAGTTAGTTTGGGAAATATTTCTTGACCAAAGGGGAATGCTGGGCATGTCTGTCTCTCAGGACTCAGTGAAGGAAACAGAAATCTCTCTGAGTATTTTGAATGAAAATATTTGACACATGAAGTAGTTACTTGCAAAATATTTGGAAGCACTAGAGGAGCAGCTGGCAGGAGCCACCACTAAACCATCGGTTTCAAGGTCACACACCACCTTGACTGTGGTCCAGGGGTCAGGGAGGTGGTGGTCCACTGCAGCCACTGAATCAGACTCTCACTGCCCTGGCACTGCCACGACCCCCGAGAGTTCACATCTCGGCCCCGCCTCCCTTACCGGCAACCAAGATGGCCACTACCTGTGTATTCCATATTTCCCCTACGTGCATTAGATTTGCAGGACCTAATTTGTATGCAGATTCCTAACAGCCAGATCTTCTGCACAATGAAGATGTTAGTTTTCCAAGTTTTTCATGTAAAATGGGAGGGAAAATGGAAGTTGAGAGAGCCAATCCCAGCATTTACTAGACCGCGTGCAACTGTGGGCAGGTGTTGCTGTCTTGAAGTGGTTTCTATCGTACTCCAAGTACAGCTGACAGAGATTCCCAAGAGAAACAGAGCCAGACCAAGGTTTTGTTCATCTTTCTACTCTATTTCCTGTTCTCGAACAGTCCAGGCTGAACCATCAAATGAATGACATTTGGGGACTGCTAAGGTCCCATTCTAGAAGGAACCCCACCCTTGCTGTCTCCAAGCTGAATCTGACTTTTTTAGCTGCTTCCAGAAATATAATGGGGGCCCTCCACCGTGCTTCTGAGCTGTAAGCTCTGAGCTCACTTCGTTCATTGTCTGTTTCTATTCTTGCTTCATCCATCAGATGATGATCTCCTTAAAGTCAGGGTTGTTCCTACATTGTCTTTGAATGTCCTGCCTAGCACTGCGTACCCAGAATGGGCTGGAAGTGCAGTAAATGGGTGTGGAAAAAACACGTTTCCTGCTTAATCAGGTGTGTGGCGGCTTTTTGGAAGTTCCGTCTTCCACCCAGGCCATCTCTCCTGGTACCATAAGTACCCTCACAAAAGTCAGAGGAAGGGCCTCAGGCTGTGGCCCCTCTGACATAAGATGGCCATGTTGACATGCAACTGTGGCCTCCTTCACGGGCTCTGTCCCACTGAGTTCACACACTTCTGGGTCCATGACCAGGCAGGTTTTCAAGGAAGCTTGCTGTAAAGCATCCCTCTCTGCTAGGAGTACCCTGGTATTCAGAGCACAGTGATGTGGTTTTCCTTGGTACAAATCCACTGCATTTGGGAGCCAGGGCTCTGGATCATATCTGGGGAAGCATTAAATCCCCACTAGCTTCTCCTTTCCTCCTCCCAACCCTCCATGACATCTACCTACAAGACCCATAGAGGGATCCCCTCACCAGTCAGATCCCTGTCATTAGGAAACTGTATTAAGAAAGCAGAACCAGCCACACATCCATCCGGTGCTGTATAATTTCTTTCCAAATTACTGATCCAATTTTATTTCCATCCCTTTTATCCAGAGAAAATAGAGCAACTGATTTTAAAAATATAAAAATAGAAGCTTTCCACTGATTCCAAGCCACTATGCCCACTAACATGGGAAAAATCTCTTTCAAGTTCACTTTTTTTCTTCATTTGCTGTGTTCATTTGCCTCTCAGGAAAAAAAAAAAAAGGAGAAAGAAACTGGGAGTGGTAAGAAAAAGTGAGTATTGGGTTTTATCTACACTTTGTAAAATGTTGACTTATTTGCGAGTGAGACTGATGGGGCCAGAGTCCCATGTTATGACGTGGACTGAGTTACTCATTTTGGCTCAACTGGGGTCTGAATTGTTTATGTAATGGGCCTCTCCACTCCCCTGGTCTCTGCAGAAGCCAAAAGCAGCCAAGATAAAGTTCTAATTAGACCACCACAGCCCAACCCCTAGGGATTTCCATGTCTGGCCCACCCCTTGGCCTGGCTTCTGCTATTTTGAGAATGGTCTTAACACCCCAAAACTGAAGGCTGGAATCCAGGGAGAAGAACTTCACCTGTTGTATAGACATGTCTCTCCCCAAAGTAGCCAACAGAAGATTGATCAATTAGTAAGACATCAGAAAGCCTTCATTGTCTTTTGGGGTACCTGGAATTGCACCTTTAAAATGTATTACTTTGCATCTCAAAATCCTCTTGTTCTTTAAGGACCCTATTAAGATGGGAGTTCAAGGCCACCTGAAAAGAGACCACCTTCTTAACTACTGATTAAAGAATAAGTTCTAGCATCTGGAAAGGTAGGCAGGGAAGGAAGGGAGAGGAAAGCAAAGATGGAAAGCCCTAGAGAAGGGCTTTGTCCGCCTTATGTCTTTGTTGAGAGCCACCTCTGCCAAGAGTCCATCCTGGGTCTGCTGGGTATGGTTGTTCAGGTTGTTCACTGCTCAAGTAGTACGGAACAAGTAGCGCTGAATTTCAACCCTGCACTTTACTTACCAAGCTATATGACTTGGTGGGAGGCTGCAATAGCACAGACAAAGAGAGCCTTTTTTCCGGTTCACTTAGAGATGCCGTATGATAGAGATGTCAGTGACCACCATGCACCAGGCGCATGCTAAGATGTGAGAAGCTCCCTTTGGATACTAAGGCTGGGCCTCAATATCTGTCCTTGCTAAATAGCACCTGTGGAACTAGGAGTAAAGACTTGGAGACAGTCACACAAATAGGTTCACATATGTTTTTGCATGAGCTTGTGTGTGAGAGAGATTTATGTCGCTTGGTTCTGCAGATGATGGATCATGGAATGGAATATGGAGCCGAGGTTCTGCGAGAGACAGAAGGAGATGAAGCCAATGAAGATGGAGAAGTTGATGAACAATAGAGAGGATACCCATCTGTTGATGCAAAGGCAAGGACAACATGAGCTCCACAGTACCTTCTGGATGTGGGCTCTGGTCTCCCCAGGGTGGTTGCCATGCCCACTTTTCATCTGTTCTTGATGGCAGAGGTGGACTTTGCGTCTTCTAAAATCCACTGGAAGGTCTATTCCAAGATGTAAAACCAAGTTCAGACACACAAGTGGGTCTCCTTGGAAGCGCAAAAGTTTAAAAAAAAAAAAAAGATGAAGAAGAGGAAAAACACAGTTTTTCTGATGAAATGGCTTCTTTAGCGTGAACAAGGCAGAGATCCTGACAATAAAATAATGATTTAATAGCCTCGAAGTCAATCAGCCGAATACAATAACATTAATTAGCCTTTTATGCCCAACTCACAACTAATTCTGTTGTCTACTTATTTTTGTTCCAAAAGGATTACTAATGAAATATTTAATATTTCACCAGGTTCCAGATTCATTTCCACACTGGCTGTAATTTTCTCTTATATAGCTTGAAATTGTACTCTCGGTAATTTCACTCCAGAGTGTATCCACATCACACGATCACTGACTGCAGGAGGAAAGGCTCCTCGGTCTTTGACAATCGGATAATAGCTTCACTTTTAGCCAGTAGAGGAAGTCAAGAGCAAGAGAGTACAGATAATGTGAGTATAATTCATTATTCAAATCTGCAAGTGAAGCACTGAAAACAAAGAGAGAAGAGGAATAATGGTGTCATTATTTTTATTACTCTTGTTGGGTAAACCTAGCGTGAAACATTTAAGGAGACCGGGGTGAGCTTTGCGACTACACGGTGACAAATTGACTTTCGGAGCAATATTGATAAGAGGAAAGTAGAACAGACAGATTTTCTGTACAAGGTTTGCTCTCTTATTAGTGGTCCCGTTAACTATTTTCTTGTTGCTGGATGCTTTCTAAAATTTCCGTCCTTTCTTATGTTTCTTTTTTTTTTTTTTAAAGATTTTTTTATTTATGTGACAGACAGACAGCCAGCGAGAGAGGGAACACAGCAGGGGAGTGGGAGAGGAAGAAGCAGGCTTCCAGCAGAGGAGCCTGATGTGGGACTCGATCCCAGAACGCCGGGATAGGCAGACGCTTAACGACTGCGCTACCCACGCGCCCCCGTACTTTCTTATATTTCTTATCCTTCAAGGTCCATAGCAGCGGCTGGAGGAAGTGAGGTGTGGTTCACGGAGCCCCTGGGAGCCCAGAGCCCCTGTGCCTGGAGCCTGAATAACAGAGGCCAGGTGAGAGGGTTGCAAGTGCCTTCCCTTCAGAGACAAAGGGATTTGAAGTCCTAGAAAGGCATCCATAGGCGAACAAGGCTGTTTGCAGATGCTGGAAACTAGAGTGTTGTAGACCCGTTTTAATCTCAGATTTTCAAAGTTCCCTCAACTTTAGCGATTTTAATGAATATTTCTCTTTAATCATTTCTCTTCCTGGGTTCCTTTGTCACACAGAAACACATCTATCAACACTCCAGCTAGGGCAGGGTTTTTTTTAAAGCTTTGTAAAAAAGCTGGAGACCTAGCTGGGTACATCTGGGCTCTTATAAGTGGAGCATGAGGTTGCCAGATTGCTGCGATTCCAGGGTGACTGGAAAGGGTCTCCCACCTCTCCTCCCCTCCAAGAATAGTTCGTACTCCAAGGCATATGGTACCTGCAATTCAACTATCACAGACTTACTCTTTTGGGTGTTTCTCTGTAGTGAATGCTTCGGAAGGCAAATAGCTCTGAAAGAAGTATTGTGCTAACCTATTGCTCACCAAAGTGTTAGTGCTCAATGACAATAGCTTCTGTCCCCTGTGGAGGGGCAGAGAGTACAGTAGAGGTATTCTAGAGAGCTGGGAGGGATGAAAAATTCACAGATAAAGGGGGAGAGATGAGGAATGGAAAGACAGAACTGGGAAAAGTCATGTTCTTGCTACCTCAACATAAAGAAAAGCAGCCATTCGGTGGCTCACCCAACCCTCTAAGGTTGAATATCCAGACGATGCAGGAAATAATAGTAACAGAAGCATGAATAGCCTGTTCGAATTTTCGTGCCGGGCTCACTACCTACCACAGGAGATGACCCAATTCACTATAGAAAGCCAGCATCATTACACCCCAAGTAAGCCAGGAGACTCTTATTAGTGGCCAGGAGTTCAAGATGACTTCACTTATGTGAGCTGAGGAAACCATTTTACACATCTGAGCCTCAGTTTTTATCATCTGCAAAATGGGCTTCTAACATCAAGTCCGACAGGGGCAGACTCATTCGTTCATTTATTCAGCCGGTATTATTGAGCATTTACTATGTCCAAATGCTATTATAGCAGCTGTGGATCCTACGTGAAAAACAAAATTTGGCACAAAACCCCTATCATCCTGGAGATTACTTTCTAGTGACTGTGTTTTTGAAAGGACGTCGTGAGGAGTTAAGTACTGCAATAATGTAAAATAGCATCATTTTGTGGAACCAGAAATCTTGCATCTTTAGATATCTTATTTATTTACTGGAGAGAGAGAGAGAGAGAAGGAGAGCATGGGGCAGGGCAGAGGGAGGGGGAGAGATTGAATCTGAAGCACACTCCACGCAGAGTGTGGAGCCCGACTGGGGGTGGTCTCATGACCCCAAGATCATGACCTGAGCCGAAACCAAGAGTTGGTTTCTCAACGGATCAAGCCACCCAGACGCCCCTGGAAATCTTCTATGTTTAAATTCTACGTTTGTGCTCCAGGACAACAGAGAGCAAGTGTCACCCTCTGGACAGAATCTTCCCCTGCAGGCATCTGAAGACAGCCCTCACATCGGTTCTGGCCTCTGCCTCTTCATCCCGAACACCCGGGGTTTCTTCAGTTGCTCTTCTTATGGCCCACCTTGTACAGCCCACCCTTCCTGGTTGCACTCACCGTGTCCCTTGCAGGGGGCGGGGCAAAGCCCAGGACTCCAGAACTGCCCCTGGTGGAGACTGTGGCCCTCTCTGCCTATAATGCAGACTTCGTTGTAGCCTCAACATGCTGGTTTAGCAACCACGGTTTTTCCCTTGGCACCAATGCCCAGGGACCCACAGAACATTCAGGCCAATTTACAGAGGCATCAAGTTTGAAAATAAGACTCCCAGCATCACCTTGAGTAGACAGAAACAGAGCTGGCACATCGGTGCGGCGTGCATAATCCAGTGGCCTCCGTAATTTAATAGAGAAATAACATTTCCCATTCTCATCACCAGAAAACAATCACCATATGAATGCACTTTCGCTATTAATACTTATTCCTTGATGCATAAACAATCTCATTTAAAAATCCTCGCTCCCAAAGATGCTTATCTTCGGCAAGGGAGGCGCGTGGGTGGGGGGAAGGCAAGGTAAGCATGATACATCACGTACAGCTGAATTCCCAGCCAAACTCACAGCCTTAAGAATAAAAAACAGTTAATAAGTATCATCATAGTCAGTGCCCCAAATACTGAGATACGGAATCCCATTCACTCTATCACGGCCATGACTGACATTTAATTATTCTCTATTTTTTGGTGCTTATAATTCCATTCTTATCATTCATTGTAAATCCTTTGGAACCCCTAGAAAAAGCGAGATCGAGTGACAAAACAAAGATAATGAAATCAGAGGCAGTAGAATAAAATTATATCTTGTAGGTAAAGCAGTGATTCAGTAGAGCAAGTCATTTCATAAGGCTGTGGAAGGTTGTGGAAGGTTGCGGAAGATGTGGGAAGGAATCAGAATTAATGTAGCAGGCTCTCAGGAGAGCTGAGAGAGAATCCACGAGTTAGGGGCACACGATCGGTAGGAAAGTAGGGTGCTGTGAGAAGAACCGTCGACTAAGCATTGACTGAGCTGGGCTTTTGTCTAGTCTAGCTGTGTGACCTTAGGCATACGCTTAACCCTCTCTGGTTTTTCCACTTTCTCACCTGTAAAATGCCATCACGTGCTTCATAGCATGGTCATGAAAGCTAGAAACAGACACAACAGCTATACAGATGTAAAGATTGGCCCTATTTCCTAATTTTAGAGGTAAAATCAAAAGCTTCTGAGCAACGACCAAAGATGAAAGGTATAGTCAATTGAACCCAGAAGGCCTAGGATTATGGATTCCCCTGCTCTCCCCCAGTGTTACCTGTAGGAGCCAAGTGCCCCAGCCAGCACACTGTCCCTGCTTTCCCTGACTCGCCACTTACACTGGGGAGCAAATCTTGGCTAGTGGGCCCTGCTGAGAAAAGTTGGAAGAGAAAATGACCCCACATGTAGCTGTGGGAGCCCCCAAGCCCAAGGAAGCACACCACATTGAAAACTCACTGGTGTGGAGGTACCGAGGCTGCTGAACCCAAGAAAGGAGTAAGAATGGGTTGCCAACCAAGAAGATGGTCAATTAAGGGGAGTTAAAGTATAGAAGAAACCAAGGGATCAAAGATGGAAGAGTCAAGAATCGGAAATGATGGGTACAGTGGGCCTAAGGGGGGCTAGACTGGCTTTGCAAATGGCTGGTTTTCAAATGTTCCAGTCAAAGGGGTACATCAGTGGGTAGCTCCCCTTACTAGTCTAAAAATGCAAAGCCAATTGCATCAGATACCTGGCAGGAAAGCTTACCTGTTTTCCTCTCTGCTAATCTTTTCTCCCTTTTTTTGCTGGGTGACTCTGCCCATTGAGGCAGGTTACATCTCTCTGGTTGCTGGTTTTTTGTTTGGTAACAGATCACAACTCAGTCTTTACCTTCCAGGAGGGTGCCTTGCCCTTCTGCTCGTGTGGCAGCCACGACAAGGCTCCTGTCAGATCTCTGACCTCAGGAAGCGTAATTAACCCACGGCCCTGCTGCTGTGCTCTGAACCCAGCACTATGTTCACGCTGCAACCGCTCTTCCCACAGTGCCCAGGGATACTGAGGCAGGCCCCTTCCTGGGAGACTGGGGCATTCTGATGGGCACGTGTGGCGTGGCGCTCCTTGAAAGCCTTGTCAAACCTTCCTTAGAACTGCTTGGTGGCCTGAAATGTGGTTTTCCTTCCTTCCCTCTCTCCTTCACTGAAGGTCAGATCAGCATCAGTCTTTCAGCTCTTCCACACTCCCCCTCCCCGTTCCCTCTTGCCATCACTGTCCCTGATACGTTTCTTGCATGTCCCATCCCATCTTGATGTCTGCTCCAAATTTGCACAAGTCAGCCAAAAGAAGAGTTCCAAATAGGGATGTGAGCCCCACTCATAGCCTCAGAAACACGTCGTCACATACACTCTTGCTCAAGTCCAGAACCCAATATCATGCATCTCTTCTTTTTTAGGAAAAGCTTCCAAGTTCCTTTGAAGCAGAAAGGTCCTCATGATGGTAGAAGATGAAATTCAACAGTAGGGAACAATGAAGGTCATTAACATACTAGCTGGTTTCCTCCCTTTCCTTCTTCCTCGCTCTCTCCCTCCCATCTGCTCATTTCAGTGCCAAAGCTTTTTGGTGGGGCAGAACAAGGTAGGTGTCCATGCTGTGGCTGAGGATGGGGAGAGCCACAGTGGCTCGGAGGGGCTGCCGGAGCCCAGCATAATGAGGACGTCCACGTCAGGGCATGTGGCCCTGTATGGGGAGTCAGCCCAGGAAGATCAGGAAGGGCCGTGCATGGATGGGTGGCCTGAGTGAGGCAGGGAGGGACTTCCTTGGAGGGGAGAGGGTGCAGTGAAGGAGCCCCATGTGGGTGGCTCGCATAAGGCATCAAAGCCAGAAGGAATTTGGAGGGAATCTGTGTGGGCAAAGGGTGGTGGTCAAGATCGGAGATATATTATATACAGGAAGCTTGAACAAATAAACCAATATAGTTAGGATAACAGGATCTAAGGTTCTTATTGTCGGAAAGGGGAGTTAGAAATACGGAAAAAGGAAAAAAGTACAGGAAGAGAGAAAATCAGACCCACACTTGTGATGTTGGATTGCAATTGAAATCACCATTGTGAACTCACCACTTTCAATATGTATGGACAGATCTAGAAATAAATAGAAGTGTTAACGTGTGTGTGTATGTGCATGTGTATGTGTGTGTAACTATCATTCTTCCCTAAAAGAAACCAGAGCTTCTTGGGGGAAGTGACTGAATCCAGGACCAAGACAGGGAAAGCATACGATGAGTCAGGAACATTCGCAGTGCCAGAGAGCAAGAAGGCTGAAAGAGTAGTGAGCTGGCCAGGTCAAAGGCACACAGAAGCCACTGGAGACCACTCCCATTAGCCAAATCAGGACAAGGTGAGCACCAAAATATAGAATGATTGTCATGGAATATAACCTATTGAAGAAAAGAGCAAAAATAGAGCAAGACATATCAATAAATGAGTACGCTGAAGGTCTGACGCGTACTTACACAGTTTTAGATTCCTCCTAACAAAATAATAATTTGTTTCAAAATCCCTTCAAACTGAGGGCTTCAGAGGGGAGGTGGGTGGGGAATGGGATAGGCTGGTGATGGGTAGTAAGGAGGGCACGTATTGCATGGTGCACTGGGTGTTAT
>NC_048219.1:100972492-101022680 GCF_002007445.2 Ailuropoda melanoleuca | reverse complement strand
ATATAACCTATTGAAGAAAAGAGCAAAAATAGAGCAAGACATATCAATAAATGAGTACGCTGAAGGTCTGATGCGTACTTACACAGTTTTAGAGTCCTCCTAACAAAATACTAATTTGTTTCAAAATCCCTTCAAACTGAGGGCTTCAGAGGGGAGGGGGGTGGGGGAATGGGATAGGCTGGTGATGGGTAGTAAGGAGGGCACGTATTGCATGGTGCACTGGGTGTNAAGACATATCAATAAATGAGTACGCTGAAGGTCTGACGCGTACTTACACAGTTTTAGATTCCTCCTAACAAAATAATAATTTGTTTCAAAATCCCTTCAAACTGAGGGCTTCAGAGGGGAGGGGGGTGGGGGAATGGGATAGGCTGGTGATGGGTAGTAAGGAGGGCACGTATTGCATGGTGCACTGGGTGTTATACGCAACTAATGAATCATCGAACTTTACATCAAAAACCAGGGATGTATTGTATGGTGACTAACGTAATATAATAAAAATATTATTATAAAAAAAGACTCTGCAAAGAGAAAAATGTATCTACAATTAAGTGTTTGCCAAATTTCTTAGTTGTCTTGATCTGCTCAAACTCTTTGTCCCCACTCATACCGCTACTGTCCCATTTCGCATCCATGACAGACATTGCTAATTGATCCCAGCACTCATAACCACTGAGCCCAGACATGACAGTACCCTTCTCAGCCCAGACCGCCTAGCAGCTGCTATGTATTCATCAGTTTGGTAAGAGAGGAGAAAGCTTTTACATCCCTGTCCTCCAGGGAGCACTGAACAAAAGGGAAGTCTTGGAGGATACTGTCTCTTCCAAGGTCTACTGGGGACTCTGGACTCCAGTAAGCAAAACATCAAAGCACTGGGCCTTAGTCTGGCCATTCACAGTCTAGCCCAGCCTGCTCACCTATGCCTACCTGTCTGCTCCACCTGGAGTGGCACCAGTCCATTCCTGAAACTTCGAGAAAGCCTGGTATCTCAGCAATGCCTTCAACCAACAGAGCCACATCCTTATGCGACTTTGATGTGCTCTTGAATCCCTGGGAATCCTGTTGAAATGCAGACTCAGATTCAGGGACTGGGAGAGGATGTGAGATTCTGCACTTCCAACGGGCTTTCTGCTGATGTCTTGCATCTGGTCCTGGGACCACACTTTGAGTAGCACGTCCTTAGAACAGTGGTTCAGGAACGTTAGTTGCAATCAGAATCACCTGGAAGGTTCGATGGAACACAAATCGCAGGATCTACCCCCAGAGTTGCTCATTCAGTAGGTCTGAGGTGGGGCCCAAGAATTTGAATTTTTCACAAGTTCCCAAGTGGTCCAGAACGGAAGGGTGCTGTTCTCAAACATCTTGGAGAAAGTTCTCCCAGCAGCACCCACCTTCTGTCCTCCAGGAAGCCCATAGAGGGAAAGAACCAGAGGATGTGGTGGCATTGGACACACCTGATTTAAAACCCTCATCGGTCACACTAGGAATATTACCTCAGGAAAGCCGCTTAACCATTCTGAGCCTCAGAGCCGCTATCTATGAAATGGGTATAGCAATGCCTCCCCTCATACAGTTGTTGTCAGGACTCAGGGCGCAAATGCAAGTAAAGGACTTAGCAAAGTGCCTGGCTGCATTTTAGTTGCCTTCTCCCCTTTGCCTTGGGGCAGGCATCCCGCCCTCCCAAGTGTCTGGAGGAATATTGGGTAAACCCCCTATATTAGTGCAGTGCCCAAGGCAGACCTCCGATTTACAGCCTGTTCACATTTGATATTTACAGGTGCCCTCGGAGCTAACGTGGCAACAGCAGCCAAGTTTTCCCCTCAGAGTCTTTCCATTGCCCCAACCCAGGGCTGCACCCGTGAAGTGATCTCCAGCTTCCTCCTGGCCACAGTCCAGAAGGCTCCCCTGCTTTTACGGGTACTCATCTGAGGGCAGAGTAACCACAGAGAACAGGAATCCAAACTGGGATTTCCTTGGCCTTTCGTGAAGGTTTCCAGGCCCAGGGTCCTACGTGTCCCCCATCATCCCGCAATCCCCCAGTCACCAAATCTACAACCGGTGTTGCAATTGTTGGCTGTGGCCAGGTGGTGGGAAGAGAAGAAGGAGGTACTGTGTGGCACGAGGCAGCCGGGGTTTTCCGTAAGGCTTTCCCTCTTCGCGTCTCATCAAGCAGCACAAAATCGAGGTGGACAGAGCCCTTGACAGCACTGAAGCTTCCTTCAGATGTCTGGCCATTCTGGGCATGGTGTCCATTGGGGCTTATTGGGAACACCCCCACCCTGGGACCCCGGGGGCCAGAATGTCATGGACACTCACCCCCCCCACACACACAGAGGAAGGATATCCACCATGGGAAGACCTGACATTATGGGGAGTTTAGATAAGGGTATTTCCAGGTAACTGAGCCCTCACCCTCTAAGAACCAGAGCTTGAATCTCCAACCACCGCCTCCCCAATTCACTCTGTGTTATAAAGCTTCCCAGGGAAACTATGCACTTCCACGCTTTCTGCCATGGAGGCGACACACCATCATTTATATTTGCCAACATGACTCTGGATCATTACTGGAACATCAATTAGTGTGTCTAATGGAACCACTTCGACAGTCTTCTTCCTACCGGATCCACTACCCCCTTGAGTGCTTTTTATTTCATGCTCTTAAGTCAGTTTCTCCCACGGATCTCAGATTTGACAGCTTGGTTTTTTTTAAAACAAATATCTGATGGATCCCTGGCTCTGCTGTTTTACCAACTCATCTATTCTAACTTGGAGCCCATTTTTTAACTGACTTGGATTCCTCTGGATTTCACATGAGCTTAACTCCCGCCATAGAGAGAGGTGGCTAGAACTAGATCGTGGGAGCATAAGTCCTCCCGTGATCAACAATCCCGACCTTCAAACACTTTTGGATTCTTGTTCCAGCTCCACAATGCTTTTCACTCTTTTTATTTCTACTAGCTTGGTTTCCGTCACCTAGTACTGCTTTCATAAATCCCTGTCTCTAGCTGTCACTTTTCTGCTCCAGGGTTTACTGTTGCATGCTGTAACATCAGATAGCCAAGCATGTTAGAATTGTACGTAAACTAAGAATTAGTAAGCTCCGAGTGAGGGCTTAGGTGGCTTTCCTGAGAATCAAGTGCATGCATTTTGGTTTGGGTTCATGCCTATTTTGGTGGCCCCAAGGCCTGACTCCCTGTATCTGCTCATAGTCTGCATAGCTCACGTGCTAAGAAACTTCCTAAGTCTTAGTTACAACATTGTTGCAATACATGTTATTTATATCCCGCTAATCCCCATACAAGGGAGAAAGATAGCCTCATCCCTGGCAGGGACACAGATCAGCTATTCAAAACAAGCATGTGACAGACGCAGAAGCTCAAGGTGAAAATAAATGGCTTGCCAAAGATCTCACAACTATTTAGAGTAGATCCTGGACTTTCTTGTATAGCAGCTGGTTCCCCTGGAGTTTTAGGACCCAGTCTGGAGAGGGAAACCCTGTGTGATCTGCACTACATAATCCCATCGGACCTTAGCGGAACCAAGTAGAGGGCCAGCACAGAACCTGGAATCAAGGGTCCTGATTCCCAGCCCTCTCCAATCTCCGAACATCCTATGCTCCTCTTTCAATTGCATCGACCGCTTCTCAGAGAGTGATTCTATATGCCTGAGCAGGGAAAGCCAGTGGCGGTGCTGGTCAGGAAAGAGCAGGATCCCTGGAAAAGCCACTGGAGAAAGCCAAAACCGATCTGCCACTTTACTCACATCCTTGTCAACACCTGGATGCTTACTCAGCCCCTGGGGACTTGCTCGGCTGCAGAGAATGATTCAAAGTAAAGGACACTGGATGCTTAGGACTTCACACAGTTCTGTTGATGGACACTGAGAAGTTATCTTCCCCCCACAACGAAGCCAGAAATGAGTAGGCATCCAACAGTCTTCAAGGTCGACATCCTCAAAACCTGGGTTATTGCTATAGCTCCCCCCCGCCGCCCCCGCTGCCGTCTGTCTGCCTCCTCTCTCTCTTCTCCAATTTATTGTCCGCACTGCCATGAAAATCTTCAATAACATTCTGTTGCTTATAGAAGAAAAAAAAAAGATCAAACTCTCTATCAGGTGTCAGAAGCCATGCACATGCTTAAACCACCAGGCTTTTCATTTCTCAGTTGTCCTCTTTGGGCAGCTCACGCCAACGTCCTCCAGTAGAAGTCCCTCAAATGTACTCCATGCTTTGTTGTCTGGGGCCCCCGAACAGCCGTGTTCTGTGCTGCAACATCTTCTCCCCTTAGAGCCAGAGCCCCAAATCCTACTGATGCTCCCAGATCGGGAGAAAGTGCCCAGAAGCACTCGCTGCCTCTTCCAAATCCCTTCATATTTTATCTGTCCCTCTTTCCAGGCATTTATCACACTCTGTTCGGTATCACTATTATTTATAGAAATGTCAGATCTCAACTTTCAGACCATTTTTTAAAAAAAGTAGGATCCTCTTCTGCTTTATTTTTACATCCTTTGCAGGATTTAGTGGCGCCCTGATCACAGGAGATTTATTGTGGCAGAGTAAGAACGGCGTGGAATTTTCAGTCACAGAGGCTCGGATTCAAATCCTGATTCCGCTACCCGCTCATGGCTATTTAACCGCGCCTGGAAGGGAGCGCCTCCTTTGCAGAGCTGAGAGGTGAGAGCTAGTGAGGAGTAAGATGTCTGGCATGGGATTTGGGATAAATTATCAAATAATAGGTAAATGCGCACATTCATTAGTATTTGGGGGACGGGAGTGAATAATTTGTGAGAATGTGTGAGACAGAGTTGCAACTGAATTGGAACTGACAAGTGAGAGACCTCTTCTGATCAAAATGAGAAAGCCTGAGGAATGGCGCCCCACCCTTGGTCCTTTCCGACCCAAACAGGACAGCGTCCTCAGATAGGGAATCCTCCCCCCACCCCCAGGATCCTCTCCCTAAACCCCAGGCTGTGGGTGCTTAACTATGGCCCCCAGATGGCTCTAAGAAGGAGGGGAGCAGCCCCACCCCTCCCGCCCCCCCTCCTCCCCGCCGCACCCACCAGGCCCAATGAGAAACAGGTGATTGCAGAGGGTACTGGGAGAGACTTTGATCTGCCGGCTGCACAGAAGCCAGCTGAGCCAAGAAGGAGTAGTGTCAGATTTATTGCGGCCCTGAGAAGTACAGATATTAGGTTGGCTGTAGCTCACTGACCTCTTCAGGATTTCCATTTTGGTCTGAGATTTATTACCTCCTCGGCTTTTTTAATTCCCAGGGATCTGTGCCTTTAACATTTCTGCTTGAGCCCCCCAATTCACAAGGACTTCCTGTTTGCCGAGACCACAGATAAAGAAGACACAAACCACAGAACACCAGCACTATGTAATTTTTTTGTTCCTGACTCCTTAATTTCTCAGCCGTCCTAGGTGTTCTGTCAAGATGCAGTCTGAAAGTCTAGACCGGGAGATATCTACGATAGAAAATGTACATCAGTATTTCAAGTCCTCTGAATTTATTCTAGCCATTTGACAGTTGCTTGGAGATACAATCTCAATTTTTGCAATGGCCCCTTCAGCGAGATATTTATGGCAGATACAACTGTAATTATTTACCTGTAACAAAGTCCAGGTCTGTCTGCTTCAGGTGATTCAGGCAGCAGAGGGACAAGAAGAAAAGATTCATCTTCCTCTTGTCCAAAAGTTGACCTTTTGCCCGAGTCCCTGCCCCACTCCTTATAAAAATGCTGATGCGCTGGGCATGGACCATTTCCCCGGCCTCTGACGGATCCCGATATTGAAATAGGTGGACCAGAAAATAAACACATGCGAGATGGCCCGGCGTAAAGGTGGGTTTGGTGAGCTCCTTGAAGACAGGCACGGGTGTACTTCATTTTCTCCGTTTTCTGGTTCCAACCTACAAGGGGATGAAGTCTCCAGAAGCATTCAGAGCTTCGACTTTTTCCTGCAAACAGATGCAAATTAATACATGACAATGAGTGCTGGCCCCTAGAAGAGTCCCCTGCCGAGATGGTGCGAATATTCCAGAGCAGTCAGGCGAGAGAGCTTCCGGCCAGCCCGGTTTGCGTCCTCCTTGGCAGGTGAAGTGTGTCTCTGGTCTTTCCAGTCCCATTTTACTTTTTACCAGAAAAGGTTTCCCAAAGTAATGGCCCAGGTTAAGGACAGACAGAGTTTCTGAAAACGCTTTTGGAAAATCTTAATCCATCTTGAAAAGGCAATGGTTTGGCCACACGGACGACATCCATAAGCCTAAGCTGTGGATCCCGGGACAATTCCAAAGAGAAGACAAAGTTTTTTGTTTTTTGTTTTTTTCCTGAGCCGAAACAGCCATGAGGGAATAAATGTATTTATTGCCTCTCTCAGGGACTTTTCTGCCGCACCAGCATCCACTTGAAAGAATATAAAAATTCCTGTATGTGCGTAAAAACAAACACACACATTTCAGCCACGTTTATTTATATTCTTAACTAGTGTGCTTTTGTTCTGGCTGTTGTTATTTGTCCTCTCGCTGGAGGCTCCAGGAAGGAAAGGCATTTGTGTGCCGTTCAGCGCTCCGTGGTGGTGGTGGCAGGAGGTGGTGGCGGTGAGATTTCTGTCCCTTGGCTCTTCTCCTGGCATTTACATGGTTCAGAATCTTCTTGCCCTCACGCTGAGACGACCGAGCTGCTGCAAGGTCTAAACATGCAGACATGGCCCTCCAGCTTGCCTGTGTCAACGTGATGGCGAGAAAAGTCTGCTTAATTTTTTTTTTCCCGATTCCAAATAGAACACGCACCCTGGAATGTTTGTGAATACCTCCAAAGGGAAAGCCAGCAAGGACCACCTAGAGTCCAGTGATTGAGTTCTTTTGGGGACTATTTTGCCTAAGCTTCTAGTTAACATATTTGCAATCAGGTGAATGTATCCGTTTTTATTGACATTTCAGAACGCACACCTTCAGATCTGAGGGAGAAGTCTGTGGGTATCACTTTCAGCAGCTATGAGGCTTCTTGTGAAGTGGATGTGTGTCTGCCTTACTTCGTTGTTGTCCGTTATTTATATTGCTGTTTCTCCAATTTGTTACTATTTCTTCTTCAGCACTCTCAATACAGGAGCAGCTCAGAGAGTACAGAGGGAAGCTCTTGGTGTCTCCATCCAAGGGGACAGCCAGTGTTCCCCGGATCTGCTCTAGATAGAGCTGAGGTCTGGGCTCAGGCACAGGGCCTGTAGTGACAGGCGCTCCTTGGGGACCCTTGGGGTCCTGCTGTGAGGGGATTTGTCAGGCTTCTGCAAGTCAGAGGTGCCCTCCAATGCCCAGAGACAAAGGCTTCCCTTGGGTCCCACTCTTTCAGCCATGGGCCCTCCAAAGTCTTGCTCAGTCTCATGTCAAAGCAGGATCTGAGTGGTTTGCCCCCTGATGCCCTAGTGGGTTTATCCCAGCTCGCTGGCCCTTGCATCAGTGCCCAGGGGCTGCTCCCGCCTTTCTAGAGAAAATCACAGCCGATCTCAGTAGTATATTACGGGGCCTGGGTGGGAGCTAGTGCGGAAGAGGCACCTGGCCCTTTCTGCAGGCAAAACTAACCTGCAAGCCACCACTACCCAGTACCATCGTTAAGATGTGTTACTTGTAGCACATTGCCCAGAAGCCGGCCCAAGATGGGTTTGTGTTAAGCAATATTATGGAGGTACAGAACACGGTTACACCGAAGTAAAAGGTAGTAATATCTATTGCTGTGAAAGGAGAAGATACACAATGCCGGGCACCATGCAAAGTGAGGGAAACCAGCTTCCCCAAGACCACACAGCATTGCTGGGTTTAAATCCCCAGCCGCTGACGTCAAAACCCTCCACCACTCTATCCAGGCCAGAAATCTTTAGAATTATCTAGGCTTATTTTACAGATGAGGAGCCCAAGACCTCGAGAAGGAACGTCGGGTACCTGTTGTTCCCACAGTTTGTCGGTGACAAAATTGGGACTCCAAATTGCTGATCGCTTGGGAGCAATTGAACATAAGACACAGTTTGCGGATGGTGGGAGTCTGGGATGCCGGGGAAGGAGCAAACACTGCCCCGGAGCAGCCATTTGTTCTTCCAGGCACTCTGAGGGTTTTCCACTGTGTTCTGTGTGCTCCAGAGTCCCCTGCCTCCCCGGCCTGCACGCATGCCAGCCTGTTTGTACTAGAACAGCGTGTTCCCATGAACTCCGGAAAGCAGAAAGCACTGCCAATTCACCCCAAGCAGGCGTTCCAAGCTGGCCTGGGGACCTGTCAGTCAGTGATCAATTTGCCTGTCACCGTTACCGGAGCCTTTAGGAGATTAGCCGGCCCGGGACAGGTGGATCTGGTTTCCAAGCTAGGATTCGCGGTGACTCCTTGGGGCCTTGCTGGAGGGTGGGCCCTGGGAGGGGAGAAGCTACTGCAGGCCTCAAAGCCCCAACAAATCCTCCCCCCAGCTGGGGAGGGAACCAGACAGTCGGACACCCTAGCCGAACCGATTTGGCACACCCGCGAGCAGCTGACGTTGCTCCCCATTTTCCACGGTGCATCTTGAGAAGCTGTGGGCCTAAGCCTTCCTGGGTGGCAGGGTGGGCACTTGGAGCCCGTGGGGTTGCTATCCTTGTTAAGCCCTCAGGAAGTAGGAAGAACATGGCGTCATATAGCTCATTTTTTCCAAAGAGCTTTCATACCCATCCCTTTCCAGAGACGTTCTGCTTACAAAAGCACTGCAAGTATATTCGAGAAGGGATTTGGCCAATGTGGCAGGAAGACCCAGTGGAGAAATGAGTGCCTGTGGGTCATGCCATCAGTTGGCCAAGTGGGCACAGGGTCTGCCTTTCCTTCCCTTCAAGTGTTCTTAGGAAATCTTCCCCTCTTCAAGCTGTCTTGTTATCTGTGTGATGACGTGGACACCCTGATTACAACTCTTCAGTGGCTCCCCGTCACCTACGTGATCGCGTGCAAACTCCTTACTAGGACATATGAGTGTTCTGTGACCTTTTCTCCCACCTCCAATTCCGTAGACATCCCAGGGGACTCAGTGTCTCTCTCTTTTTGCCTAAGCTATTCCTTCTTTTTGTCATGCCTTCCCTTCCCCAGTCTACCTGGAGAACTCCTATTCATTCTTCAAAACCTTACCCAGGCATTATTAACTCCTCTCTGCATGTCCCTGAGGCATGCTTCCTCTGGATCACTTCCTAACGTTGTACAGCTGTGAGTTCAAAGCCCACATACATAGAGGTCTCACTCCCATTCATTAGGCTGAAAGACTATTCTTATGGTAACATTTGGAACTCTAAGTATGGCACCGTGCCTGACACACAACACATACTAAATAACAGCTTGTATCCTTGGCCTGTAAAGAGGATTCCATTGGCACGAATCTTCTGAGGAGCTTGGCCCAGGAACTGGGGAAGGGAAACTCTCTATCATACATCTCTACTTAGGGCCCAAGAGGCTTAGCATGGCATTGTTGCGGGAACGACAGGCTGGGACAGTGGCTGGCTCCTGGCAACTTGGAAGGCTTCTCTGACACTCATTCCTGAGCTCTGAGATTACGAATGGCATCCCTTGTGGAGCAGGCTAGGTACTGGTTGCAGAGCCCATTCCCCAGCTGGGTCTGTCTCCGTCCACAAGTGGCGCTATGTCGCTTTAGGGGGACATCAAACGTGGCAGCAACAGTAGATGACCAGCCTTCATGGCGTTAACTTCCAGGCAAACCGGCTTCCACCTGACCCTGGAATCACTGCCCATTTTCTAGATTCCTTCACTTCTGCTCCCTGATTTGTCCTACCGATTGACAACCAATAACCAGTTTCCACCTACGATTTCCATTTTTGTCTTTCTTTCAAACCTCTCTCCCTCTCTAGGCCATGTAATCACAGACAGTTTATGATCTTCTTTAAAGGTATAGCCCTGGGATAGGCCTTTCCCAGTAGTACAGAGCAGGCTAGCCCACCCTCTGTATTTTCCCATCCCAGGGCAGCTTGGGCTGGGCATGGTCCAATCTAGCAAAGGGCTTAGAAACCACGCTCTAACTCTAAATTGAGGGACTGTACTGCTATTACTTATGGTCTTGGAGACTGAACCCCAGCTCTGCCTTCCTCAAGGTCTTTTGGCCTTCGTCCACCAAGATCTGGGGATTAGTGAAGCAAAACACCCCATTTGGGGTCTGGGTGTCTCAGATGTTTCCTGCTGCCCAGGGAAGATTTCCAGCCTGGGCGAAGGTCCACCAAGTCTGAGAAATTTGTCTGAATCCATCAAAGTCATATTGGGACATAAAACTCAAAACCTCTCTCCCCAGCAGGAAGGCCCCACTCTGCCAAGACACCAGCATGCCCTGCCATCAGCAATAATTGCCGACAAGAATGGAAGAACCATGTGAGATAAAAAAGATTTTAAATTGTTCAGCCACCCCAAATCGCCCGTGGTCATGATACGGGTGTCAGTGAGAGGTGGGGAAGGAGACCCACCTCTCTGAGATTCCCCTGCCACCCTAGCCACCCACGCACACCACCCGAGTTCTAGAATTCTTGTTATCTGTCACCCACTCCATGCTGTGTCTGGGCTATTCCTTTCTCAGCCTAGCGAAAATTAACCCCTTTGTGTCCTTGGCCAATCTGCAAATGGGAGCCATTAAACAGGAGAAGGGCAACAGAGAAGAGTTACTTCCATTTGCCGTTGTATTGTTTTTGAGCTCCCAGGAGAAATATTCCCAGATATTATAGAATTATCTTGAACTGTTTCATTTTATTTTATCTTACTTGATTTTTTAAAGATTTTATTTGTTTATTTAGGAGAGAGAGAGAGAGCACGAGCAGGGAGAGGAGCAGAGGGAGAGGGAGAAGCAGGCTCCCCACTGAGCAGGGAGCCCGACATGGGGCTCCATTCCAGGACCCTGGGATCGTGACCTGAGCCGAAGGCAGACGTTGAACTCACTGAGCCCCCCAGGCGCCCCTAACTTGAGCAATCTTAACTGGCTCAAAACATTGTTGTTGAAAGTCATCTCTTTCTTTGACAAAATATGGGTACCAGGGGCATGAATATTAAACAAATGTCACCCCTGGAGAGGAAAGCCCACCTGAAACAGTCATTGACCCTGCCTTGTGGGTCACTGGGGCTGGATGCTGGGGGTCAGGGCATGGGATGGAGGGAGGTGAACAAAGAGAAGTAGACAAAGGCCCATTGGATGAAGTCAAATCTGGGGAGACAAACAAAAAAGTATGAAAAAGCCAACAATTACAAGGTATCAACGGGCATTTTGAAGTTCAACTGTCAGCACCCCAACAAGCTTCATCAAAGGTGGGACACTTCTGGGAGGCCTGGGCCCCCAGCTCCACAAATCCGGCTGGGGAGGGAAGAAAGAGACAGCCCGATACAAGCTGCGGGATGGAGCTGACACGCTGGTGAGGGCTCAGGCCTGATTATTCCCGCGTCCCTCGCTCACTGGCCCTGCTGGGGTATTTGCCACAGACACTCTTGACCTATGGATCGGCTAACTGCTGCCTTTACCTCATCTATTTGTGTATGTTTTGGTTGAATTAATCAGTGAATGGGTGAAGGAGCAGACTCTTGAATGGTGAGTAGGAGTTAAGCGGAAGCTGCTGCAAGCATCAGGCCTATCTAGGAGACCACGTGGTCTGCAAGGCTGGAATATTCCAGGTGGGACCTGCGAGGGTCAGGACTGTGGGGCTGGTCAAGGGCCCCATCCTGGAAGGCCTTACAGGCTTTGTTATATATTTTAGCTTCATCCAGGAAATATAGAAATATTTGCTTTGCTTTTATTTAGCTTTTATTTCCTGTCTTTACAAATACCAGCAGGAAGGTGGGATTCCAAATTGGTTTTGGTGTTTGAGGGAGCAGGGGGCAAACAGGGATTCCCGGCTCTGAGCACGAATCCCAAGCTGCCCGAAGTTTTGGCATTGGTGTCTATCTATGCCTTTGCACGATTCTCCAGATTAGAGCTGGTGCGTTCAGGAGGACACAGCATCAGGCTTGGAACTGGACTCCCCTCCCTTCTCTCCCCCATGTGACTCAGACTGGGGTTCAGTGGCCTGGTTTCCAGTCCCTGATTCCCTCCTTGTAGTCTTTCTTCATAGGAAGCAGGATACTTTGTCTGGGCTCAGAGCATCCCTTTAAACCGGGTGGCTCTTGGCTGCACTCAGTCTTAAAGTTCTCTCTGCGATTCCCCAGGCAGGGGGTGATGCCTGCTGGGGTTCCAACGCAGGCTCACGATTTGCTGTCCAGTTTGGCGCTGATTTGCAATCTGCAAGTTAATGGATACTCAGGCTGCTGGCAGCTGGCTGAGTGAGAAGTGACTCGAAGATAAGAGAACCCTGCTCCAGTATTTACAACTGAGCTGTGAGAGTCCAGACAGACTTCGGAGGCCTCAGCCAGGTCTGGAGGGGAGGGGCCAGCGGTGGGTGGGTGGCCCAGGGTCCTGGGATGAGCGAGGATGTCCCAGCCAAAGGAGGAAAGCACTTGGGGTTGGGAGTCCAGAGCCCTGCATTCTTTTGGCTCCCACCCGAACTAGCGGCGTGACTCTGAGCAACTTATTTCCTCTCTCTGAGCCCTTTTTGCCATGAAGTGGAGATCATAATTTCAGCCTTGCTATCAGCTCCGACTATCAGAAGGATCGAATGAGATGGCGTCTGTGAAGGGACAATGTAAGAGTTTAAAGCGTCATGAGAATGTGCTGGAGAATTAAGACGGCCAGGGAAAGCGCCCTCCGAGGGCCTCTCCTGATGACTGCCCACATGGCACGGGGCTGCTTACGAGGATTTCAGGAATGACACACTTTCAGGATTACCTCTTTAGTCCAATGGATATAAAGACATGCATGAAATACAGCCTGTGATGTGTGGCCTTGATTGTTCAGCTATGGCTAAGGCACAAATGTAAATGAAAATATTTCAAGTGCCAATGTGGCAAATGTCGCAAAGGTGCTCCCGAATGCCTGCAGTTTGGGGAACACCGGCTGGGAGCAGAGCTGGGCCTTTCCAGCTGCATTTCGTTCAGTCTTCCATCTTCTGGTGAAGGGATTACTGTTCCCATTCCCTGGCTGGGTGGACGTCACCCTCGCCGGCTCCATGGTGAGGTGAGCAAATAGGCTTGGAAAAGGAAGGACCTCGACCAGGTTCAGCAGCTGGTGTGCTGGGGTCACACCCAGCTCCCCAAACCCCAGAGTGTGTGCTGTCCCCGCCACACTCAATGACCCTTGTCTTCCTTGAGGACGCCTGCCGCAGGTGGACTCTTATGTGCTTTCATATGTAATCTTCACAGCAACCCTTGGAGTAGGGCAGGGGCGCTGTTGTTAAATGACTTCACAGATATGGGAGATTCTAGAAAAGAAAAGAAGGGAGGGAGGGAGAAAAACCAGTCACACAGACAGCGAGTGACAAACCTAGGCCATCGAGCCAGATCCCCTGACTCTAAGGTCATTCCCAATTCATCCATTTTGGTTCTTTGGAGCTTTATTCATATCGCTGGTTTCCCTCCTGGGAGTGGGGAAAGTGGGGGGATCTTAAAATTAAAAGAGCAGAAAGGACACATTTAAGTCATTCCTTCTGGAAAAACAAATAAATAAAACCCTCTGAAATAAAGTCATGTTCTGGGGGAACGACTGAAGGTGGGAGATAGTTTGGAAACTGGAGGTTGTTTAAGGGAAATATCTGCCCATTTGGTAGAACCCCAAATGGAAGGGAGCAGAGTGTGGTGACTGGCCCTGTGCCCGAGCAGAGAGCTGAGAACCAGAAAAGCGTAGCCCGGGGGCGAATCCTGACTCTGTAGGCAGCTCACTGCAGCACCCCGGGCAATTACGTGCACCCAGGGCCTCGTTATTCACATCCTAAGAATGGGTTCACTAATCCCACCGAAAGGAGATAAGAAATGTGATCCTTTGGTGAACACTTTCTGTATTCCCGGTTTTATTTTNGATCCTCTGGTGAACACTTTCTGTATTCCCGGTTTTATTTTTCTTCACAGTTCTCAAAACGCCTGACACGTGACGGATGTTGAGTTTTCAACCTCTCCTTCCAGAACGCAAGCAGCCTCTTGCTCTGTTGCAGGCCCAGCACCTGGATCGATGGCGTTCATAATAGAAACCCTGTAAACATTTGTTGAAGGCCAGAAGGAATGAGGAAGGAAGGAATGCTTGCTCTATATGCCTCATCAGGAAGGGATCGTGTTTCTTGCTTACTTCCGCATCCCAACACCTGGCACGCAGCCTCTACGTAATAAGCTCTTAACAAATGTCCATGAAACAAGTGCAAATCAGAGAACCACAGTTACCATGAGGTTGCACTCATACGTGGAACGTAAGGAATAGTGCAGAGGACCATAGGGGAAGGGGGGAAACTGAATGGGAAGAAATCAGAGAGGGAGACAAACCAAATGAGACTCTTGACTCCTGGGAACAAACTGAGGGTTACAGAAGGGAGGTGGGTGGGGGAAGGGGTAACAGGGTGATGGGCATTAAGGAGGGCACGTGTTGTGATGAGCACTGGGTGTTATACTCAACTAATGAATCATTGAACATTATATCAAAACTAATGGTCGAATTTAAATTTAAAAAAAAAAAACAAATGCAAGATACTGGAAAGCGTTCTGTAATAGCAAGGGCCCACAGGCACTAAAATGCGAGCTATACAAATATAAAAGCAATCTCCCACCAAATAATCATCCCAAAAGGGAAAGGGAAATTGCAGCAGCCCACTCAACCCACTTGGTTGCAACTCCTGACTTCAGTCAACCAACTGGTTATCTTAAGAACAACTAGCATGGAATCCCTTGGTAAGAGTCACTTCTAAGGATGAATTCAGCTTCCAAATCAATGTGCCTGTAGAAACACAGACAGACTTCAAGCCAAAGGCCAAATTACAAAGGTGAACCCAGAGCCCAAGGCCTGCCAAGAGTGGAACCAGCAAGGGCCCATTAGATCTCTAGAATGATCTCTGTGCTAATAATCTAAGCTACCATTAGCGACTTAAAGCAGAGAATTTTTTCAAATGTTAGAATGCATATGATTTTTATCTTGACGTTATCCCTGTAATCACCGGCCCTGATTAAAGACTTCTGCCCTCAAAGATGGATGGGCTCAAACACTAAATACATGGTAATCTTTCACCTCTTAAATGCTGCTTCTCCCAACACATTCTTCCACTCTGTTCCATTTAAAGACCAGCAATTGCCTTTCTTCAACTATTTGTCTTTCTTCAACTCTGTGAAAAATACCAGAGTTGAGTTGGAGGGGAATGGTAAAAAATAATAATAATTCTAACAACCTCCATTTTTCCTGACTAAGGAAGTTAACTAGGCAGTTCAGAGGCCTGCTATGATTTTTTTGCAATCAAGAGTCAAATATTTGAAAAAATGCCAAAACATGTTGGTGCTTGTTTCTCCATAAATATGCAGGGAGAGAGAGTCATCAGAAAGGAAACGTCAGGATATCATTCACTTCAATCCTCTCACATCTGGTGAATGCCAAACAGGCTGGCATTCCCAGGGCACCCCTGAAGCATCCGATTCCCCAAGTTCCCTTCCCATCCCAACCCAGGTGTCGTCTCCCTCAGCCGGACAGCCCTCAGTGGCCTCACATACTTTCAAATCCCTTTGGGCTAGCTCTGATCTCAGGCTCCTGTTTAAGAGCAAGGTAACTGGGGCTGTGTGTGTTCAGACAGCAGCATGAGTTCTTTGCGATGGATGGGGGTGGGGAGGTTTTATCGTAGGAGCAAATCTTGAACTTCCACAGCAATCACCCTATCGGCAGCATCTTACAGAGTTCCAGCCAGCAGCGACAATCTTTGTGTAAATCTAGGTGTTTGTCTTTCAAGTTGGCCTAAAGCAAGACAACGCTTACTGCAGGAAGCTTGATGTTCAAGGCCCCCCACAGTCCACCTTCAGGCTCACGGCTGGCGTTTCTCCAGAGAGAAACTACCTGCTATTCACTCTTCCCAAATGCTCCCGTTAGATCGCCTGCCTCCGTGTCCTTGCTCCCTGGAATGTCCTCCCTCCGTCTCTCTGCTTGTCAGGGCTCTGCTTGCACCCTGAAGCCCTTGTAAAGGCCATCGTCTACCCCAAGGGTTCCCCAGTAAGCCCAGTTGTGGGTCAAGTGTGCCCCAGTAAGCCCAGCCGTGGGCAATCGTTCCTTCGCTCCTGGGTCCGCTCATGTGTCAGCACGCGGGGCTCGAGTAAGAAGCTCTCCCCGACTGCGAGCTGCAGGAGGTCGAAGATGGTGTTTTTGCTCCTGCTATCCCAGCACCTGGCACAGGGCCGGGCGCACAGCGGGGGTAGGGTTTGCGGGCTGTATCTGAATTCTGCTCTTGGTCTAAGTCTACCTGTTAGAGCCTCAGGAAGACGGTAATCTATTTTCTGTTTCACCTGAAAGCCTCGTGAGCTTCCTTTCCAAACACAACCCTCCCACTTTCTTCCACTACTCCTGCCACGTCATTTCTGGCGGGGNACTACCTGCTATTCACTCTTCCCAAATGCTCCCGTTAGATCGCCTGCCTCCGTGTCCTTGCTCCCTGGAATGTCCTCCCTCCGTCTCTCTGCTTGTCAGGGCTCTGCTTGCACCCTGAAGCCCTTGTAAAGGCCATCGTCTACCCCAAGGGTTCCCCAGTAAGCCCAGTNGTGAATACCTCCAAAGGGAAAGCCAGCAAGGACCACCTAGAGTCCAGTGATTGAGTTCTTTTGGGGACTATTTTGCCTAAGCTTCTAGTTAACATATTTGCAATCAGGTGAATGTATCCGTTTTTATTGACATTTCAGAACGCACACCTTCAGATCTGAGGGAGAAGTCTGTGGGTATCACTTTCAGCAGCTATGAGGCTTCTTGTGAAGTGGATGTGTGTCTGCCTTACTTCGTTGTTGTCCGTTATTTATATTGCTGTTTCTCCAATTTGTTACTATTTCTTCTTCAGCACTCTCAATACAGGAGCAGCTCAGAGAGTACAGAGGGAAGCTCTTGGTGTCTCCATCCAAGGGGACAGCCAGTGTTCCCCGGATCTGCTCTAGATAGAGCTGAGGTCTGGGCTCAGGCACAGGGCCTGTAGTGACAGGTGCTCCTTGGGGACCCTTGGGGTCCTGCTGTGAGGGGATTTGTCAGGCTTCTGCAAGTCAGAGGTGCCCTCCAATGCCCAGAGACAAAGGCTTCCCTTGGGTCCCACTCTTTCAGCCATGGGCCCTCCAAAGTCTTGCTCAGTCTCATGTCAAAGCAGGATCTGAGTGGTTTGCCCCCTGATGCCCTAGTGGGTTTATCCCAGCTCGCTGGCCCTTGCATCAGTGCCCAGGGGCTGCTCCCGCCTTTCTAGAGAAAATCACAGCCGATCTCAGTAGTATATTACGGGGCCTGGGTGGGAGCTAGTGCGGAAGAGGCACCTGGCCCTTTCTGCAGGCAAAACTAACCTGCAAGCCACCACTACCCAGTACCATCGTTAAGATGTGTTACTTGTAGCACATTGCCCAGAAGCCGGCCCAAGATGGGTTTGTGTTAAGCAATATTATGGAGGTACAGAACACGGTTACACCGAAGTAAAAGGTAGTAATATCTATTGCTGTGAAAGGAGAAGATACACAATGCCGGGCACCATGCAAAGTGAGGGAAACCAGCTTCCCCAAGACCACACAGCATTGCTGGGTTTAAATCCCCAGCCGCTGACGTCAAAACCCTCCACCACTCTATCCAGGCCAGAAATCTTTAGAATTATCTAGGCTTATTTTACAGATGAGGAGCCCAAGACCTCGAGAAGGAACGTCGGGTACCTGTTGTTCCCACAGTTTGTCGGTGACAAAATTGGGACTCCAAATTGCTGATCGCTTGGGAGCAATTGAACATAAGACACAGTTTGCGGATGGTGGGAGTCTGGGATGCCGGGGAAGGAGCAAACACTGCCCCGGAGCAGCCATTTGTTCTTCCAGGCACTCTGAGGGTTTTCCACTGTGTTCTGTGTGCTCCAGAGTCCCCTGCCTCCCCGGCCTGCACGCATGCCAGCCTGTTTGTACTAGAACAGCGTGTTCCCATGAACTCCGGAAAGCAGAAAGCACTGCCAATTCACCCCAAGCAGGCGTTCCAAGCTGGCCTGGGGACCTGTCAGTCAGTGATCAATTTGCCTGTCACCGTTACCGGAGCCTTTAGGAGATTAGCCGGCCCGGGACAGGTGGATCTGGTTTCCAAGCTAGGATTCGCAGTGACTCCTTGGGGCCTTGCTGGAGGGTGGGCCCTGGGAGGGGAGAAGCTACTGCAGGCCTCAAAGCCCCAACAAATCCTCCCCCCAGCTGGGGAGGGAACCAGACAGTCGGACACCCTAGCCGAACCGATTTGGCACACCCGCGAGCAGCTGACGTTGCTCCCCATTTTCCACGGTGCATCTTGAGAAGCTGTGGGCCTAAGCCTTCCTGGGTGGCAGGGTGGGCACTTGGAGCCCGTGGGGTTGCTATCCTTGTTAAGCCCTCAGGAAGTAGGAAGAACATGGCGTCATATAGCTCATTTTTTCCAAAGAGCTTTCATACCCATCCCTTTCCAGAGACGTTCTGCTTACAAAAGCACTGCAAGTATATTCGAGAAGGGATTTGGCCAATGTGGCAGGAAGACCCAGTGGAGAAATGAGTGCCTGTGGGTCATGCCATCAGTTGGCCAAGTGGGCACAGGGTCTGCCTTTCCTTCCCTTCAAGTGTTCTTAGGAAAGCTTCCCCTCTTCAAGCTGTCTTGTTATCTGTGTGATGACGTGGACACCCTGATTACAACTCTTCAGTGGCTCCCCGTCACCTACGTGATCGCGTGCAAACTCCTTACTAGGACATATGAGTGTTCTGTGACCTTTTCTCCCACCTCCAATTCCGTAGACATCCCAGGGGACTCAGTGTCTCTCTCTTTTTGCCTAAGCTATTCCTTCTTTTTGTCATGCCTTCCCTTCCCCAGTCTACCTGGAGAACTCCTATTCATTCTTCAAAACCTTACCCAGGCATTATTAACTCCTCTCTGCATGTCCCTGAGGCATGCTTCCTCTGGATCACTTCCTAACGTTGTACAGCTGTGAGTTCAAAGCCCACATACATAGAGGTCTCACTCCCATTCATTAGGCTGAAAGACTATTCTTATGGTAACATTTGGAACTCTAAGTATGGCACCGTGCCTGACACACAACACATACTAAATAACAGCTTGTATCCTTGGCCTGTAAAGAGGATTCCATTGGCACGAATCTTCTGAGGAGCTTGGCCCAGGAACTGGGGAAGGGAAACTCTCTATCATACATCTCTACTTAGGGCCCAAGAGGCTTAGCATGGCATTGTTGCGGGAACGACAGGCTGGGACAGTGGCTGGCTCCTGGCAACTTGGAAGGCTTCTCTGACACTCATTCCTGAGCTCTGAGATTACGAATGGCATCCCTTGTGGAGCAGGCTAGGTACTGGTTGCAGAGCCCATTCCCCAGCTGGGTCTGTCTCCGTCCACAAGTGGCGCTATGTCGCTTTAGGGGGACATCAAACGTGGCAGCAACAGTAGATGACCAGCCTTCATGGCGTTAACTTCCAGGCAAACCGGCTTCCACCTGACCCTGGAATCACTGCCCATTTTCTAGATTCCTTCACTTCTGCTCCCTGATTTGTCCTACCGATTGACAACCAATAACCAGTTTCCACCTACGATTTCCATTTTTGTCTTTCTTTCAAACCTCTCTCTCTCTCTAGGCCATGTAATCACAGACAGTTTATGATCTTCTTTAAAGGTATAGCCCTGGGATAGGCCTTTCCCAGTAGTACAGAGCAGGCTAGCCCACCCTCTGTATTTTCCCATCCCAGGGCAGCTTGGGCTGGGCATGGTCCAATCTAGCAAAGGGCTTAGAAACCACGCTCTAACTCTAAATTGAGGGACTGTACTGCTATTACTTATGGTCTTGGAGACTGAACCCCAGCTCTGCCTTCCTCAAGGTCTTTTGGCCTTCGTCCACCAAGATCTGGGGATTAGTGAAGCAAAACACCCCATTTGGGGTCTGGGTGTCTCAGATGTTTCCTGCTGCCCAGGGAAGATTTCCAGCCTGGGCGAAGGTCCACCAAGTCTGAGAAATTTGTCTGAATCCATCAAAGTCATATTGGGACATAAAACTCAAAACCTCTCTCCCCAGCAGGAAGGCCCCACTCTGCCAAGACACCAGCATGCCCTGCCATCAGCAATAATTGCCGACAAGAATGGAAGAACCATGTGAGATAAAAAAGATTTTAAATTGTTCAGCCACCCCAAATCGCCCGTGGTCATGATACGGGTGTCAGTGAGAGGTGGGGAAGGAGACCCACCTCTCTGAGATTCCCCTGCCACCCTAGCCACCCACGCACACCACCCGAGTTCTAGAATTCTTGTTATCTGTCACCCACTCCATGCTGTGTCTGGGCTATTCCTTTCTCAGCCTAGCGAAAATTAACCCCTTTGTGTCCTTGGCCAATCTGCAAAGGGGAGCCATTAAACAGGAGAAGGGCAACAGAGAAGAGTTACTTCCATTTGCCGTTGTATTGTTTTTGAGCTCCCAGGAGAAATATTCCCAGATATTATAGAATTATCTTGAACTGTTTCATTTTATTTTATCTTACTTGATTTTTTAAAGATTTTATTTGTTTATTTAGGAGAGAGAGAGAGAGCACGAGCAGGGAGAGGAGCAGAGGGAGAGGGAGAAGCAGGCTCCCCACTGAGCAGGGAGCCCGACATGGGGCTCCATTCCAGGACCCTGGGATCGTGACCTGAGCCGAAGGCAGACGTTGAACTCACTGAGCCCCCCAGGCGCCCCTAACTTGAGCAATCTTAACTGGCTCAAAACATTGTTGTTGAAAGTCATCTCTTTCTTTGACAAAATATGGGTACCAGGGGCATATATTAAACAAATGTCACCCCTGGAGAGGAAAGCCCACCTGAAACAGTCATTGACCCTGCCTTGTGGGTCACTGGGGCTGGATGCTGGGGGTCAGGGCATGGGATGGAGGGAGGTGAACAAAGAGAAGTAGACAAAGGCCCATTGGATGAAGTCAAATCTGGGGAGACAAACAAAAAAGTATGAAAAAGCCAACAATTACAAGGTATCAACGGGCATTTTGAAGTTCAACTGTCAGCACCCCAACAAGCTTCATCAAAGGTGGGACACTTCTGGGAGGCCTGGGCCCCCAGCTCCACAAATCCGGCTGGGGAGGGAAGAAAGAGACAGCCCGATACAAGCTGCGGGATGGAGCTGACACGCCGGTGAGGGCTCAGGCCTGATTATTCCCGCGTCCCTCGCTCACTGGCCCTGCTGGGGTATTTGCCACAGACACTCTTGACCTATGGATCGGCTAACTGCTGCCTTTACCTCATCTATTTGTGTATGTTTTGGTTGAATTAATCAGTGAATGGGTGAAGGAGCAGACTCTTGAATGGTGAGTAGGAGTTAAGCGGAAGCTGCTGCAAGCATCAGGCCTATCTAGGAGACCACGTGGTCTGCAAGGCTGGAATATTCCAGGTGGGACCTGCGAGGGTCAGGACTGCGGGGCTGGTCAAGGGCCCCATCCCGGAAGGCCTTACAGGCTTTGTTATATATTTTAGCTTCGTCCAGGAAATATAGAAATATTTGCTTTGCTTTTATTTAGCTTTTATTTCCTGTCTTTACAAATACCAGCAGGAAGGTGGGATTCCAAATTGGTTTTGGTGTTTGAGGGAGCAGGGGGCAAACAGGGATTCCCGGCTCTGAGCACGAATCCCAAGCTGCCCGAAGTTTTGGCATTGGTGTCTATCTATGCCTTTGCACGATTCTCCAGATTAGAGCTGGTGCGTTCAGGAGGACACAGCATCAGGCTTGGAACTGGACTCCCCTCCCTTCTCTCCCCCATGTGACTCAGACTGGGGTTCAGTGGCCTGGTTTCCAGTCCCTGATTCCCTCCTTGTAGTCTTTCTTCATAGGAAGCAGGATACTTTGTCTGGGCTCAGAGCATCCCTTTAAACCGGGTGGCTCTTGGCTGCACTCAGTCTTAAAGTTCTCTCTGCGATTCCCCAGGCAGGGGGTGATGCCTGCTGGGGTTCCAACGCAGGCTCACGATTTGCTGTCCAGTTTGGCGCTGATTTGCAATCTGCAAGTTAATGGATACTCAGGCTGCTGGCAGCTGGCTGAGTGAGAAGTGACTCGAAGATAAGAGAACCCTGCTCCAGTATTTACAACTGAGCTGTGAGAGTCCAGACAGACTTCGGAGGCCTCAGCCAGGTCTGGAGGGGAGGGGCCAGCGGTGGGTGGGTGGCCCAGGGTCCTGGGATGAGCGAGGATGTCCCAGCCAAAGGAGGAAAGCACTTGGGGTTGGGAGTCCAGAGCCCTGCATTCTTTTGGCTCCCACCCGAACTAGCGGCGTGACTCTGAGCAACTTATTTCCTCTCTCTGAGCCCTTTTTGCCATGAAGTGGAGATCATAATTTCAGCCTTGCTATCAGCTCCGACTATCAGAAGGATCGAATGAGATGGCGTCTGTGAAGGGACAATGTAAGAGTTTAAAGCGTCATGAGAATGTGCTGGAGAATTAAGACGGCCAGGGAAAGCACCCTCCGAGGGCCTCTCCTGATGACTGCCCACATGGCACGGGGCTGCTTACGAGGATTTCAGGAATGACACACTTTCAGGATTACCTCTTTAGTCCAATGGATATAAAGACATGCATGAAATACAGCCTGTGATGTGTGGCCTTGATTGTTCAGCTATGGCTAAGGCACAAATGTAAATGAAAATATTTCAAGTGCCAATGTGGCAAATGTCGCAAAGGTGCTCCCGAATGCCTGCAGTTTGGGGAACACCGGCTGGGAGCAGAGCTGGGCCTTTCCAGCTGCATTTCGTTCAGTCTTCCATCTTCTGGTGAAGGGATTACTGTTCCCATTCCCTGGCTGGGTGGACGTCACCCTCGCCGGCTCCATGGTGAGGTGAGCAAATAGGCTTGGAAAAGGAAGGACCTCGACCAGGTTCAGCAGCTGGTGTGCTGGGGTCACACCCAGCTCCCCAAACCCCAGAGTGTGTGCTGTCCCCGCCACACTCAATGACCCTTGTCTTCCTTGAGGACGCCTGCCGCAGGTGGACTCTTATGTGCTTTCATATGTAATCTTCACAGCAACCCTTGGAGTAGGGCAGGGGCGCTGTTGTTAAATGACTTCACAGATATGGGAGATTCTAGAAAAGAAAAGAAGGGAGGGAGGGAGAAAAACCAGTCACACAGACAGCGAGTGACAAACCTAGGCCATCGAGCCAGATCCCCTGACTCTAAGGTCATTCCCAATTCATCCATTTTGGTTCTTTGGAGCTTTATTCATATCGCTGGTTTCCCTCCTGGGAGTGGGGAAAGTGGGGGGATCTTAAAATTAAAAGAGCAGAAAGGACACATTTAAGTCATTCCTTCTGGAAAAACAAATAAATAAAACCCTCTGAAATAAAGTCATGTTCTGGGGGAACGACTGAAGGTGGGAGATAGTTTGGAAACTGGAGGTTGTTTAAGGGAAATATCTGCCCATTTGGTAGAACCCCAAATGGAAGGGAGCAGAGTGTGGTGACTGGCCCTGTGCCCGAGCAGAGAGCTGAGAACCAGAAAAGCGTAGCCCGGGGGCGAATCCTGACTCTGTAGGCAGCTCACTGCAGCACCCCGGGCAATTATGCGCACCCAGGGCCTCGTTATTCACATCCTAAGAATGGGTTCACTAATCCCACCGAAAGGAGATAAGAAATGTGATCCTCTGGTGAACACTTTCTGTATTCCCGGTTTTATTTTTCTTCACAGTTCTCAAAACGCCTGACACGTGACGGATGTTGAGTTTTCAACCTCTCCTTCCAGAACGCAAGCAGCCTCTTGCTCTGTTGCAGGCCCAGCACCTGGATCGATGGCGTTCATAATAGAAACCCTGTAAACCATTTGTTGAAGGCCAGAAGGAATGAGGAAGGAAGGAATGCTTGCTCTATATGCCTCATCAGGAAGGGATCGTGTTTCTTGCTCACTTCCGCATCCCAACACCTGGCACGCAGCCTCTACGTAATAAGCTCTTAACAAATGTCCATGAAACAAGTGCAAATCAGAGAACCACAGTTACCATGAGGTTGCACTCATACGTGGAACGTAAGGAATAGTGCAGAGGACCATAGGGGAAGGGGGGAAACTGAATGGGAAGAAATCAGAGAGGGAGACAAACCAAATGAGACTCTTGACTCCTGGGAACAAACTGAGGGTTACAGAAGGGAGGTGGGTGGGGGAAGGGGTAACAGGGTGATGGGCATTAAGGAGGGCACGTGTTGTGATGAGCACTGGGTGTTATACTCAACTAATGAATCATTGAACATTATATCAAAACTAATGGTCGAATTTAAATTTAAAAAAAAAAAACAAATGCAAGATACTGGAAAGCGTTCTGTAATAGCAAGGGCCCACAGGCACTAAAATGCGAGCTATACAAATATAAAAGCAATCTCCCACCAAATAATCATCCCAAAAGGGAAAGGGAAATTGCAGCAGCCCACTCAACCCACTTGGTTGCAACTCCTGACTTCAGTCAACCAACTGGTTATCTTAAGAACAACTAGCATGGAATCCCTTGGTAAGAGTCACTTCTAAGGATGAATTCAGCTTCCAAATCAATGTGCCTGTAGAAACACAGACAGACTTCAAGCCAAAGGCCAAATTACAAAGGTGAACCCAGAGCCCAAGGCCTGCCAAGAGTGGAACCAGCAAGGGCCCATTAGATCTCTAGAATGATCTCTGTGCTAATAATCTAAGCTACCATTAGCGACTTAAAGCAGAGAATTTTTTCAAATGTTAGAATGCATATGATTTTTATCTTGACGTTATCCCTGTAATCACCGGCCCTGATTAAAGACTTCTGCCCTCAAAGATGGATGGGCTCAAACACTAAATACATGGTAATCTTTCACCTCTTAAATGCTGCTTCTCCCAACACATTCTTCCACTCTGTTCCATTTAAAGACCAGCAATTGCCTTTCTTCAACTATTTGTCTTTCTTCAACTCTGTGAAAAATACCAGAGTTGAGTTGGAGGGGAATGGTAAAAAATAATAATAATTCTAACAACCTCCATTTTTCCTGACTAAGGAAGTTAACTAGGCAGTTCAGAGGCCTGCTATGATTTTTTTGCAATCAAGAGTCAAATATTTGAAAAAATGCCAAAACATGTTGGTGCTTGTTTCTCCATAAATATGCAGGGAGAGAGAGTCATCAGAAAGGAAACGTCAGGATATCATTCACTTCATTCCTCTCACATCTGGTGAATGCCAAACAGGCTGGCATTCCCAGGGCACCCCTGAAGCATCCGATTCCCCAAGTTCCCTTCCCATCCCAACCCAGGTGTCGTCTCCCTCAGCCGGACAGCCCTCAGTGGCCTCACATACTTTCAAATCCCTTTGGGCTAGCTCTGATCTCAGGCTCCTGTTTAAGAGCAAGGTAACTGGGGCTGTGTGTGTTCAGACAGCAGCATGAGTTCTTTGCGATGGATGGGGGTGGGGAGGTTTTATCGTAGGAGCAAATCTTGAACTTCCACAGCAATCACCCTATCGGCAGCATCTTACAGAGTTCCAGCCAGCAGCGACAATCTTTGTGTAAATCTAGGTGTTTGTCTTTCAAGTTGGCCTAAAGCAAGACAACGCTTACTGCAGGAAGCTTGATGTTCAAGGCCCCCCACAGTCCACCTTCAGGCTCACGGCTGGCGTTTCTCCAGAGAGAAACTACCTGCTATTCACTCTTCCCAAATGCTCCCGTTAGATCGCCTGCCTCCGTGTCCTTGCTCCCTGGAATGTCCTCCCTCCGTCTCTCTGCTTGTCAGGGCTCTGCTTGCACCCTGAAGCCCTTGTAAAGGCCATCGTCTACCCCAAGGGTTCCCCAGTAAGCCCAGTCGTGGGTCAAGTGTGCCCCAGTAAGCCCAGCCGTGGGCAATCGTTCCTTCGCTCCTGGGTCCGCTCGTGTGTCAGCACGCGGGGCTCGAGTAAGCAGCTCCCCGACTGCGAGCTGCAGGAGGTCGAAGATGGTGTTTTTGCTCCTGCTATCCCAGCACCTGGCACAGGGCCGGGCGCACAGCGGGGGTAGGGTTTGCGGGCTGTATCTGAATTCTGCTCTTGGTCTAAGTCTACCTGTTAGAGCCTCAGGAAGACGGTAATCTATTTTCTGTTTCACCTGAAAGCCTCGTGAGCTTCCTTTCCAAACACAACCCTCCCACTTTCTTCCACTACTCCTGCCACGTCATTTCTGGCGGGGCAGGGGATACCAACAGGCCTGGGTTCAAATCCGGCCGTCCTAGCCACCTGTTAGTCGCGTAACTTTATCAAGACGTTAGCTGGTCTGTGCCGGAGCGTTCTTCACTGTGAAGTGTCTCCAGCACCTCAGAGAGTTTTAGCACGTGTCAACCTCCACCCCTTCCCTCTTCTGCTCACACATGGGGGCCTCCTGTTCGGCCAGGGTCCTCCAGAAGGAACCTGGCACTCCTGAGGTGCCTGGGGAATTGGTAGGGCAGTCTGCTCTCGTGTCCCTTCGTGGCTATGTGGTACTGTGAGCAAGTCCTATTCGCTCAGGGAGAACTTGAGGTTTGAATCGAGCACTGCCGTAAAGGGCTGACAAATAAAGCTCACCAGTGCTCAGCTGCCGTTCGGTGTTAGCCCTGGATGAGGCCTTTTGAGTCAGGGGACTGACGGTTCTAATAAAACGCGAATATGAAGGGATAAACGTATCTGGTGGATAGCCCGAACTCACCCTGCCGGTGTGGGTACAACCAGTCACTCTGGAGAGGAGGGCTCCAGACCAGGCTCTGTAAGTGCTGAGCTTGGGGCCTCTCTGAGCCTCCATATAAGAGCCTCATCCGATGACCCGAAGGGCTAATCCATGCAAAGCACTTTAGTACAGTGCCGGACAGAGAGAGGGGGGATAGCCAATAAGGCTGTCGTGACAGGTGAGACGGGGTCCGTAGAAGATACGGGAACCCTTGTCATTGCGTCTTGCTGTGCTGAAGTCCCCGTGAGGTCATCACCTTCACAGAGTGCCGGAGCCAGTCACCTGAACCATTCCTGACTTGCTTCTCTCCCCCTGGCCTCCATCTCCCCTGTCCCCTACTCCAAATGCCTTCAAGTCCTACTGGTTCTATCTCCCTAAGATCTGTCTGGCTTGCCTCCTTCCCACAGGTCCACTGCCACCACCTCGGTTCAAAGCCAGAACAGTTCGCACTGGGACAGTGTGCAGGGCCAGTGAACACCTCATCGTCGGTCAAAAGGCATTGCTTCCTCCTCACAGCCTCCGGGGCCCCATCAAATGCTCCCACAGCTCCTCCTTCTTCCCCTTCGTGGCCATCACCACAACTTGTGCTTTTCTGTTTACTTCTGCTGCTGGATTCTTCTTTTCCACTAGACCAGATGACTGAAGAATCAGAGACTCTGTTCGGCTCATCCCCGTTCATCCCCAGCGCCCAGCACAGTGCCCCACATAGAGTAGGTATTAGGTAAAGATCATGGAGGAATGAGGGAATGAATGAATGAACACTGTACCAGCCCCCAGTACCCTCTCCATCCTGCAACCAGAGTGATCTTTTCAAAAACAACTCTGATCATGTCATTCTGTTAAAATCCTTCTGTGCTCTCCCATAGTGATTAGGGTGTTTTCCAAAATGCTTAGCCCATTTCAAGATGCACGCTGCCTGCCCAGGACCATCTCTGTCTTTACCCTCCCCTGTGTTTTTATACAAGGTGCTCGCCACACGGAACCCCTGGCAGGCCCCAAGCAGCCCTGCTGTCTTTGCACATGGAGCTTCATTCCTTGGATTGCTCCCGGATTCCCCTCCGCACCACGACCGCCCCCCGTCCCCAACCAGGCTCGCTCCACTCTAGATGACTACATCCTACTGGTCCTTCAAGATCCGCCTAAATACAGTCTCCATTGAAAGAAGTAATACACGACTGCTTTTACCTTTAAGGCAACTTGAATTGCAACTGTGTATTCCCTACCCTCTAAATAGGAACGAAAAATCCTCACATAGCCTATGATTTAGTCATTGAAAGTTAGTGACTTGTCGAAGCGTTTCTGTTTCATTTATTCTTTTTTATCTGAGGATAGTAGACACAGCATGTGACACTAGTTTCAGGTGTGCAACATGGTGATTCCACATCGCTGTGTGTTATGTCACGCTCACCAGCGCAGCCACCATCTGTTACCCTACAGCACTATTACAATATAATTGACTGTATTTCCTGTGCTGTGCCTTTGATTTCCAATCTAAATAAATAAATAAATAAAATACAACATAATATGACGCACTGTCATATGCCAATTATATGCCAACAAAACTGGAAAAAATAATGCATTTAAATTTTTTCTAATTTTTGAAACATTCTCCTGAGCCCCCTCCTCCAGGAGGCTTCCCTGCCCATCCAAACTGGGCTAGGGCACCGTCCTTTGAGCCCACAAAGTACCTTCTGGTTGCTTCTCTTGGAGCCCTTTGTCTGTTCAGTATTCCCCCCCTCCCACTAGTCCACGAACTTATGGAGGACAAACAGCACATATTATGCATATTAGTGTCCTCAGTATTCTCCACAAGACTTGTCTCAGGAGAAGCATTCAGTACTTTTTCAGAGGCCGGTGACGGGGTGATTGAATGAATGAAACCACCATTCCAGAGGAACAGGACCATCAGGGCAGCAATTATAGAGTGCCCAGAACTGAGTGAGATAGCAAAGTGGGGTTTCCTCGACATCCGGGACACTGCTGGGGCAGTAAACACCATGCATGGGTGCTGGGGCCACGGTGGGAAATGAGGGATAGGACCTCGGACATTGCCGAGCTCACCTTCTCGTGGTAGAGAGACATACAAACAGTGCACAAATAACCAAATAGACAAACCGAAGGTAATTACAAATTATAAGAGTTTTGAAGAAAGCAAACAAGGGAATCTGAATTACAGGGTCATGGAAGCCTTTCTGAATAGTGATATTCAGGACAGGAAGAAGGGAAGGAGCCCCACGAACACTGGGATGGAGGAGGAGCGTTAGAGGCTGGCTTCTTAGAGGATCCAAAGAGAGATACCACCAGTGTAGGGAGAGTCCAGTGTGATGCCATCAGAGATACGATGTGTGTGTGTGTGTGTGTGTACACACACAGTCCTGTGTCCGCATCCCAACCTCTACGATGGTCTCTGAACTTCTCATTTCTCATCTCATCTCAATTTTCTTACCTTCAAATGACAGATGTGAAGACCCAACGAAATGATGTCCTCATGGCAATCCCAACAGAAGCCCACAGTTAGGATGAGGCTACTTCGTACCAGGTTTGGCGTCAGGGAGTAGAGGCAGGACACAGAGGGTGAGCTCAGGGCTATGCAAGGAAGGGCTGTGCAACTCCAGCAGCTTTACTGATTTGCCGAGGCTGTCTCTTCCTCCGTATGCAGATGCATTTTATATCTGATATATAGATTCAGGCAGGCATATACATGCAAATACAAGCACACAATGTACAAATGAATACACAGAGGGAATAGGACACATGAGATCAAATACAATGAATACCAACCTGTATATATCCTGTAATCCACATAGATGGTTTTAAGTATTTGTTTGTTTGTTTGTTTGGGGCCTATTCAATAATGACACCCCTAGGAGTGGACACTTCCATTCTACAGCCTACTTTAAGGCAAATTCATACGTCAATAGGCTTTCCCTTTAGAAGAGGACCCCCTGGTTTTTGGAAATGAGAATCTTGGTTGTCTTGATCAGGAAGCCCAGATTAGGTGGTTTCCACCTTGATCCTTGGGAACTAGCAGCCAGCTGCTATCTGGTCACTAAATAGCATGTCCTCATTAACAACTGCTCTAATGACATTGAAGGTCACAGAGCAGCCACCTTGATTATCTTCCTCATGCAAAAAGACAAAGAGCTATGTTTTGCTAAATAATTGGGAAAATGTGGACTACTCCCCCAGCGCTCCCTAAAATGCTTGCATCTGTTAGCTTACGTCTGACATCCCAAAGTCCCAGGTACCCTTAATTATAGGATCCAGAGGACTCAAATGGGCAACACCCCACTCAACTGTTTTCTCAACTTTCATCTACACAGTAAAGAATGTGCTTTTCCTTATCCAAACCACCAGCAGGATAATCTCATTCTAAATTCTGCTGATTGGTCTGCAAACATAATCTTCAGTGGCAAAAATCTTGAAGGGTTGCCTTGAGATTTGAGCATTCAATCAATCCAAGGAATTTCTTTTGGCAACAATACTTAGGCTTGGTCAGAACTCGTGGGGCCGTGGTTGGCTCTGTGTCTCTGAAGCTGGGTATGCCCAGCAGTGTGGTTAAATATTATTGGCACTGAAGTTGGCCATGGGGTCTGTTTGAGGTAATTATGCTGATGTGATTTTGAAGAAAGCTTAAAGGAAATGGTACTATTTCTCCTGAAGAACAGAAGACCGAAGAGCAATTAGATTTCTGTTTCCAAGTTCAACAGCGTCTGTAACCTTGAGCACAGCACAGAACATACCACAGGACCCTGCATTTGTCTTTCTGCCATTGGAATGGGAGCCTGTGGAAAGCATGGCAATGTTCCTTCACCTCTACATCCCTAATGCATCTATGCATACTAGATGCTCAGAGGACGTGCGCCAACTCTTGAATTCATGAATGAACAGAAGAAAGTATATTCTATTTTCATTAGAAACTAAACAAGAGGGCATGTGTTCTAGCTAAATAGTGATTTCTGGTGTACATTTGGAACAATTCCCAGAGCAGCCAAGTGACAGCCAAGTGAAGATAGAGAATGTAAATAGGTTTACTGCAAAAGTTGGAGAAACTCTATCCTTGAAAATATTTTAGAATTCTTAGTCATTAATAATGGATGCTTAAGTTTATCTATCTTCATGGAGATAGGGGACTGGATATGTCAAATTTTCCCCAAGTTTTAGTCTCTGATTAGCATAGTTTTAAATAAATCCCATGATTTTATGAATCTCGATTTGTAGAACATTTTAGTCTTTAATTCTGCCTAAAGCACCACTGAATATAAGACAAGTTCTCAATACATTCATGGATGTGGTAGGCACCACTGAGCCTATGACAGCAGGAGTTCCGCGCATGGCAGGCTCCCACGTGGTGCCAATGGCAGACATTACTAATTAATCATGACACTCCCAATGAACTCAGGTGGTGCCTCAAAGTCCTTATCCACCTCCAAGTAATCAGTGTTGCCACACAGGAAGAAATCAGTTTGCCATTTCAGATTTAGTAATTCTCTATTCCAAGCTTTTTGAATAAGAATTTTTTTGCCCCCCAGTGATATGCAGTCTATGCCAGAGGATAAGTGAACTCACAGGAAGAAAAAGGGCTCACAGTAACTAATTTTACTAAAATGTTGAGGGGAAAGGGAGAGATTTTTCAGGCTTTCTGCTCCTGAAATCAATGACAGAAGAAGCATTTCCTGGGCATCTCCCATGGCAGACACTGCATCCAGAACGGGGAACCACAGTATCCAAGACAAGTAGGCTCCTGTCCTCAAGGCACTTTCATTCAAAATGCAGAGCAGCTAATAGGTCGGCATGTAGACAATAGGCACATTTTACAATTTCGGACTCTTAGAAGTAATATGAATAAAATTAAGGAGGGTTAGGTAATAGAAGGTGGATGTGGGTGTGTTGTTGCATTTGTTAGAGCATCAATAAAGGCTCGTGGAGGAGATGACCAAAAAAAAAAAAAAAAAAAAGGTACCCATGCAAGACTAGAAGAATTTCCGAGCAAAAAACAGAACGAGAGAGAGAGAGAGAGAGAGATCACAGTCAAAATTTCTGAGAACAAAGTTTGAATGTTTGAAGAGACAACATAGAGTCTGTATAGGGAGGTGAGGTCAGAGAGGTGGGTAAAGGTGAGATCAAATAGGGTTTGTGGACCTACATGTGAATTTTATTCTGGTTTCTGTTGTGGTGTTTTCAGCACAGGAATAACGTGACATAATTTGCACTTCAGAAAAATCACTCCGGCTGCTAAGTGGTTGGTAGGCTTTGGGGCTTGGGGGAATGAGGCTGAAAGAAGTGGAAGGAGGCTGTTGCTGTGGTCAGAGCAAGGAAAGATGGTGGCTGTTATGGGCAGAGTTGTGTCCCCCAAACTCATGTTAAATCTCTAACGTAAAGTACCTCTAAATGTGACTGTATGTGGAGATAGAGTCTTTAAAGAGGTGATTAAGGTAAAGTGGGGTCAATGGGGGCAGATCTTAATCCAACATGGCTGATGACTTTATAAGGAAAGAAGATGAGGACATAGACAGGTATAGAAAGAAGACCATGTGAAGACCCAGGGAGAAGATGGCCATCTACTACCAAGGAGAGAGGCCTCAGAAGAAACCAACCCTGCTGACACCTTGATCTTGGACTTCTATACTCTAGAACTGTAAGACAGTACATTTCTGTTGCTTAAGCCACCCAGTCTGTGGTGCTTTGCTATGGCAGCCCTAGCAAACTAACATAGTGACTTGGGTTAGGGTTGTGGGTAAGAAGTGAAGTGGTCAGTCCAAGATACATATTAGAGGAGAACTGACTATTCTTATTAATGGATCAAATGTGGAATGTGAAGGAAAGAGAGTAATGAAGGCTACTCCTAGGTTTAAAGCCTGAACATTTGTGGTGGGGTGGGGTCTTGGTGCCATTACGAAGATGGAGGAGAAATACAGAATTCTGTTTGGACTAGGTTAGGTTGAAATTTGTCTTGGGTTCAGAAAACCTTCAAATCTCATGGGCTCCATATCTAAAGAGTCCCACAGGATACAAGTTACCTTCCTTCTGCCACTAAAGATTTCCCAGAAGAAATGTTGGCAAAGCATCATTTTAACTAAGACATGACAGAGAGCTCTCCATTTCATGAGCCACCCATTTCATTATTGTTAGGATAATTGCTAGGAAGTTATTCCTTTGGTTTAGTAGAAATTGGTCTCTTTGTAAATTCCATCCATCAGACTTCACCCAACCACCGGACAAAACAGAACAAATCTATTCTCTCACTTAATGGCTTCTAGTAATTACACACTTGGTAATTAGGACCAATCCTCCTACAGAAAATAAGTAGAAGAGATGAGCAAAGTGTTTTAAAAGCTACTGAAGTAATGGAGAAATTCCAGGCCAAGATCCAGAAGAAAATGGAAATCTAGAGATATAATTTTGGTAGGGGCTATATTTCCCCTGAAAGCAGATGTTGACTCTGTATGCAGGGTACTGGGGCTAAACAGTACTCCCCTGGTTTTTAGCCTCATGGGGCTAAAGGAGCAAGAGTTGAATCCAGAGCCAGCCAAGGGGGAATGATGGGGAGGTAATAAATCCCCATATTTTAGGTTGCAACCCTAAAGGACTATACCCTAGAAATAAAGGGGAATCAGAAATAAACCAGCCCTGACATGGACAGCTTCTTGTCACTTGAATGACCCTTAAAATCTCAAGCTATAAAGCTGGATTAAGGTAACCACTGACTGCTAGTCCCCCAGGTTTCTGCCAGCACTATCAGAAAAACCCTTTCTGGAGAAAGATAACATCATCTCTGGTCTCACCTCTTCTTCCACAAACAATTTTTTAGTACAATGTTGACAACATAATCAAAAGAAAAGTAGGTATACAAAGGTGTAGGGCAAAAATGATCAGTAATAAATAGAAATAACAGAAGATAGAATCAGATCCATTGGGTGTCCAGGGGCACCTGGGTAGCTCAGTCAGTTAAGCATCGGCCTTCGGCTCAGTTCATTGATCCCAGGGTCCTACTAGTACTTCCTACTAGTACTTCCATTCTTGTTCTCCCTACTAGTACTTCCTACTAGTACTCCCTACTACTCCCTACTAGTACTTCCATTCTTGTTCTCTCTCTCTAATAAGTAAATAGAATTTTTTTTAAAAAGATCCATAGGGTGTCCAGTTATTGAACTTATCAGATAAAGACCTTTCAATAACGATGTCTTTGGTGTTCAGGAAGATAAAAACAGAATTAAGAATTTCATCACAGAACTGAAAATATACAAAATAATGTAAAATGGAATGGGAGTTCTGTAACTGCAAAACCACATAATAGATACCCAAGTGATAGCTCTAATAGCCAAATAGTTCACTGGAGTCCTAGGAAGAGAAAAGAGAGAAAGGGGCAGGAACGATATTTAAAGACAAAAATGATTGAGAATTTTCCAAAACTGATGAAAAAATACCAAATGGCAGATTTAAGATATTAAAAAATTTTTTTAAGATTTTATTTATTTATTTGAGAGACAGAACACGAGCTCAGTCAGTTAAGGTTGCAGAGGGACAAGCAGACTCTTCGCTGAGCATGGAGTCCAATGTAGGGCTCAATCCCAAGATCCTGAGATCAAGACCAGAGCTGAAATCAAGCATTGGATACTTAGCCAACTGAGCCACCGAGGTGCCCCAAGAAGTTTAAAAATTTGAAGACTGACTTCATGTTCTCTGTAAGTTTCTCTTCACCACACACGATACCCTACTGTCTTCCCTACAGGATGGCTCTGTATCCCAATTCTTCATCTCTGAGCCCTGGCACATCTGCATTCCTCCTCAAATTGCCATCTACACTAAAATCCACTGCCTCAGAGGCAGCATGACCACCATCAGTCATCCCTAACAAGAACAAGGAACTAACATCTATTAAGGCAACCTAAGTTGGCAACTAGCTTGTTTTTATAGCGTCTTCTCTTTCTTCTACACTTCCCTTCAGGTGTAACATTTTGTCCCATACGCTTTGCTGAAATTAGGATCCTCTAACTTTGCTGAAGACACACCATCCATGTAATCCTGGATGAAAAGGCAATGAGATTAGTTGGTGGAACACATTCCTAGTGAACCTATGTAGACGGCTAGAAGTCATTTGATTTTCAAAATGCCCACAAGCCACTTATTTAACAACGTGTTCTGGAATTAACCAACAGTCAACGCGCTCTACTAGTACGAAGTTTCTTGAAACATTCTTGCCCCATCAACAAAACTAAGTATATCATTTGACTGCCTCGAATATTCTCAAAACTTTTCAAGCATTACTGACAGTGAGATAAGTCACATCTGCACTTTCTTCTTATATGCTGGGATACAATTCAATTGGGCCCAGGCACCCCAAATCACCTACAAGGGCTAGAATCTTTCATACTGACTCATCACTTGACATTATGCCCACATCCTGTCTCCTCTTCACGCGTGAGCTGTATTTCTCAAGCAGCCACAAAGAATGAGAGCAGCAATAAATGAGTCATCCTAACATCTCCTTTGGAACAGAGTAAAAATGGCTTCCTCTGGGGCTCCTGGGTGGCTCAGTCTGTTGGGCATCTGCCTTTGGCTCCAGTCATGATCCCAGAGTCCAGGGATCAAGCCCCACGTTGGACTCGTGCTCAGTGGGGAGCCTGCTTCTTCCTCTCCCTCTGCCTGCTGCTCCCCCCACTTGTGCTCTCTCTCTGTGTCAAATAAATAAATAAAATCTTTTATGAATGTCCCCTGCTCCCTGCCCTAGCCCCCTCCATATCCTGGCTAATTCACAGTCATCACTGCAAATGCAGCACATACACCTTATCCTCTGTCCAATCAGCTTCTTAAACTCCTCATCTAGTTAAAATCTACTCTCTGGAATGATACGGCCTCTGCGTCTTCTCTCCATCACAGCATTTATAAATCTGACTTCTAATCATCCTTCTCCTGATCATATTCTCAGCTGAACTGCATGCAGTTTGAGGGCAGGGACCAGTTCTTAGGCACTGCTCCGTATGCGTTCATATACAACATACTGCCTGGAATATGTGACAATTGGGAAATTGGTTTTTGAATGAATGTTGAAAATGTTAGAAGCTGGATGGCTGCTAAAACTGAGTAAGGACAAAACACAATGGTGGGGGCAAAGATAGACAGTTTGTAATTCCAGGATGAAGACGAGATATCCGAGGTTCATTTTCATTGACCGAAGGCTCTGGAAAACCTGCAAGAATGCAGAATCAACCTGACTTTAAAGACCCAGGAAATAATCTTTGATATGCCTGATATCGCAAGGATGTTAACGTCATTGTTATTTCAAATGTTGGTAAGTATCTATTTAATGTCATACTATTATGCAAATCATGTAATTATTATTGTATGTTTATACATAATGATAGAATAATAACCAATTTGATTTAGTCATACATAAAAACAATGTTAATAATTATTTTCAGCAGTAAACATTGAAAATGATTCAAGTATCCAACACAAAGGAATCTGTCAAATTAATCAAAGCACATTGACACAACAGAATGGTACCTATATACCGTAATTTAAAAAGATTATGTACCGGGGAGTGCAGGGGTGGGTAAAATGGGTGAAAGGGAATGGGAAGTACAGGCCTCCAGTAATGGAATGAATAAGTCAAGGGATGAAAGGTACAGCACAGGGAATACAGTCAATAATACTGTAATGGTGTTGTATGGGGACAGATGGTGGCTGGCTACGGTTGTGTTTTAGAGTAACATAATGTATAGACTTGTCCAATCACTATGTTGTACACCTGAAACTAATGTAACAATGTGTGCCAACTAGACTTCAATTTTAAAAAAAGATTATGTAATCGTGTGTTTACTGATAGGTAAATATTTTCAAAATTACTAAAAATTGAAAAATATGTTACCAGTTGTGAAATAGTACATATAAGTGGAATATAAACTGGTATATGAAATTAAGAGGACAAATAGCTTTATGAAGGGGTTACAGGTGATTGAATTTTTTTTCTTAATACACACCTATATTTTCTGAAGTTTGTTCAGTGAACATGTGATATTTTGCAGAAAGAGAAAATCTAAGGCAGGACTGTACAATTTTTAAAAGGTCAGCATCTACTCTATCTTCCTATCTACCAGGTTATTATGAGACGCAAATGAGATAAATATGCATAAAATATATGAGATTATGGTTATTAGATATGGTTATGAGATAAATATGCGAACTAAAATATGTTTTTGAAGCATTGCTATTGACATTATAAATACGATCAATAATATTTTTGGAGATTTTTTCCGGGGGTGGGGATGGGGAGGAAACAAAGCCTATGACACAAAGGTCGGTGTGTCCGAGGTGGTCAGGGGTTCCCGGATTCCCCGCACAGGGTTAAAAATGGAACTGGAGCCACGTAGGGAATCCCAGCTTCTGCTGACGTGACCCACCATTCTGCGCCCGTCTCTGGGCCGGCAGACGCGCCCTCGTTCCCAGCCAGTCTGCAGACAGAACCCTTTGCGGTTCTGTCAACCGGCCTCTTCTTTGTCGACACTGACTTCATCTTCAAAGGCCGATCCCTTGGATTTGTTTAGAGATATAGAGCTTTAAAACCTGAGCCAGCTTTAGAGAATGGTCGCCTCCCTTCCCTGGAGAGGCTGAGTCCCCGCTCATTTACGCCAGGGGAAATTTACGCATCTCTTCTCACCAGCTCACCTAGGTCCTTGCTAATTCCCTAATCATATTGAATTATTTGGAGTTTACTGTGTCATCCCTGGTCACCTACAGATTCCCTCACTTCATTACTCCTTGGCCAAACTGTCTTTGGAAGGCTCCTGTGACAGATTTATATTCTGAGCAACAGACAGGAATGCGTTTCTCTGCTTTTCCTTTGCTTGTACAACATAAACATGTCCCAGGACACTCCCAGGCAGGAGCTGCTGGGCAGACCTCGTTCACAGAGGGGCTTCCAGAAAGGAATCTTCTGGAAGGGGATGTCACTGGCAAGGGGATGGGATTAACCACCAAGGGTCTAATGCCTGAAAGCGTGTTTAAACTTCAACATGCCTCCTGAAAACTGAACTATTTAATTGTTTTGTAGAAACGTCTACCATTTAAATGCATATATTGGAGTTACAAATGTCTAAAAGAAGCTATTTCAACTTTTGGGTTTCACACAACATCTTCATATGTGTGCTGGTGCACTTCATCTAAACTTATGTAGAAATTGTACACCATTGGTAGCAGCTTGGTAGAAATATATCCAATAGATATATATAGATATATAGATATATAGATATTATAAGTAGTATATGATATTGATATTGGTGTTACTGTTGCTTTTGGATTTTTCTTGCCCTGAAGCAGGGAATGAGACAAGGTTTTCATCCTGAGGAGTTATAGTGTAGCGGGAAATATGGGTATACAAATAAATGTTATTCTATGACTGGTACCTCATAGAATTATAAATAAAGTATTGTAGAACCACAGACAAAACAGTAATGAAATAACTTGGTGACACTGAAATGACTTTTGCTTGGATGGGAAACACTTGTAATGGATCTTAAAATGTGTATAAATGGAGTCACCCCAGAAAAGGGGAGGAGACCTTCCAGAAGGAGAAAACATCACGAGGAAAGGCATGGAGTCTTAAAGGGGCAGGATTTCTTTGACAAATGTTGAGAAGTTCAGCTCATCAAGGCCAGCAGACAATCCATAATAGTGTTTTGCAAAGTAACAGAATGTGACTGGATGATTTTTCTAGATCAGTGGCTCTGGCATTTGTGAGAGAGGTGTACAGGTAGATAAAACAGAGACTGGTGGATGGAAGAACAATCAGGAGGTGGTCGCAGAAGAGCGACAATAAGAACTTAAACCGAAGCCAAACAGTGGGAATGGAAATTGGGTCAAATTCAAGCCAAGTTTAGGAGACATACTGGGCAGAAGTTTAGGTTAATGAAAGCAGGGATGGGCAGTGGAGGAGTCTATAATGGTTTGGACAATGCGTAAATAGAAAAGGAAAGGCACATTTACTGGCTACCCCCTGTGAATACACTGTAACTGAACTCAAGAATGCCAAGAGATGGGGACGGTTTGAGGTTAAGGTAATGTGTTAAATTATAGTCACGTTAACTTGAAGGCACCTCATACTGGTAGTCCTTGCTCTGTGGGGTAGTACAGCACTGCAAAAAAGACTGGGCAAGCTGCATTCACACAGATACTAACAATCTGAGTAGTCAATTACAATTGTTCCATGACTTTTAAAAATTTTTGTGAAACCATTAAAAACTCTTATTGTAGGCTATAAGTTAAGGAATGAAAAAATAAGAAAACTCGTGTTTATTTAATACACTGTAATTCAAAACATTTGAAGAGAAATAAAGTATCTTATTTCATGGAAAAAAAAGAGCTTATCAAGAGTGACTGCGTTCTTCTAGTTATATAACTTGATACAGAGGTCGTGTCTTTTTCTGAGTATTGTTCAGTTTTCATCCTCCTTCCTAAGTTTGGATTAGCTTGTAACACTTTATCCTTGGTGCTTTCAATACTGTGAAATATCTCTGAGAGTTCCTTTAGTGTGAAGCTTCTCGCTGGTGTCACTTCCCCTGGGACGTCAATTCTTCTTGCGATAACCATTTTCCTCATTTATGTCAGTAAGTTCATCTTCAATAAGTACCGCAGGCTACATGCCTTGAGTTCCCTGTCAGTAGCAGTGAAACGTTCCTCTGGTGAGCTACTTTGTCCACTTACATTTCATTCATGTTTTCTCCAGTATTATCATATTTTGGAGTTTTTTGCTTCACTTTCATCTTTGCTGTCCAATTTCCACCTTTGATGATCTATTTTTATAAAATATTGTGTAGGTTTATCACTGGGACACAAGGAGGCAACACAACTACATGCTTTGCTGTCTGTGCCTAACCTGAATAATAGATATACAGTGACTGCACGCTTTAAAAGTTATGACATGCCTTTCTAATCGTGATGCATATCTGTGATTTATGTGATGATTTTTGGACTTAAGCCAGTGACATTTACACAATCATTCATAATTCATAGGTTATGGTAACTAAAGTTTGAGCCATCTTATTGGGGACTGGTGTTACTTATGGAAACTGAAACTTGTGTATATTGGAGCCATGCAAAGAGAGGACTATTTGTAATCATCTGGGTGACACAGGAGTACTTAGGTCTTTGTGAGCAAAGAAAAACTTTTAGGAAGTATGATGATTCACTAATGTCAAATACTGACTTCCAGGGAGATAAAAGGAATGAGTCTGGAAATAGTCCCCTCGCTTTGTCCATTGGGATCCTTAATGGCTAAATTATGAGGCAAAGATCTAACTGTACTAGATTTCAAGAAAAACATTGAGAAATTTGATAAAATGAATATTAGCTATTTTTAAGCAATTTGGCAATGAAGGGAAAGAAGGAGTTAAGATACCAGAATGAGAAGAAGGCATTTAACACTTTCAGGTGAAAATTTCCATTGACCATGAAAGCTCATAAATGTTTAGGTATGATTCTAAGAGACTTAGTAAACAACTTCTAAAATTCAGATATATCTCATCTATAATAGTCCCCATGAGTATAGATTCCTATGCATTTCACAACTTCAATCCACAGGAAGGAAATGAGGCCTCTCTGGTGTTTTCCTTGACAACACCAGTTCTCTCTGAGAACTCACCAGCTCTTATTTTGCCGACCCTAAGGTCAACATTGGCCTACAGAGATCGTTGTTATAATTAATGTGATGCTTGAACAGAACAAGAGTACTCTGTCTGTCTTGAGGTCTTTCTAAGACAGACTGTCAGACAACTTTCTGGCAGCTGGCAAGGTGGAAAGCCAGAAATCAATGGGCAATAAATAAAATGGTTTCAGTGATGACAAAATTGGCACGAGCATACCAGAAATGATAATAGATGAAAAATGTATTTTCCTTAAGCCACTGCCTAATTCTCAGTCTCATTACCTCAAATTAGTGAGGATTTTATTAAGACAAGTAGCCAAGGGCTTTAGCATTCAATTATCAACTTTTACCACTTAGAAACTGCCTAAGTCTGAGTCTCTTCAATAAATGGTGCTGGGAAAATTGGACAGCTACATGCAAAAGAATGAAACTTGACCACTCTCTCACACCATTACACAAAAATAAACTCCAAATGGATGAAAGACCTCAATGTGAGACAGGAATCCATCAAAATTCTAGAGGAGAACATAGGCAACAACTTCTATGACATCGGCCAGAGCAACCTTTTTCACGACACATCTCCAAAGGCAAGAGAAATAAAAGATAAAATGAACTTATGGGACTTTATCAGGATAAAGAGCTTCTGCACAGCCAAGGAAACAGTCAAAAAAACTAAGAGACAGCCCACGGAATGGGAGAATATATTTGCAAAGGACACCACAGATAAAGGACTGGTATCCAAGATCTACAAAGAACTTCTCAAACTCAATACACGAGAAACAAATAAACAAATCATAAAATGGGCAGAAGATATGAACAGACACTTTTCCAATGAAGACATACAAATGGCTAACAGACACATGAAAAAATGTTCAAAATCATTAGCCATCAGGGAAATTCAAATCAAAACCACACTGAGATACCACCTTACGCCAGTTAGAATGGCAAAGATAGACAAGGCAAGAAACAACAATTGTTGGAGAGGATGTGGAGAAAGGGGATCCCTCCTACATTGTTGGTGGGAATGCAAGTTGGTACAGCCACTCTGGAAAACAGTGTGGAGGTCCCTTAAAAAGTTAAAAATTGAACTACCCTATGACCCAGCCATTGCACTACTGGGTGTTTACCCCAAAGATACAGACGTAGTAAAGAGAAGGGCCATATGCACCCCAATGTTCATAGCTGCATTGTCCACAATAGCCAAATCATGGAAGGAGCCGAGATGCCCTTCAACAGATGACTGGATTAAGAAGCTGTGGTCCATATATACAATGGAATATTACTCAGCTATCAGAAAGAACGAATTCTCAACATTTGCTGCAACATGGACGGCACTGGAGGAGATAATGCTAAGTGAAATAAGTCAAGCAGAGAAAGACAATTATCATATGATTTCTCTCATCTATGGAACATAAGAACTAGGATGATCGGTAGGGGAAGAAAGGGATAAAGAAAAGGGGGGTAATCAGAAGGGGGAATGAAACATGAGAGACTATGGACTATGAGAAACAAACTGAAGACTTCAGAGGGGAGGGGGTGGGGGAAGGGGATAGACTGGTGATGGGTAGTAAGGAGGGCACGTATTGCATGGTGCACTGGGTGTTATACGCAACTAATGAAGCATCAAACTTTACATCAGAATCAGGGGATGTACTGTATGGTGATTAACATAATATAATAAAATAAAATTAATAAAAAAAAAGATAGAAACTGCCTAAGTCTGGACGAATTATTGAATATCACTCATTTATAAAGTTGTATACAACTCATGGGGTTAAGGTGAATATAAGGTGAAATTATATAAGAAAAGGCCTTAATTATGGTTTTGCATTAGCTTGAGAGACAACCAAAAAAATGTCAGTTCCTTTCCAATCAGAGATTTGAGCCCAATTCTCAATGTAAGAATTGGGATGATGGACCCGCATGAGAATATGACTAGAACATGAATGGTTATAATGCCATTGAAGCTCAAACACCTTTCATACTTCCAGATTGTTTCAATAAGACATCATCATAATGGAATCCTTAAGAAAACTGCCATAGTTATATTATTCATGCCTGGTTTTTCTTGCCTTCAGAAGAGAGTGTTCAATCAAGTTCATTTCTGCCCACCAAGAGTCAAAGAGTTTCCTCATCCAGCTGCTCTCCGATGACAACAGGACAGCACTGTCTACAGACGCACTCTTACCCCAAATCTGCTCAGAGACCCTCCAGAGTTACAACTTCCTCTGTCCTCATCATAACCAGGTGATACGTTTGTTCACTCATCATTTGTCTCTCACTGCCTACCCCTCCAAACATAAGCGTATGTAAGCAAGGATGTTATGATGCTCCCTGTTGTACTCCTAGTGTCCATCACAGGGTATATGGTGGAATAAAGGAAGGAATGAGCAACTCTATAAAGTTCACAGAACACTGTAAAGGAACTGAATAGACATTTCTCCAAAAAAGGCACATAAATGACTGACAGGTATATGAAAAAATACTTATCAGGAAAATGTTAATCAAAACCGCAGTGAGATATCATGTCACACCTGTTAGGATGACTATTATTTAAAAAAAAAAAAGAAGAAGTGTTGGCAAAGATAGAGAAAAAAGAAAACCTTGGTACACTATTGGTGGGAAGGTAAATTGGTACAGCCACAATGGAAGGCAGTATGGAGGTTCTTCAAAAAATTAAAAATCAGGGGCGCCTGGGTGGCACAGCGGTTAAGTGTCTGCCTTCGGCTCAGGGCGTGATCCTGGCGTTATGGGATCGAGCCCCACATCAGGCTCCTTCGCTATGAGCCTGCTTCTTCCTCTCCCACTTCCCCTGCTTGTGTTCCCTCTCTCCCTGGCTGTCTCTATCTCTGTCAAATAAATAAATAAAATCTTTAAAAAAAATTAAAAATCAAAATACCATAAAATCCAGTATTCCCAATTCTGGGTTGTATATTCAGAAGAACTGAAGTAGGATCACAGTTTATTGCAGTGTCATTCACAATACGTAGCCAAGACATGGAAATAACTTAAATGTCCATTGACCCATGAATGAAGAAAGAAAATGGGTTATGTACACACAAGGGAATGTTATTCAGCCTTTAAAAAGAAGGCAATCCTGCCATTTGCAACAGCATGAATGAACTTGGAAGATATTATGCTAAGTGAAATAAGCCAGATACAGAAGGACAAATACTGTATGATATCATTTATATGAGGAATCTGAAATAGTAATCTCATGGAAGCAGAGAATAAAACAGTAGTTACCAGGGACTCAGGGAGGAGCAAATAGGGAGAGATAATCAAAGGATACAAAGTTTCAGTTATGCGAGATGGGTAAGTCCTGCAGATCTACTACAGAGTGCCTATAGTTAATAATGGTTATACTGTATTGTATGCTTAAGAATTTGCTAAGAAGATAGATCTTATGTGAAGTGTTCTTATCACAAAATAACAATGATAGTGAGAAGAAGAAGGAGGAGGAGGAGGAGGAGGAGGAGGAGGAGGGGAAGGGGAAGGAGAAGGAGAAGAAGAAGAAAGAAGGCGGGAGGAAACTTTGAGAGGTGATGGATTTGTCTATGTCATAGACTGTTATGATGGTTTCAAGAATGTATACGTCTCTCCAAACTCATTAAGTTCTATACATCAAATATGTAGAGTTTTTTGCATGTCATACCAAAAATGAAAAACATAGATTCCATATAATGTCCTCCCCATTGGAGAAGTCAGGAAAGCAAAGCAGAGAGGACCAGTGAATTTCCTGAACCCTATACCCAAACCACTTGACTCCTATTGGCCACCTGCACAGTTCTAGACTTCTACTGGCTCAGCCTTGAGCAATCCACATGTGTCAGCATCTCCCTGCAAGGCCACCAGACTGGATGGACGTGGGCTGCTCTGTGGATGCTGCCTTTAGGCTGAAGACAATGCCGTGGCTACTTTGTGCTACCTCTGGTGATTACTCCCACCAGGAATGTGCTGGAAGCTGTGGGGGTGGGGGTGTTACCTTGCCAGGAAGAGGAAGGCTAAAGGCTCAGGATGAAGTACGGAGGGAGTGAATTTCCAAAGGCATAACAGGGGCCTTCTACCCCCCACCCCCACCCTACCATGAAGTATTGCAATTGGCCCTGTCAGCTTGGTATTTGAAAGAAATGGGTCGGGCTATGGGGCCAGATAAATCACAGTGATTTGAAATGTCTCTTTGTTCTTCTATCATGCTTGAATTTCTTCCATGTTACAATAGATCTTCTCTCCTTGCCCAAGCCAAATTGAATCCCTCTTTTTCTGTTCTTGGAGGAGCTCAGGGTAAGGTTGCTGGTGCACTAATATTGGGACCTTTCCCAAAAGCCCATCCCTCCACCCCTCCTGGCAGTCTCCCCTTGTCTCTTGCCAATCACAAGGAAAGACTTCTGAGTTGTTACCAGTTTGCAAAACATCTGCTTTTGCTATTTGGCATAGTGTGGGGTTGGGGTGACAGGGGATTTGATTGGCCTCACAGGACTTATTATATTTGATACATTGTGTGTCAGACTCGGGACCCCTCCCCTCACTCGTTCCCATGCGCTGCATTCAACCCCGCGACTGGCTTGTTATCAGCTTTGTTTTTCTAAGGCCCAGAGTTCTAGGGTTAACTGTCGTTTTTCTGCCAGTACCTCTTGGTCCCTTCTTCTTGTACTTTCTCCTTAATAAATATGAGAAGCTGCTGGCTTTTTTTGTTCTTGGTCATCTTCTGGGGTTTCAGAGGAAGGACTTGTCCATAAAAGAGACTTCTGATTTACAGATCATCTCCTCATGCTCAGCCAGGGCCAACATTCCTCAGCACTGTGTCCACATGTGTGCTTGGCTGGCCAAAGGTCCATCCAGACAGCAGGGATGGAGGCTCCAGGATCCAGCAAAATCAGCAGCCCTGTGGCCTGGAATGCCCTCCTCCTTTCCCTCTGCCCATCTGCGTCTTTCCCAAACTTCCCTTCCCGACTCAGTGCTGACCTCATTTGGGAGGCCTTTTCTGACCCTCAACCTTGCCCACCTTCCCTCCCATCACATTTAATCACTGTGCACATCACTCATTTGGCTCCTGCCTGGCTGCCTCCCACAGCGCTGACTGATCATTTCCATGGTACAGAGAAAGGGCCAGCCAGAGCTTTGGAATTAGTCATACCTGGTGATGAATCTCCATTGTACCTTGTATGAGTTTGCTAGGGCTGCCACAACAAAGCAGCCCAGGCTGGCTGCTTTAAACAACAGAAACTGGTTTCCTCACAGTTCTAGAGGTTGAAAGGCCAAGACCAAGTTGTCAGCAGGGCCAGTTTCTTCTGAGGCCTCTCTCCTTGGCTTGTCGATGGCAGCCTTGCCCCTGGGTCTTCCATGGTCTTCCCTCTTTTTGCATCTGTACCTAAATTCCCTCTTCTTAGAAGAACACAAGCCATATTGGATTAAGGCCCACTGTCATGACCTCATTTAACCTTAGTTATCTCTTTAAGACTCCCCAAATACAGTCATATCTGAGGTATTAGAGGTTCCCTCTTCAGCATATAAGTCTTGGGGGATGCAATTCAGCCTATACCCTAGCCTTTAATTAGAGCAAGGGTTTATAACCCAAAGTTAATGTTACTTCATCTGGAAAATGAGTTAATAATCCCTCCTAGGACTACAAAGATTAAACAAAATCCTCTATGTCAAGAACCTGACAAAAAATAAGTTTTCCAAAAACCAGTTCCTTTCCCACTGTCCCCATTCCACCCTGACCTCCCTCCCTCTCAGGGCATGGGCTGTGCTTCCTCATGTCAATCAATCAACAGCTACTGTTTCCTGAATTTTAATGCAGATAGATTGAGTACCTTATTGACTTCTGGGTGCCTCTTTCTGCCCTAGTTAACTGTAATCTCTAGGAAACAATCAACAGGGCAGAGCAATGCAAGGAAGATGAGAGGCACAGTGACTTTCGGTGCCAACGCAGGGGTCAGCCTTTGAGCAAGTTACGAAAGCTTCCTCTGCCTCATTTTTCCTCCACGAAAGAAGGCTGGGTAATGGGCATTAGCGAGATTGTTGCATGGATTAAGTAAGGAAGTCTGGCAATGGCCAGCACACTGTGAGTCCTCTTTGATGATCGTTGCTACCATTTTGGTTGTCAGGACATGGTCAGCATTGTCCACAAGTATCTGAGCTAGCCAGTTTGCTCTATTCAATGTGCAAATATGTTCTAAAAGTTAAACAAAACAAGGAAACTGGATAATGTTTCGTCCTATAGGCAGGGTGCCTCGACACAGCCTGCCTTGGGTGAAATTGGCAACTGTCTGCCTGTCATATAAATAGAGCCCCAGTATGTTGCTTCTTCCATGGCCAAACATAGCCAAATAGACCTACCGACAGCCTCTCCTTAGGGCTGAAGTCAGCACAGCCTTTGTGAAATGTTAGAGGCTGGCCTAGAACAGGAGGTGATCTATCAACCATCAGTTCAGCCCTGGCTGAGAGCAGGGCCTGAACAGTGGCATTAAGAATGGGTGGGTTTCAGAAGGCAGAGTCAGAGTGCACCTGCAAGTTAGGGAGTCCCCAAGACCACCCTCACTTTGGCACCAATTAAGAGTTCTGGGGTCTCCAAGACTACCCTTGGTTCCCTAGGGGGACTCACAGAACTCACTGCATGTGTAATAATTTGATTGCTTATGTTACCACTATTTGTACCTTATAATTAACTTGTATAGAACTATGTTACATAAAAATCAGCTGATAGTTAGCTAAATCCAGTTCTTCCTCAGGCCAGTCATTTTCCACTAATTTTCCATCCTGAGGAAGATTTAACTCACTATGCCAAAACATTTGATCATCAATCAATATCAGTATCATAAGAGTTGTTCCCATAACATAGGTGAATCTTAACCAACAATGCCAGTGCTGATACCATATTGCTGAATGGTGATAAATGTACCCTGAAACTAAGTCACAAGGTACATCATTAGACTCTCATGCGGTCATTGACAATTGGTCCAGCTCAAGAATGCTTGCAGGGGAGGTTATTCACCAGGGAAAGAAGCAATTCCTTAGAGGGAAAATAGGGCTTGACTAGGGAAGAGCGTGGCTCAGCCTCTCCTATTCTGGATATTGAGTGATCTGGAGAGAGTTCCCAGGAGCTGAGGCTTAAGAATAGTGTGGTGGATTGAATAACGGCCCCCCAAGAAGTCCACATCCTAATCCTTGTGAATTTGTTACCTTGCATGATAAAAGGGACTTTGCAGATGTGATTAAGTTACAGGTCCTGAGATGGGGAAATTGTCCTGGATTATTCCAGAAAACCTAATGTAATCAAAAGGCAGGAGAGTCTGAGAAAAAGATATGACAGTGGAAGCAGAGGTTAGAGACAGAGATCTGAAGATGCTGTGCTGCTGTCTTTGAGAATGGAGGGAGGGGCTGCAAACCAAGAAGTGCAGGCTTCTAGAAGCTGGAAAGGGCCAGGAAACAGATTCTCCCTTAGAGACTCCAGAAGGACCACAGCCTTGCTCACATCATCATTTTAAGACTTATAAGCCCCAAACTGAAAGATAATATATTTATGTTGTTTTAAGCCACCAAGTTTGTGGTAATTTATTATAGTGGCCATAGGAATAGCATCAGCTGTGGAAAGGTAGGAAGTGAGGAAGGACCACTTCTACCTGTGACCCAGTGAGATCTATACGCAGAGAAACTACCCCTCTTAAGGATGTTTAATCTGGAATCCATAGTTGACAGGTAAGATGGGGGAAATCCTCTTAGCCTCTGGAACTGTAAAATTCTATATGCGGGCAATTTTCAGGAAAGAGATTCCCCATGGTTGACCCCAGAATGGTTAAGAGCTACTACCTTAAGAGAAGAGAAAATCTGAGCAGAGAAAGAGCTCCAGAGTCAACAGAGACAAGTGATGTCAGGAGTCAGATGGAAGAGAATATTGGGTAGACTACAGGCTGATATGAAGGTGGGGTGTGCTGGGGTAGTGGCCTGTTCCTTGTGGGGGATTGAAGATATGATCCTGATTGAACAGAGGTGTATGAAGAAGAGAACAGAAATTCAGCTCCCTCCATTCTGAAAAATGGGAATTTACTACATCTCACAATATGCAAAGTAACAGATACCCAGCATTTCCAGGCATGATAAGGAAACAGCAACAGTCTTTAGTTGCCTTCCACTCTTGTCCTGAGGCCAGTCTCTGATGTGAATCTAGGGAGCCAGGACATTTGTGCCAAGACAGCATCCCAGAAAACCTCTACCAGCTATGGTTTCCCCAGTCTCATTAGGACCACACCTTAGGGGATGTGGGCCAGCTCAGAGTCAGAGTAGTGTAAGTTAGTGTAGTGGAAAACAGAGGCTCCCAAAATTTCCTGAAGGCAGAGGGAAGAAGGTCCTCTTGTTTGCACACTAGCTGCTCAATTATCATTTCATGATCTAAGTATAAATAAATCAAAGCCACATGCTCCGTTTTAATCCAAATGAACAAAGTTCTAAATTAAAGGAATTCATGCCTGTGGATAGAGTGATCCAAACTTCAATGTGGAATTTGAAAAATCCAGTGATACCTGGTGGCTCCCCAAAAGCAGTGGGAGGGGACAATGAAGTAAAAGCCACTCCCCCTGGCGTCTCTGTTTAGCTCAAAACCCAGGCAACCCTGGAAAAGGGTTGAGAAAGAAAGAAATGAGAAAGGTCACCAAGGGAAGTGACCACATTAGGAATCTTCTAGTTTAGAGACCTCAGCACTCCCAGGAGTTGTGCACATTGCCGAGCGGGTGGAATGTGCCAGTAGCATTATTCATCCTAGATCACCAGCCAATTGTCAGTGATAACCTTGAACACACAGTTGTGTTGATCACACTCACATATGTTGCTTAGCATGACCATATAATAAAAAGACAACTGAAGTGTGCTCAAATGTGTCGGTGTGTGTTTGTAGTGTGTGGGGAAGGGGTGGAGAAATGAAGTATGTGAGAGAAGGTCTCAGCTAGTAGGAGATAAAATGTGTTTTCTCCATCACATAATAGTTTTTCCATAAGGTCACAAGAATGCTAGTTTGGAAATCTGGTGCAGTTGACTCACCTCATGGGCTGGCAAGGACTCCAAAGTGCAACGAGATGAAGGGCCCTCTCAAGTCCCAGGGAGCTGATGGAAACTCTTCTAAATGTGGGAATCCAAGGAAGGTGTTCACGGCTCAACCTGAGCTTTCTCCCCCTTGCACATTTGCACCAGCCACTCCTGCCATCTTGACTGCTCTTCTTCAGAAATCATCATGGAACATTCTCTTATTTCATTCAGGTCTCTGCTCACGGGTTGACTTATCAGAAAGGCGGTCCCTATCCATGCCATCTAAGACACACACACGCACACACACACTATACTCAAGGGCAGTAAACGGTGCCTTGCAGACAGTAGGCACTTAATGCATACCTGTTGAGGGTTGTTGAATGACCAGGTAATGATGCCTGCCTGTGGCACCCTTCCTGGATGGCAGTTGTCTGACAGTTGAGAATTCCACCATCTTAATTTGATATCGCCACACTATAAAATCTGCAAGACCTCGGAAATGAGAAGGCACTGGCCTCTACTCAAGGAGTTCATTATCTAGTTGACGATGCAAGGATTGCATACACAAAACTAATTAATTTAGCTCAGCCTCACCCACTAAACAGTCAAGATCCTAGAGAGGAGATAGAAGACAATACAATTATGGGAGTCAGTACAGATGGAAAGTTCTATGTGAGTGCAGGAAAGGGAGAGACCAGTGTGGGCTAGGAAAGTCTTCCCTGCATGAGTTAAGCCTTCACAGGAAAAACACATGCTGGTCACATGGTACCTAAGCCAGGCTGAGAGGTGGGCCAGGC
>NC_048219.1:100812735-100970705 GCF_002007445.2 Ailuropoda melanoleuca | reverse complement strand
ATGCTAAGTGAAATAAGTCAAGCAGAGAAAGACAATTATCATATGATTTCTCTCATCTATGGAACATAAGAACTAGGATGATCGGTAGGGGAAGAAAGGGATAAAGAAAAGGGGGGTAATCAGAAGGGGGAATGAAACATGAGAGACTATGGACTATGAGAAACAAACTGAAGACTTCAGAGGGGAGGGGGTGGGGGAATGGGATAGACTGGTGATGGGTAGTAAGGAGGGCACGTATTGCATGGTGCACTGGGTGTTATACGCAACTAATGAAGCATCGAACTTTACATCGGAATCCGGGGATGTACTGTATGGTGATTAACATAATATAATTAAAAAAATCATTAAAAAAATTAAAAAAAAATAGAATATAGAAAAAGGCTAGNGGTCCCCACAAGGGACTTGGAGGCAAATATCCCAGGGGGTGCTCAAAGTGGTAACAATCTTTGAAAAAAAGACATTTGCTAGATATTAGCACTGGGGGAAACTGGGTGAAGGGTGTATGGAAACTCTTTACATTTTTACAACTTGGCTACAAATCTGAAATTGCTGCCCCACCCAAAAGAATTTATTTAAAAGACCACATTTGCTAAACAACATATAAGGATAAATGCAATTGCTAGTGAGTTGATTTACATACCCTTTCAGCACTTCATAAGCATTCATCCCTTGATTAACATTTAAACAACTACTGTTCTACTTAGAAGCATTGGTCCAAAGGAAGCCTCAGCACTTGAATGTGGGAAGGAAATGTTAGAATTCCTTATGTTTGTTTTTATCTCAAATGTTTTTATTTCTTTTCTGTGTATGTCTCATGATGTACACAAGATCTTAATATGTAGTTCGCATATATAACTTACATACAAATAAATATACAAATAATAAGGGGGTACATGCCCCACGTATTTATCTGATGGAGGTGCGCAATCAAAATAATGTGCAGATGGGGGTACCTGGTTGGCTCCGTAGGACAAGCATTGGACCCTTAGTTTTGGCTCAGGTCATGATCTCAGGGTCCTAAGATCGAGCCCCACATCGGCTCTGCACTCAGTGAGGAGTCTGCTTGTTTCTCTCCCTCTGCTCCTCCACCCCCACTCTCTCCCTCGAATAAATAAATAAAATCTTAAAAAAGTAAATAATGTGGAGATCACTGAGAAATGTACACTAAGCACATTGTATCCTGAGAAGTTTTCTCAAGGTCTGTCTTCCCACTTGTCCTTAAGGGAAGGAATCCGGCTTCTCACCGACCCATGCACATAGTAGGTCCTTGACTGCACTCCCTGAACTCCATATTCCTCCTTTGTGCTTTAAGAGCAAAACAGAGCAGTTAACCTGGGGATCAAGGATAGAAACAAAGTCCTCCAGGTATTTGAAAAGCCTATCCCCCACCACCACCCCCACTTATAATTGCCTTGCGTTGTCTTTTCTTTAATCCTTTTAAAACTTTTCATTGTCATGGTTTGTGTGTGTTTTCAGCTTTAAGCCGCCTCAAGTCCTTTCTGGAGGAGGCAGAGCATAAATCATGAATAGTTATAAGAATAATCGATGAAAAAAAGCAGGCGCTAAACAACGTCAAAGGACAATTGCGAGAGGGTTGCTCAACCTACTTAGGAGAAGCACCCTTTTGAGCACTTCATAAGCCAGCATTTACATTTAAACAATTAATGTTCTAATTACAAACATTCTATTCGAATGAAGCCAATTCCTTTTGCCAATGATTTGTTAGCCTGATGCACAGCTGTTTCTGCTTGAACTGGACACAGTGGCAGGTCTTCACCAAAAGCCAATGGTGTAGACCGGCCCCAGTCCGTACATTCCTTTGCTTCCCCTGCAGGGCCCAGAACACTGCCCTGCCCACTGTTGGTACTTAACAAATGTTCCAAATGCTACACTAGGAGATATGGATGGGTCTTCAGAGATGATTTGTTTAAAACTCCACATTTTGTGTGTCGGGAAGTATAGATACCAAGAGAGGAAGAATTCCACCCAAAGTCAGCCAGCGAGTTGATGGCAAAGCTTGGATTAAACCCTGGTTTTGCAACCCCTCGTCTAGGGCTCTGTTAACATCAAACTCTCTTCCAATGGTTGAGCTGGATTTAATGTGATTTAGCCCTTTAAATTATTCTCACTGTCCTTCACAACGAATAGCCCAAATTACTAAAGCTTTAAGAGGGTTTATGATGATTTCATCTTTCTCTGCCCATTTTTCTGGGGGAAGGACTTTCTGTTCGTGTAGAGAAAGTGCCCGTTCTCCATCTTCTCCCAGCTTCTGACAGCTCCCTGACATTTGGGAGGAGAAGAAGTGACGAAAATCCTCCTCCCGCCGCAGGGAACTCTGCAGCCAAACGATGTGAGGGGCCAAACCGAGCATCGAGCATCGTCCTGGGAGCCAGCTTCTTCATTGAATTGTCTGTGAAGAAGTCAACAACTATTGTTTTTCTGAGACCCATCATGCTATTGTTGCCCCACAAGACACACTCTTTGATGGGAAAGCCCAGGCGACAATGGGTAATAATGCGACAATGGGCCTTCGTCTCATCAAGGATGACCCCAGGAAAAATAATTACAAGCAGGGATGCTCTCCAAAACCCACAGATGGCTCCACCAGCTCTTTCCCCAGAGTTAAAGACAGACCTGACAAACACCATCAGCCTCAAGGATATCAAAAGTGGAGAGAACAGGAAAAACGGGGGGAAGATGAAGACATCGCTAGCTGGACCAAAAGACTCCGAGGCAGTGAGCAGCGGGAGGGAGAATTCTTGAGTGAAACAACATCACAGCTGACATCATCCAGGCAGGCCAAGCCGAGAAACAGCTGAGCTAGCAAAACAAGCTCCCAGCAGGCTCTAGAGACAGTCCCGCAGCACAAGATAATCCTGCAATAATCGTTCTTCAGCAGCTCAGAAAATTCCAGCAAAGCGGAGGCCGGATCCCAGTCAAATAGAAGATTTCTTAAGACAAAGCAAAGCAGTATCAAGACCTTTTCTCATTCTCACAATGAATGGATCCTGTCCTCATCTGGAATGATCTAGAAATGGTAGACAGTCATCAGCCAAGATGGCAAGACCGGAGTTCTGAACTCACCACTGGCTACTTACCTAAAGGTGAGCAGCTCACGCCAGGTCCGCAGACCAGTCATTCTTATTTACAAAAAGAAGGAATTGGATTAGATCTGTAGTTTTTGATTTTTAAGTATGAAATCTTTTTTTTTATTACTATATCATAATTTACCTGGAAGAGCGAGATTAAAACAGAACGTAAGGGAGCCTTTAAATTGAAATAGAAGTGGCCGGTGCAGAGCTTGGCTTATAGGACCCACCCATCACCCTTATGCAGCCGAGGCCCCTCCTTGGACCTCAATAGTTGGAGGTTTAGAACAGTTGGACTAGAAGCTCAGAAAAGCTTTCCAGCTCTCAAGCTCTGTGACACCATGATCCTGAGAACCAACGGATTTGGGAGGATGCTACTAGTTGGGATGGCCTTTGAAGAGTGGGCCAAGCTGAAGCAAAGGAATGCGGGAGAAGGAAGTATTCTAGGCAAGGAGTAGAAATTTGAAGAAGCAGAAGGGGCTTTCCAGTTGAAATAAAGTTTGGATAGATACTGTAGTCTCTGCAGGGTTTGGTAAGGGTGGGATCAGAGCTTCCCAGGAATGTTTGCTGTGAGATCCTGTTTCACTATATCCTATCCCAAAAAATCAGAAATGCTTTCCAATGACGTATTAACGTGTGGATCAGACAGGGATGCTAAAAACACAAATCAGCTGGGCAGATAGCAAGATGGCTCATCCATCAGATGTGTCCACGGAAGCCAGCACTCCATCCATCTCCTCTGCCCTGTCATCTATGGAGACAGGGCATCAGTGACAGTCCGGAGCCTTCAAATAATTGCTGCTCTTATAAGAAGATCACGAAGTTGTTTCCATGTAGTAGAACTATACTAGCTTCCTGAAAGAGGACTTGTGGCTCCTTTCTTTTGGGAGTGTCCAGTTTGTCTAGAGAAAAAAGAAAAAAAAGACATGTATTTCTGGGAAGAGAAATATTTTTTTAAAAATGCACTCTATAACAAAGTCCAAAGTGTGTAGTCAAGTTGGTAGGGGATGTGGGTGTGTCATCGGGAAATTGGCAGAGCAACGGCTGGAGGGAAAAAATATAAGCTTTGAGGAACAGGGCTCCATCTACCTTCTGATGGTCTTTGTGGTAACGCAAAGGAAGAAGCTCACTATAAAACAAATTCTTGAAAAGCAGAAAGCAAATGTTCAGGCTCTGCCATAGGAGCTCATTGCTCTGGCAGGTACAGGGGGATATCCTTTACAATGATGAGTCCTCTTGCACTTTGCAAGAGCCTAGTGTAGGGAAATTGTCTCTCCTAAGCAGCCATCACTGTAAGCACACAAGGTTCCTCCAATCAAGAGGCAGCATCTGTTTTCCTTCCTTTTGAGTCTGGGCTGTTCTGTGTTTCACTTCGACCAATAGAATGTGGTGGAGGGGACCCTGCCAGTTCTGGGCTCAGCTTTTCAGAGGGCTGACAACTTCCAGTTTCTCTTCCTTGGAAGGCAGCCACTCAGGCTTAACTACAGAATGATGAGAGAACACATGGAGAGAGAGAAAGACAGTCCTTATGGAAGAGAACTAAGGTGCTCCAGGGGACAGTCGAGGCCAAGGCGCCAGACATGTGGCTGAGGTCATCTCAGACATTCCATCCCCAGCAGAGCACCCAGATGACCTCCCGGCTGAGTGCAGCCATGTGAGTAACCTTAGCCAACACTACATGGAACGGTAGAACCACCCAACGGAGGCCAACTGACACACGAAATTGAGAGAAATGACAAACTGATATGGTTTTAAGTCATTAGGTCTTGGGATGGCTTGTTATGTGAGCAATCATAGATAAGTGACATACAGAAACTGGATATGAGATTGTGTATAGTAGGGTCCCTACTCTCCAAGGCAGAGGTCCCAAACTGGAGATTCACGGGATTTTAGGGGCTTCGAGGATGGACTTCAGAGAGTCTACCACTCTCCCAGAAACTACATACAAAATTGTAAATTCCTGGGCATATGCACATTTCTCAAGGGAAGGGGATGATGAAATTAATCAGATTCTCCCACCTGGGAAAAAATCCCACCAAGCTACTTGGGCTGGATGAGGAGTGGAGACTTGTACCTCCTTGCTGTGACTCTAGATGTTGTTTCATCTGGCTTTAGCATACTCAGACTTTTTTTGGAAGTATAGAAAAAGCTTTTCAGAGGAACCAAACCCCAGTGCCTAAAACAGATAAAAGTCTAGCTTCTCTGAATGCAGCAGAGGCTAGAATCTTCCCGAAGCTATTTTACCCTCATTCTACACGGAGACTCCAGAGATTGAAAACTGCTTGCCACGGGAGTGATACTTCCCATTTGCTTTGCTTTTTCTAGAACACCATATACATGGAAGCACATGGCATGTGGTCATCTGAGTCTGGCTTCTTTCACTTCGCACAATGCCTCTGAGACCCATCCATACTGGTCCGAGTGTGGGTGCTTCCTTTTGGCTACTGAGTACTATTCCTTCATGTGGACCTGCAGTTTCTTTATCCATTCCCCTGTTAATGGACACTTGAATTGTTTCCTCATAACTTCAAAAGAAGTTTCTGGGGAAATTTGACAACTTCCTTTCCTGAGCTTTAAAATTTGTGTGGGTTTTCTGGGAGGATGACTGGGGTGGAATATCCCGTGTGATCTGGATTTTAGGAATGGTAGGCTAATGGCTTCCCTGAAATTAACAATTTAGCTTCATGCTGATCGTTTCCGCCAGCGTGTCATTTGGTGGATGTGGGAGTTCTGCACAGCCAAAGAGGGGGAAGAAAGGCCCATCAGACTCCTCCCTCCGGGTGCCCACCCACTTTGGGGTAGGTTGGCACCGTTGTACACATGAGGATGCGGATGAATTCCCAGACAGTTGCGTAACAGCATCAGTGTAACAGATAGGCAGGTGTCACAAAGCATGGGCGCCCTGAACCCAACCAGCTTTATCACATTTCACAGTGTTTCAGTCCTTCCCTTCCCAGCACTGATTCCATGCAGGGCCCTGAAATTGATCCATGCACCAGAGAGCCCAGGAGGGCCCCCATCCAAAACTGCCTCGGCAGGATGTGCCTTAGTCCTGCTGCCTGATCCGGGCCTCCCTGGTGCCTAGGAACTCGGGAGACAATTGCAATGGCAGGGCATTCCTCTTCCCTTATGGCGCCAGTGGTTTCACGGGCATCTTTTCCTGCTTGGCAGCCCCTAGGAAACGGAGATAACATAGCCTGTGAGCTCTGCCCAGAGGATTATGAAACACGTTTAGTCACTGGTAATAGGGCAGGGAAGAGTGTTAGCCCCAAAATATGGTTCTGTGGGTTGGCACTGGAAAGGAGAAGCTCTCGGTGGAGAAGGGGACCCTGGAGTTGGGATTCACCTTTCCCTGGAATTGCCTATCCCTGTTGCAATGGCCTCCCCCCTCGTCAGTCTAGCCCAGGAATCCTCCTTCTAGTGCCTTGCAGAGACCGGGCTGGGATCCCACAAAGAAGCATGGAGCTAGAAGGTCTGTGCTTCCGTGGATGGCTCCCTGCTCAGCTCTTGTCCTCCCCCAGACCCTTCTTAACCACATCAGCCAGGATTATATGCACGGGTCCCTTGATTCTTGGGGTCTCTACCAAAAGTAAGAAGCTGAGCTTGCTCTCCCAGTCTGCTGGGACCCACAGCCTTCATTATCCGAGTTTTCATGTGAGAATTTCCCTCTTTCTTTCATTTTTTTTTAAGATTTTATTTATTCATTTGACAGAGATAGAGACAGCCAGCGAGAGAGGGAACACAAGCAGGGGGAGTGGGAGAGGAAGAAGCAGGCTTCCAGCGGAGGAGCCGAATGTGGGACTCGATCCCAGAACACCGGGATCACGCCCTGAGCCGAAGTCAGACGCTTAACGGCTGAGCCACCCAGGCGCCCCGAATTTCCCTCTTTCTTAAATGAGTTCAACAAGCAAAGCTTCATCAATTGTGGAAGACCCCACCTTTGATGCACAGGGTCACACTTGACGGTAACATTCCTTGAAGAAAACCAAAGCACAACATGGGACAGTGTGGGGTGGGGTGCAGTGGGGGGGTCAACAGAGCAGAGAGGTTAAGTGCAGAGCCTCTGGGACCAAACTGTCTAGTCCTACTGTGAGACCTGCTGTGAGACCATGAACAAGTCACTGAACCTCCTTGAACCTTAGTTTCCATATCTATAAAATGGGGTAATAATAATGCCTATCTCATTGGATATAATTGAGCAATAAAAGCTTAAATAAAGTAGATATGTTTGTGCCTGGCACATAATAAGAACTCAATAAATAAAAACATGTGGTCTTCTTGACGTATTCTCACAATGCTCTGTTAGGGACAGTTTCCAGTTGAATACAGAGCTCCCACTGATGGGATGGCCTTAGTTATCTGTCACTTCCTCATTTTCAGGCTGTGCCCCGAGGCTCCAAGTCCAGACTCTGCATAGGGGCTGATCAGAATAACAGCATCATTTCCCAGAGGTGGGTAGTGCTTGGCCCCATGGGCAGCCCCTTGCAGCATAGGGCACAAGTGGGTGGTCAAGCTGGTCAGAACATCTCATTTGGGCATTAATCCCATGGGGCTGGGAAGAAAGGGCGTCCAGGTTCAAAGCTGAGCAATGGAACTCGGCACTCTCGCCATGACTTTCTAGACTCATTTAGAGGTACAGTCACCTACATGCCACCCCCATGCTTCGCACATGCTCTTCCCTCTGCTATGCACCCTTCCCCATGCTTCACCTGGTTCACTGCAGCTCATCACTCAGGCGCAGCTAAGTGGCACTGCCTTTGAGGCACCTTCCTTGGTTTCTTCCATTGTTCTTGTCATCCCAAGTTCTTAGTTGATGGTAATGATGAGGGGATGAAGGCAAGCTGAGGACAAAGCAGAAGCTGACACCATGCAACCCGCCCCCCCGCCCCCCGCCATGGGATGTATGTGACATTCCTCAGACACTCCTGGCTGCCCTAAAGGACAAAGAAACAGTCCTTACTACCTACAGCCCATTGACAAGTCCTTGAAACAGGCATGGTGACATTCCTCTAGGAACTCAGCTCNCCCTCCATGTTAATAATTTGCTAAGGGCAAAAGGCAGTCCTAGCCTGAACCCGTCCCCTCCACCAAGATCCCGTAAGTCTACTTTAATATATAAAAATTCCTTTGGAAACTTCCTTTATCTCTAACCCCCCCAAGATACGTATTGGTAATCATCCCCCAAGCATATGGCCCACCGATATACATCTGAAGGGTCTCATGACTAAGGTTTTATTAGACGGTAATAAATGACCTCTTCCCAACAACAGCTAGCCCCCTCAAGGTCCTGGAAACCTTGCTTCCAAAATTCCTTAGAGATTACGCTACCCCTAACCCCCTCCCAACTTGAGGGTATATAATGGGCCGTTCCTCACAACCCCGTTGCAGCAGCTCTTTCTGCCCACGGGTCCTGTCCCCGTGCTTTAATCAACCACCATTTTGCACCAAAGACATCTCAAGAATTCTTTCTTGGTCGTCGGCTCTGGACCCCACCCCACTGAACCTCACGTATATTCCCCAACCTCATCAGTACCTAACATGATTTTTACTTATATGCTTATTTAAAACTTTGGGGCTCTCTGTATTTTGCCCTGTCTTAATTTTCAGGTTTTCTTGGCTCATCACTTATCATTCAGCACCTGGAAGAACAGTCTCTTGATTTGTTGAATCACTGATGGGATGGATGGATGGACGGATGGACGGACAGATGGATGATGGACGGACAGATGAACTCCAAAGGGTAATATTAGGTTGAACCACATGAAATTGCTGTTATTCAACTGTCTTTGACCTACAAAAACAGCAGTTTCATGTTTTGACCTAATATTTGCCATATGGAGAATTCACCTTCACTTATCTGTGATAGCTTTATAAATTATAAAGGGCATAAGAAGCTTTCAGTTAGTGTCAGCCCACCTCACTGGTTGGGACACCAGTATCTTCGTAAACGTAACAACATGTGAGACACACGTAACTGTCCTTGATTCACATATGATGTAACTGAACAGAGTGGTTAAATGGCCTGCCCAAGGTCAGTTTTGTTCATGGTTTAGATTAGATACATGTGTGTTTACGTATATCAGCAATTTTTAAAGCCCACATTCAAGAGCAAAAAAAGCTTGGCAAATTGAGGGAACATATATTGTTGAATTTAAAACAACACAGTTAATAAAATGCTTTCACTGTTTTTGAACTTAATGACAAGCAGGGTTTTTATTGATTTAATTCTTTATGCTCACCATTAACTCAACAAAACTGCTTTTTAATTTAACTCAAGTGCTTTAAGCTCACAATTTTGAATTCAATAAAAGTCATTTTAAAATTCACTTTATCGCTCTGTTCACTCTGAATTAAACATTTCCCTGAACTTGAACAAGACCCTTTTGCAAATGGACACGTTTCTGTAAATACGCATTGCCATCTTCTGTAATTTAAATCTGAACACAAGTCGATGGGCACAATCACCAGTCAACTTCCTCATCAGTCAGAAAGCTGTGGCTGATCTCGAAGACTGGTATGGGATTATTCAGTTCTAACAGGTGTCTTTCTAATTTTTGTTGTGATGGTCACTTCTATAAATCATGCAATTTTATCCGATGGTGCTAGAAATTTTAACCGATATATAAAACTTCAGCAGATATAAAGATCAGCTAGTTATTGTTAATGTTAGCATCATCAACATCTTTCTGGACCACAGAGCAGCAGGTTTCATGACTCCCACCCCCAAACTCCCAAGCTAGTGGGAACAGTCTGTAATCAGTTCTGACAAACGCCACATTTGTTGGCTTTACGAATCTTCTCTGGGCATTCCACTACAACCATGTCCCCTGAAAAGCTTAAATTTGAGGTTACAGACAAGTTCTATGTTGTATGGCATTGTTACCCCATAAAAACTTTATTAGTAACTTTATAATCTTAAGCCTTTTTTAATACTAATAATGCCTCAATATTGACTTTCTTATAAATATTGGCAAAAGAAAAGATCAAAAAGATCATCAGTTCTGTAGCCTGGTAAGTGCAAACATATTCGTATTTTTTATGTTTTCTTCTTCCTTTCATTCCTATTAATGGCTAAGGGAGTCAATGACTTTACCTCCATTACATTAAAAAAAAGCAAAGTTTTAAAACGGAGAACATTTTCCATTTTCTTGGGCTGTGGTGTAAATGCCAGGGCACGTTAATCTTCTGAAATCATTGGTTATTAATGCATCTACGTTCTCTCTCCATGGTGAGTATGTCGGAGTGACATTCTATGAGATATTGCGTGAGACAAAATGATTTTGTATTGATGCTCTGTGAGGTAGACGATTAAGCTAACAATACTGTTTAAACTCCAGCCACGGGCACTCAACATTCTTGAAACCCAGCTTCGGTTTCTTGTGGGCCGACGGATGCCCTGGTGCCGGGTGAGAAGTATCTCCCGAGGATGGTAAGGTAGACGGTTGCTCTTCTGCCCTTTCTCTAAAAACACGAAGAAAATAAAAATGTGAAAGAGTTTATTAATGAAAGCAGCAGACCAAAAGACACACATACCAGAAAAAAACAAACAAACTGGGGGATGAGGAGCAAACATAGACTTCAGGCCCATATGTGCTCACGGCAAGGCAGGGGGAAGGGCAGATAATCATAAAAGCATGCGCGAAAGCCAACATGTCAGGGCCATCACCAAGCCTGCTCGGATGGGGCAGAGGAAGTGTTTGCAGCAAAGAAGGGCAGAACCACGAAATCGCACACAGACATCCCCAAAATGGGCCTGAGAACGGATGGCCAGTAATGTGGGTAACAGCTGACAGCTCAGACCACAGACATCAACAGCGACATCAAAATTTCTTTCCAGAAAAACGCTCCATTGCTCAATCTGTGAAAATGGAAAGCAGCTAACACTTTTTCTCAGACCGCATTCTTATTACAGATGTCTACACCCAGGCACCAGCTCTGCACATACCAACAGCACTGCACGTACAAGAAACAGGCACGCATGAGGAGCCGGCTCTCTCTGCACTTGAACATCAAAGGCTCATGAGTCGAACTGTGGCTGCAGACTTCTACCTGGACTCTTCCGCTCAATATTTAAGACAGAGTCTTTATAATCCAAGAGTAAGTGCAAAGACCATGTCTTCTTTACCCTCCACCTTGGATGTGGGTCAGCCCTGTGTATGCAGCTCGCTCGCTGTCACATTCCCCAAAGCTCTGCAGTGAAGAACTTGAGCTGTAGACAGTACCCTGGCTCCACCACTTGCTACCATTACGACACTGATCAAGTTGCATAAACCTTTCTGCGGCTCCATTTCTTCATCTGGTAAATGTGAATAATGATAGAAGCCTATGTCATGAGTTGCTTTAACAATCAAATGAGATCTCATTTAAAGTACTTTGCAATACTATCTGGCACATAGTAAGCACTCAATAAACATTAGCCAACATTATTACTATTCTAGCTCTTCGCACTGGCCAGACCGCTAAAAACCCAGCCCACTTTATATCTCAGTTGTGATAGAAGGTAGGACAAACACTTGCCGTTTCCTTTTCTTCTAACTCCGGTTTTCCATTTTCACTGCCAGTCTACTAACTTTATTTCTGGCTAAACCATAATTTTCCTGACCCTTCTTTTCCTTTTGCTGTGGTTGCTTTGCTTACGGTTAATAGCCACCCCATACTGCCATCACTATTACCAACACCACCACTGTGCCACCACCACTACCACCAAGACCACCACCAAGACCACCTCTACCACCACCACCAACACCCGGACCATCTCCTCCACCTCCACCACCAAGACCGACACAGGACCATCTCCTCCACACCCCACCATCGACATCGACAACAACACCAGGACCATCTCCACCACTTCCACCACCAAGACCGACACAGGACCATCTCCTTCACACCCCACCATCGACATCGACAACAACACCAGGACCATCTCCACCACTTCCACCACCAGCACCAGGACCATCTCCTCCACCACCAACACCAATATCAGGACCAGGACTATCTTCACTACCTCTACCACCACCACCAAAAACACCACCTCCAAGCTCTACTTCCCCTTAACCCTCTGAACCACTACCACCTCTACCACCATCACTACCACCACATTAGTCCATTACAACCCTTTATTGAACAAAACATTTTATATCCTTAAATTCCATGTTCTGCTTCTTATTGTAATTTTATTTTTGAAGATACTATCATATTGTTAAAACCACTTCAAAATCTTTTTGAAACAAGGTATAATATAAATATACAGATATATAACTAGCCATTCTTTAGTGGAAAGACATAAAAGCAGTGGGTGCCACCTAACTGTTCTATAAATCTAAGTGATTTTACGGGGAGAAAATCAGTAAGTAAGGCTATGTACTACCAGAAATTACAATGTATAAGACTTATCTTATTTCTATTTTTGTTAAGTATGTGTGTATAATCCCAGGCAGGTTTCTTAAGTTCTAGCAGCCTCCATTTCTTCTGCAAAATGAGATAACAGTCCAGCAACAAACGTCTTCCTGCCATGCCCAAGAAGATCTGGCTGCACGGGCACAGGCCCTTGCCCATTATTTTAGTCACTGTAAGTGACATCATACTACTTACCACCAAAGTTTCTTTCATAATTAAAATGAACTTGTGTTTTCTCTGCTTGGTAATGTGATAATGGTGCATGTGGACTTGTCAGCAGACCAGATACTGCAGGAGGCGGGTAGAGCAGCCTCGTATGTGAGCCTTGGGGACATAGTGTGGGAAGAAATATGTGCAATGATCAAATCCCTTCTTTAATGGGGTGCCAGCCTTGAACAGAGTCTCCTTGGTTTGGGAATAGTGGAATAGTTGGGCCAGATCGCAGAACCCACGACCACAGAAATGAACAGCAGCAAAGACAAGGGCAAAGTCAGAATCAGAGACAAAACTCTGGGACCTGGAATCAGGAAATTGAAAGCCGGTGAAACCTAATTGGTCAAGCAGATGGGAGAACGAGGTTAGGATAGGATGGGGCAGAGGGAGAAGTCTAGAGCCATTGCCTAAAGCAACAGGAGTGTTAGTCCCGCCTTCATGGACTATCGAGGGTCTGATGGAGAGGTCTACTTGGCCTATTACAGGCCCTTTAATTTATTCATGCATTTAGATACCATTTTCCTCCAGAGAGTCTTCAAATAGGTTTCGTCCACATGGCAAACATCAACACAGAACATAGTAGGGCTGATCTCACCTTCCCACTTCGAAATCACAGTGCTCTCCCATCTCACTAATTCTGGTAAATCGAGGAAGACCAGTCTGCATTAGAGGCTGGTCTAAATTAAAGAAAATTTTTGAGGAAACATCATTTGGCAGCAAGTTTTCCAACATTGCTCAAAGTCACAGGCTAAATGAAGATCGGAAAGGATGCGCAGAAAGCAGTTTACACGTTAGGTTGCAGCAGGACAAGGGAAAGCAGGGGTTGCGATCATTGACTCAGGATTCCAAGTGCAGATAAAAGCACACAAATATCAATGTCTGCAAATACCTAAAAGAATAATTAGGCTTGTTTTATAGGGCCCATGGCTCAAAGCAAGGAAACAATTTCTGTTGGAGCTCTCCAAATAGAGCAGATTACCTTGTAAGGCAGTGAGCACCTGCCCACCCCTCCCAGCTCTAGAGTAGCCAAGATGGGATGGAGGGCATTTGGAGGGACATTGCAGAAGGGGTTAAATGGGAGTAGTCACACTTGCTGACCTTGGGCTCCATGGTTCTGAAAAATAACATAAATAACTAGTACCCTGCTTGAGAACTTGAACACTGTAGGTTCATTACCCTGGTAAACTTGATTACACTTATTAATTTGTTTGCCAAATTCTTTTTGTAGATACAGCTCATCCTTGGTGGAAAGATACCATTCCTTCAACATCAGCAGCATTTTAATTCATGAGGATTTTATCACATCACCAAATAATCTAATCGTAATTCAATTTACAGCCAGCACTAACCCCCCTCCCCGAGACACACACACACACACACACACACACACACACACACACACGCACAGGCGTTTTCTACTTGCTGACACACATGACCTAGATCTACATTACAGACTGATTTACAGATGCTCAAAAGATGGTGTTATTCCAGGAAGATTTGTATTTTATAAGGGACCGCAGTGGACCTAGTAATTACCGAAGTGTTGATTGAATCGTCTGTGGCGCGAACTCGGCCGGCCCCCGTCCTAACTAGGCCCGCACCACGTTCCCTTCCAGCCCCGCAGAGCAAACCTGATTACCTGGCTGATTATTTTTCGGCCTCCCCCGCCACTAATGCTGACAGCAACAGGATCAATATTGACTCAATAGCAATGTGTGTTATATTAGGAAACAGAAAAAATAACCCAGAACAAACATGCAACTCAATTCAAAGAGCTGTGAAATCCCCTCCTGGAGTGTTATTATCTTTCTCTGCAAGCAGAGGCAGAAATAGTCTGCGCTACCTGTGCTAGGGCGCTCCCGGGCTGCGGGCGCACGATCACACGGCCGGGAGCGCAGGTAGGCGGCCCAAGCAATCGGCCCGGATTAGTGTCCCCTCAACACCCCGGGACAATAGACACGGAAAGACGTTCTGTGCTGCTGGCTGCTGGGTACGAGTGAACATCCACTGTGCACAGGGCCGGCTCCCTGCTGCCCAGCCCCACCTTGCGCTTGTCCTTGTCCCTGGAACAAGTACAAGATGAGGGTGGGGAGCGACCACGTGTTTATTCCATGGTCACTTTACTGCGGCGGCGGTTGGGGGGCGGGGAGGAGGCGCCAAGACAAAGGCTGCTTGCTTCCCCCCAACCCGAGACAGTCAGCATGAGAAAACGGCTCCCGTGGGTGGCCGCCAGGGTGCTTCCCTTATTCCCTTTGTCCAGAGAGCTGGCTGGGCTGGGGAGCGCTTTCTCCTCCCCGCACCAGGCGTCCTTTGCCCTACACCTGACCCAGGCGACACACCTTCCCCTACCCAGCTCCCTCTTGCCCCGTTGGGGACTTAACAAGTCTTCCCTGCACCCCAGCACCCCCACCTCTGGTTGTGCCCCCATGGTACCTCGGCTTCCCCCCAGTACAGTTTGCAGTTTCGAGGCCAGGATCTCATCCTGTTCCTCCCTCTGTCCCCACTAGACTGGAGCTCCTTGACGGCCACGACAGCATCTCGTTACCTATGCACCCCCAGTGCCTGGCACGTGCCCGCCCCCAGGAGGTGCTCATAATGTGCCCAGTGGATGAACAGACTGCTTTGAATTGACCAACAGTTGGCAGTTTTCAATGCAAATGTTCTTTGGAGAAAGAGCCTCACGTATGCCTTCCCCAAGCCCCCTGTGGGGTGATTACGTTTCTGAAGAAAGGGCCCAGTTAGATATCTGTCCCTGAGGTCCCTTTAGGAAGACAGTGTTGTTTCTACGACACATTCCCCCTGCCACCACCCTGGAAAGCAGGCCACCAGTGAGCAACTGTGATGCCTGTGAGTGACACAGCCTGGGTCTCCTCTGTTGGCCCTGCAGCCAGGCCTCCATTGATTCCACACCCCTGCCGTGTGTGGACAGAGCACTTCTCAGCTGGCCAGACTCCAACATAACCTCCAGAGTCATTTCCTCTCTACGCAAAGAACTGACACCCTTTTCGCAGTGACCTCGTCACAAGTGCCCAAATGGCCACCAAGTTACCAGGCTTCTGGAAGGCCCTCCTCCTTAATAACCAAATAAAGGACCCAGTTCCCAATTTATATCCCGCTGTTCTTATGGCTCTTCGTCCTTAAGATGTTGTCCAATGCTGCTTTCCTGAAGGCTTGGGTCTTAAGGGGAGGCACTGTGTCCTGGCTCTACTGTTTCCTTCCCGTATCTTTCCACAGAGCATCCTTGAGCGCTGTCTCCCTCTTCTTGGTCCTCATAGGCCTCCGTGTTGTCAGGGTATGTTTCTAATTGCACATCTTTTCTCCCCTTCTCTCTTGGCTGTTCGAGAATCACGGAGGCCTGTTTCCTGGCCTGTGAGGGAACACTACAATCCCTTCAAATCGAGAAGACAATCAGTCTGCTCAGGCAGGCTACTCGGACTTGTACACGAAGAACAATTCATGTTCTTATCTTCACTCCCGCCATTCTGGAAGAAGCTCTGGGGCTAACACTGCCACCACCTAACAGCCCGAAAAAGCATTTCCCAAACAAAATTGGCGCCTTCCCTTTGCCGAGGACAGCCCTTCAGTGCATGCTCCCCACCACTCTCCAAACTAGAATGCAGAAACAGCTCCCCATTCTTTTTTTTTTTTCAAGATTTTATTTATTTATTTGACAGAGAGAGAGCACAAGCCGGGGGAGTGGCAGGCAGAGGGAGAGGGAGAAGCAGACTCCCCACCACACAAGAAGCCCGATGCAGGACTCGATCCCGGGACCCTGGGATCATGACCTGAGCCAAAGGCAGACGCTTAACCGACTGAGCCACCCAGGCACCCTAGCTCCCAGTCCTTTAAATAGCAAATGTTACTTCTCTGTTTGTTGATGCAGCTTTTTATCTGTGGCTTTATAACATGGGACCTGGGGAAGGAGAAATCGACAGCCTCCACCCAGAAAAACGTTCGTAGTGCCACCTGCCACAATATGGAGGAAAAGCTTGAAAAGGAGCCCAGAGAGGTCATGTGCTCCCAGGCTCCTGCCCTTGAGCTCACCCTGCCATGGCACGCAACAGACTTCCCTCCCATTCTGAACTCTCCCCCCAAGCCCTCTTTGACTTCACCTTCTTGGGTCACCCTTGCTGAAGCCTCCTGCTGCCCTCATACCCAATTCCTTTCTGTCCCATGGTGGAAACACCTGTCAGCGATGTCCTTCTAGAGACTGTTTCTTCATTATAAGATAGGGAATAGCTAGTTTGATGGCATCAACACAAATTCAGGAGCCGGGACTGAGACAGAAGGGAAAGCACTCCTGTCCTGGGGAACTGCAATTCCAGTGGAAGCCACGCAGCAAAGCAGAACAAGTGCACGTGAAGGGGGACATAGTAGGAATCTAGTCTGCATTTCCCTGGTTGTCTATTCATTAGCATGTCAGATCTTGCGAGTCAGGCTTGGGTAGCAATATTGATAGGAAGGGACAATTTCACAGCCTTACAATATGCCAGACACTGTTCTTTGTTCCCAACGGATTGCCTGTGAGGGAATTAGCTTTGTTAACTCCATTTTACATATGGGGAAACTGAGACACCATAAAAGGGATGATGCGTATAGGGTTAGGTAACTTTAGGTACCCGTACGTCTGGCATCTAGATAAGAGGTCCAAGGGGAGAGGGGCCCGTGTCAGTAGGCCATGCTTTCTATCCCTAGAGACCGGTATGGTGGGATATCGCATATCTGGGAGACACATCACTTTCAGTACGTCTCTCTAACCAGGTTCTCTCCCAAAGAGCAAATGGTTTCTCTTAACCAGATTCACTCAAATATTAAAAATGTGGCACTATAAACTGTACCAATTGCCTTTGTATTAGAGGCGAGTCCAAATTTGGAAGCAAATAAAAAATAGAACAGTTATCACCCCCTCAAGTTGTAAATAAAACAGAAGTGAGCTGCCCTTGTCACAGATCTGATTTTGTGCCAGAGTACCTGGAAACGGACAAGTATACATACTAATGTCAACAATGTACATAACGTCAAATGCACAATTTGTTAGGATGTTTTGTAGTCATTTATTTGCCCATTGCTCCATCCCAGTGGGCCATGAACCCAAGGATGGGGCATGGATCCCCAGTGTCTGGCAGAGTCACTTGCTAAATAGTTTTTGAATGAGTAAACAAACAAATTAATAAATGAAAAAAGAACCACATGGGTGAGTGAATGTAGATACACCCCCAAAACCCCCCATGGATGTCATATATGTTAAGTTGTATGTGAAGTAAACCTCAGAAATGAAGGATATCAATGCTAACGAGCACCTTGACTTCAGTTTGGATATTTTCTAAATTTCTTTTTCCCACAGCAAGACGACTTCAGAGATAGGGACCCAGGATGCCAGGTGATTGATTGGCTTCCAGGACCAATCGGAGCACCCACTTGCTCCAAAATTGATGGCCCCAGCCCCATCGAGGTACTGCAGTTTTTCATTATATGAAATGGAAAAAGTGATTTAATAATTCTTTCTGTCTTATATTGCTTTAAAGAATTTCAGACAGTTAAAAATTGCATGGATTTTTCCACCATCTGTGTGAGAGTGGGGAAAAAAATGCTGGTTTTGTTTTTCCTATTTTTAATATGAGCCAGATGAAACAAAAAGATTGTTTCCCTGCAAACTATAGGTCAAGTACCCATAAAGGCTTGGAGATGCTCTGTAAGTTATCATATTATCTTTCTTCCTTGACAGGATACCATTAGATTGTGTATCATTTCAGCATTTATTATCTTTCATGTCCTTTTATCTTCACACTAGGATGTCTTTTAAAATTCCGATCTGTGCATTTGGTTTCATTATACAGCACTGTCTTTTACCAAACCAGTTTTTGAGTGGCTTTCAATATTCTTCAGTTTCACATTTGTCGTATCAGCCTGAAACAGTGCCCCAGTTATGTCTGTTTTAGCTTGTTAAAAAGAAACCCATCCAGGGAATGAAGTGTTGGGAGATCACACCTTTAAAGGTAAGCATTACGCGTCCTGGAGGAAAGGAAATGGCTCAATGAGGAAAGGCAACCATTGCAGAAAATAAAACAAAAATGTTAAAACCAAATGCAACAACTGGTGTTCGTTTTTTAGGATCGCGCCAATTGTTTTAACATCTGGAAACATTCTGGAGACTACAGCAATTTTCTCCAATGGCCCATGTGGGGATGTGTCCTGATTCACTAGTAGGTTGCCCAACCCAAGCACGAAGTGGTCCAGAGTTTCCCTTGCTTTCAAAATCAGCAACATAAAAAGCTTATAGAGGAGTATCTAAAAAAAAAAAAGAAAGAAAGAAAGAAAAAAGAAAGAAAGAAAAAATAAAAAGAAAGAAAGAGAAAGCTTCCCACTTACTCTACTTAGTTGAAAACAGGACAGCCTATGTTTGCACGACTACCGGTGGCCTCGTAAAGCATCTTGACACTGTCTTAGGATATTAAGGACTTGTTCAGGTTCCATTTAGATGTCTTCATTTCTACCATAGCTTTACGAAGCTAAAGGGATTTGCATCGCAGGAAATTTGAAGGGTTTTGGAGAAATGCTTCCAAGCCTCTATTGCAATGTTGTCAATTAGAGTTGTGTGAAGCATAACAGATTGGCTGGACTGGGAAGTGTCGTTTCAACAGAGCCTGACACCATCCAGAGCAGCGCAGGGCTCCGACGTCCTCTTACACATGAGTTCCACAGGACATTGCTGCCCCCACATTGTACTGAAGAAGAGAAGAGCGTTCAAACAAAAGATGGAGTTATACTGTAATTTTTATGCATCAGAGTGAAATGGACAGTAAAGAATTTCCAACGATGCCTGACTCAAGGAATTGGGTGTGAACAAACAACAAAAATCCAAGGGTAAGCCATAGCTGGTGGGGGGGCGGTGCCACAGAAACAAACGAAAGGTGGTTGGAAATGTTGGAGACTGGATTTGTTTCCTCAGGCTGCCATGTAACTTGCCACAAATTGGGTGGCTTAAAACAACAGAAATTTATACCGTCCCAGTTCTGGAGGCTAGAAATCCAACACCATGGTGTCGGCAGGGCTGTGCTCCCTTGGAAGGTTTTAGGGAAGAATCCTTCCTTTGCTTCTTCCAGTTTCTGATGGTCGCTGGCAATCCCGGAAGTGTCTTGGCCTGTAGCTGCGTCTCTCCCATCTCTGCCTCCTTCATCACACGGCCTTTTTCCCGTGTGTATTTGAGTCTCCATGTCTCTCCATATAAAGGCACTAGTCACTGGATATAGGGCCCACCCTAATCTAGTATGACCTCATCCAAACTAATTACAAAAACCTGTAAAGACCCTATTTCCAAACAAGATCATATCCTGAGTTTCTGGAAAGGCATGGATGTTTTGGGAGACACTGCTCAATCCAGTACAGAGATCAATCATGATCTTGGAGAGTTCTGTAAATTTTCTCAGTCTCATTTGATATTTCAACCTTTCTAACATGTTCCTTCCAAGTTCTTAAGTTTCATAGTACTCTTCAGACAACAAAGATAGATCTCTAAACCCTGGACAACATGTTCCCATAGGATCCAGCGCCCTCTTTGCCTTGAGGAGAGATTGAAGTTTCCTACTTTGGCAGTCTGACCTCTGAAGGCATTTGGCCAGTAACTATGGCCAAGTTGGTCCTAGACCTTAACACCAGGTGGGATGAGTTGAGGTGGAATTTATTATGGTGTGAGGATTCCATATACTTCTTGGGTTGAATACCAGTCAACAGAAAGCAGTAATGGAAACATGTTATACATAGAAAGTGCTCAACAAAAGTAAAATTGAAAGCTAAATTATGATTTGATTCTTCTTTAGGCAAAGTTGAACAATTATTATACCAGTTGAGTCTATATTAAGCTCAAAAAGAGAATCAAAATAATTGGGACTTAAATAAAGCAGGTTATTTCTCCCTTTCTGTTACGTAGAAGCCCAGAGGTAGGTATTCATCTATCTATGCTGCAAGGAAGGCTTAGGGTCCTGGGCTCCTTTCAGCTCAACACCTATGATCCTTAGCAAGGATCATTTTCATGGTCCAATATGGCAGCATCCATTTGCCAATATCAAAGGGGAAAGAAAAGGGCATATATATCAGATAACTTTTTTTTTTAAGATTATTTATTTATTTATTTAACAGAGATAGGGACAGCCAGCGAGAGAGGGAACACAAGCAGGGGGAGTGGGAGAGGAAGAAGCAGGCTCATAGCTGAGGAGCCTGATGTGGGGCTCGATCCCATAACGCTGGGATCACTCCCTGAGCCGAAGGCAGACGCTTAACGACTGAGCCACCCAGGCGCCCCTATACCAGATAACTTTTAACCTTGGATGTACATGGGCCATGCACGCTCAATCTACTGGTCATTCCTTCAGCAGAGCCTAGTCATTTCTGAACTCTGAGGGCAGATGTTGAATCCGTGAGAGATATGTACCTTCCTGTTCTGCTGAAAAATCAATAGCACCTATCTTCATTTGACATGTAGAGATACTGCTCTTATTTTTAATTTTGAGATATAATTTGCATACAATAAAATGAATGTAACCATTTTTCAGTGCACAGTTTGATGAGTTTTGACAAATACGGATATCTCTGTAACCACCACCCCAGTCAAGGTATAGAATATTTCTACCACCCCAAAACATTCCCTCATGCTCATCCCAGTCAGTCTTTCTTCTCCCATCCAGGCAAATATTGATCTGATTTCTATCAATATAGATTATTTTTTCCTATTTTAGAGCCTCATATAAATGGAATCAGGTGGTAGTATGTGTTCTTTTCTGTCTGACTTCTTTTGTGCAGTAAAACATGCTTAAGATTCCTCCGTGTTGTTGTACACATCAGGAATTTGTTCCCTTTTTACTGGAGAGCAGTATTCCAGGATATGGATGTACCATAATTTGCTCATCCCTCATGTCACGCATGGAGACTTTGATTCTCTCCAGTTTGGGGCTATAAATACAAAACAATTCTGATAAATCTTGTATAAGTCTTAGTATGGACATTTATTTTTATTTCGCAGGTATATACCTAGGAACGGAATTGCTGGCTCACGTAGTAAATGTCTGTTTAACTTGAGAAAAAACAAAAACTTTTCCAAAGTCCTTGTACATTTCACCATCCCATCAGCAATGTTTGAGAGTTCTAGTTATTCTTAATTCTTCCAAAATGTGATTATAAATATGTATAGTTTTAGCAATTCTAATGGGTGTATAGTGGTACCTCATTGTGCTTTTAGTTCTCATTTCCCTGATGACTGACAATGTTGACCATTTGTTCATATCTGTCCTGGTCATTTTACATATACTTTTGTTAAACGTTCAAACATTATGCCCATCTTTTTGGGTTATTTGTCATCTCAATAAAAGTTCCTTATATATTCTGGACACAGGTCCTTTGACACATATATGCATTATGCATATTTTCATCTAAAGTTGTGAAGATTTTCTCCCATACTTTCTTCTAGAACTTTCATATTTTAACTTTTACAGTTAGGTCTATGATTCATCTCAGTTTTTTCTCTTTATATGGCATGAGATAGAGGTTGGAGGTGGTTTTTTGTTTGTTTGTTTGTTTCTCCTTATGAATGTCTATTTCTTACAGCACAATTTATTAAAAGGAGTATACTTTCTCCGTTGAATTAACTCAGGATCTTTGTTAAAAATCAAATACATGTGCATCTATTTATGAACTCTCTATTCTGTCTTATTGAACAATACATCTACCCTATACAAGCACTATGTTGTCTTGTTTATCACATCTCTGTAATAAGCCTTTATATCAGGCAGTGTTAGTCCTCTGTCATCTTCCCTATCAAGATTGTTTCAGCTCATCTATGTTCCTTACATTTCTGAATAAAGAAAATCAGCTTGCCAGTTTTTAAAATAAAATGCCTATTGGTGATTTTTTGGTAGAAATTGACAATGTGATTCTAAAAATTTTATGGAAATGCCAAAGCCCTAGAATAGCCAAAATGACTTCCAAAGAGAAGAACAAAGTTGGAAGACTAACATGACCTGACTTCAAGACTTAGTACAAAGCTACAATCATCAAGACAATGGGATATAATACACATCAAAAGTGTATAAACACATCACTGGAGCAGAGTAGAAAGTTTAGAAGTAGATGCACACATATGTGGACAATTGGGTCTTTTTTAATAATGTTTTTTATATATTATGTTAGTCACCATACAGTACATCCCTAGTTTTTGATGTGAAGTTCCATGATTCATTACTTGCGTATAACACCCAGTGCACCATGCAATACGTGCTCTCCTTACTACCCATCACCAGCCTATCCCAATCCCCACCCCCTCCCCTCTGAAGCCCTCAGTTTGTTTCCCAGCATCCATAGTCTCTCATGGTTCATTCCCCCTTCTGTTTACCCCCCCTTTTTTCTTCCCTTTCTTCTCCTACAGATCTTCCTACTTCTTATGTTCCATAAATGAGTGAAACCATATGACAATTGGTTTTTAATAAGGTTGCAAAAGCAATTCAGAAGAAATAGTGCTGGAGCAATTGGATACCCACATACGAAAAAATTAATTTTCTTTCCAATATGGAAAAAGATGCCCAATACCTGCTAATGGACCAACTGTTTGTGTCTGCCCACCCACTCACATACTGAATCCCTACCCCTCAATGTGATAATATTTGCAGATGGGGTTTTTGAGGAGTAATTAGAACTAGATGAGGTCATGAGAGAAGGACCCTCAAATTCAGATTAGTGGCCTTATAAGAAGGGAAAGAACTTGGGATGCCTGGGTGGTTCAGTCAGTTAAGTGTCTGCCTTAGGCTCAAGTCACAATCTCAGGGTGCTGGGATCAAGTCCTACATCAGACTTGTTGCTCAGTGGGCAACTGTGTCTCCCCCTGCTTCTGTGCTCTCTTTCAGCCTCTCTCCGACAAATAAATAAATAAATAAATAAGTAAAATCTTAAAAAAAAAAAAAGAAGAGGAAGAAATCTATCCCTCAGTCTTCTTTTTCTCTCTCTCTATTCCCTCCCATCTCTCACATGTTCTCACTGAAATAAGGCCATGTGAGAATGTAGCGAGAGAGCCTGGCTGGCTCAGTTGGTTAAGTGTCTGCATTTGGCTCAGGTCATGACTGCGGGGTCCTGGGATCAAGCCCCGAGTTGGGCTCCATGATCAGTGGGGAGTCTGCTTTTCCCTCTGCCCTTCTCCCTGCTCTTGCTCCCTCTCCCTCTCTCTCTTTCTCTCTCAAATAAGTAAGTAAAATCTTAAAAACAACAACATAGTGAGAAGGTGCACATCCACAAGCTTGGAAGAGAGTCATCACCAAAATCCAACTATGCTGTCACCCTGATCTTGATTTCTAGGCTTCAGAAGTATGAGAAAATAAATGTCTGTTGTTTAAGCCACCTAGACTATGAACTCCTCTGTGACAGCCCTAGTAGATTAAGACAATATCAGTAGACATTAAGGAACACAATTTAAAACCACAGAGATACCACTATACACCTATTAGAATGCTAAAATTAAAAGGACTGACCATACCAAGTGTTGGTAAGAATGTGAGTGAACTGGAACTCCTAATTACTGCTGGTGGGATGATAAAATGGTATGACCATTCTGGACAACAATTTGACAGTTTTTTTTTAAAGATTTTATTTATTTATTTGACAGAGAGAGACAGCCAGCAAGAGAGGGAACACAAGCAGGGGGAGTGGGAGAGGAAGAAGCAGGCTCCCAGAGGAGGAGCCTGATGTGGGGCTCGATCTCATAACACCGGGATCACGCCCTGAGCCGAAGGCAGACACTTAACGACTGAGCCACCCAGGCGCCCCCCAATTTGACAGTTTCTTGAAAGTTTACATATATATCCAGTACATAATCCAGACATTCTACATTTAGGTAACTACTAAAGAGAAATGAAAGCACATGACCAAACAAATATTTATACATAAATCTCATAGCAGCTTTCATGGTAATGGCTCCAAACTGTAAACAGCCCAAATGTCCACCAATAAGCAAATGGGTAAACAAACGGTGGTATAGCCATTCAATAGATTACTGATCAGTAATTAAAAAGAATAAATATTGATCTTTTCTACAACATGGGTAAGTCTCAAAATAATTATGGTGAGTGAAATATGCAAGAAAGAGTTCATACAGTATGGTTTCATTTATATAAAATTGCAAGAAAGGCAAACATTGTATACAGACAGAAAGCAAATCCGTGGTTACCTGGTTGGGAGGAGTTTGGAAAAGGGTAAGAGGGAGAAATTAAAGACACATGAAGAAATTTGATGATGGATATGTTCATTATCTAGGGCAAGGGTTGACAAACTTTTTTCTGTCAAGAGCCAGATAGTGAGTGTTTTTGTCTTTGTAACTATATATTTCGTCTCTGTCACAACTGTTCAACTCTGCCAGCATAGAACAAAAGCAGCCATAAATAATATGCAAAAAATGGGCACAACTGGTTTCCAGTAAAACTTTATTTGCAAAACAGATAGTCAACTGTATTTGGCCTGTGAGCTCTAGTTTGCCTACCCCTGATCTAGACTGTAGAAGTGGTTTCACAGGTGAATGTATATATCAAATTTATCAAGTTGTACAGAATATGCAATTTATTAAATGTCAATTATACCTCAATAGAGCTGTTATAAAAAAATAAAGGTAAGAAAAAAAAGTCCCTGAATCAGATTATCTTGTTATTCACAACTATTGATCTCTCCCCTCTAAGATGACTGTGTCTCCGTCTCGTTTAGACGTGACTTGTACAATGCCCCCGGGTAAGCAGAGTATACTTTCCCATCCACGTGGAAGCAGACACATTAATGACATATTTTGCTTTGCGAGTTACACTTCTCCCTTCCACCTTGAGAACAGAGCCCCAAATGAGAAGACACATGGAGGAATTTGCACACAGCTTAGATCAGATTCTTAGTCTACCCATAATCTACATTAATGTCACAATAAATGAATGTTTGTTTCTGGAAGCCACAGAGATACTGGGATTGTTTCTTACAGCACTGAAAACTGACTAATACACTTCCCAAATACACGTTCCACAGCCCTCAAGGTTGGCTTCTTAATTCTTTCCTGAATGATGTACACACATTCACTAATTCACATTTATCAGACGTTTCCTATACACCGGGAGCTACTGACACGAAATATATCCACAGTCTCTACTCACAAGAAACATACTATCGAATGAGAAAAGCAGACCAGAAACATGAAAACTTGAAAAGGCATAGTATGGTGGTTGCCTAAATGTTCTCATAGTCAGGAGCACGGGGACCTTAGGAGCATGAAGGAGAACGCACTGGACCATACAGAGGTTGCTGAAGGCACTGAAGGACAGATCAAAGAAGATTCCCCCACAGAAGCTGACCTTTGAGCTAATCCTGAAAACTTGAGTAAGAGTGCGCCAGGCCAAAAAAGGCTCAGAGGATGCGGACAGGTAGTTGTCCCAGGCAGTGGAAATACTTGGGGCAAAAGTTTGAAGATGAGTAAAAGCCTATTTTACTCCTTTCTCTGTTTATCTGTTAATGACTCTTCACCATAAAGGTTTTTGAAAAGGTATGTCATTTTTCAGATGACACCTCCTTTTTATTCAATATAACAAGTTGCTCACCCATCAACACTGCAAATAAATATGTTATAAAAAGTGAAGTTTCGACATTATGGTTTCAGGCAAAGACTCACTCAACAATTTCCTTGACACCCCGTTTTCTGGTTAAAGAGTACCATTGGGGACAAAATTGAATTCACATTTGAATGAACCCAAAGCATTTTGCTTTATGTACAGCAAACAAGAGAGATGAAGAGATAGTCTCTTCTATGACTTTTTAGCCCGTTATGAACATGCATTATTTCCATGTACTTCAATGCACTAGTATAATTAGCCTTTATTTTGTTTAAAGGTGTTTTTTCTTTCCCATTGCTTTTTTAAAGTATAGTTTGAGGGCAAGATAACCATGAGTTCCCCCAAAATTATAATAAACCTAAAAAAATGATGCATAAAAGAAAAGAAAGCATTTTCTAAAGAATGACTCCTTGGCTTCCACCAGCTACCATCTACCATCAAGTCTTTAATTCTTCCTTTGGCAAATATAATGATTCTTCACTTTACCTACAAATAAAGTTTATTTATTTATTCCAAGTTGCTCTTATGACTTAATATGAATTAAAGGTCCTGAAAGCAATCACAGTGGGCAGGATGGGGGGCAGATTTTTCCCGTACCACTGAACGCTTCTTCACAACACCAGCTGGGTGTCCCACAGTTCGACTCAATTGGGACACTATCGACTCAGAGCCAGCATCAGATCCCACTGGTGAAGGGCTCAGTCCTACAAGACTGCCCCCTCCCACCCCACTTCAGATGCCAGTCTGAAGCCCAGGTTGTCACCTGAGCTTCTGACCAATAGGCTATAGATTGGAGGTTTCAATGGATCCCCTCCTTGGGTTTGGTTAATTTGCTAGAGTGGCTCACAGAACTCAGAGAAATATTTTACTTACTCGATTACAGTTTATTATAAAAGGATGCAAGTCAGGAATAACCAGATGGAATAAATGTGTAGGCAAGGTATGGGGAAAGAACAAGCCAATCTCCCAAATCTTTACACATTCCCCAACCCAGATGCTCTCTGAACCCCATTCTTTTGGGTTTTTATGGAAGCTTCTTTATATAGGCACGATTGATTAAATCACTGGCCATTGAAGACTGAGTCAACCTCCACCCTTCTCCCCTCCCCAGGTGGTCAGAAAGGTGGGACTGAATTTTCCAACCCTCTATGTCACATAGTTGGCTTTCCTGGCAACCAGTCCCAGCCTTAGGAGCTGTCCAAAACTCACCACATTAACATAACAAAAGACCTTTTTTTGGTCTCATCATTTGGGAAATTCCAAGGGTTTTAGGAACTCTGTGCCAGAAATGGGAACAAAGACCCAAATATATATTTCTTATTAAGAATCACAATATCAGAAACTTATTTTCATTGTTCAGTTAATGTATTTTTCTCTTGGTGAAAATTGCTGGGATGCAATTTTTCTTACTAAAAGAATGGAATATTTCCTTCATTCAACCGTTTTTCTCTTAGAGACAAGGCTTAGGGGGACAAACTAAAGAGGCTAAGCGAGGGATAGGTACACAATGTGGCCTGATTCCAAGTAGGGACACACTTAAAATGTACCAGAATTTCAGTTGCCCTTGCCTCTCTCAAACTCTTTAAGGGGATTCAAGTATGTAGTTCCCAGTGCCCTTCCCCCAGCCATCTTGCTCACACCATCGTGGCTGCCCTGGGTTCCTTCTCCTCCCCCTCACCCAGGCGGGGGGCTGTGGACCTTTGAGCCCCATTCTCTTCCCAGGGAAAAGGAAACAGCCAAGCAGACACCATCCACATGCTATGATAAAGGAGTGGAAGGGAGAACTCCAGCAACCCCCTCAGCTTGCTACTTTGTGTATATAGGTACATATAGAAAATTGATCACTGTACCAAAGCTCTGTAATATCTCTTGATTCGCCTAACCTAATCCCACCCTTCTACTCCTGGTTTCTCTCCACACATGCCTGGGCCTCCATGAGGTCTTCTTCTCGGCCACTCACCCCACCGGGTGTTGTNATGTTGTGCTGGGAGGAGAACTGAAGAGCCCATGCACAAGTCTTATCATTTCTATAGTGCCACCCACTAGCTGTGTGACTTGCTTACCTCTCTGGGACCCAAGCTTACCCGGCCATCTAACTATGCAANGTGTTGTGCTGCGAGGAGAACTGAAGAGCCCCATGCACAAGTCTTATCATTTCTATCGTGCCACCCACTAGCTGTGTGACTTGCTTACCTCTCTGGGACCCAAGCTTACCCGGCCATCTAACTATGCAAGACCGAGAGATAAAAACCAAAGTGCTGATCTTTGCTGTCTCTTCTACATCTGAATGCCCTGAGGCCAGTAACCAACTCGCTCCCCGACTCTACTGGCAGATGACATCATCTTCCAGAATTTTCTATAAATGGTCCAATCCAAAAAGTGGCCTTCAAAAGTCCACCAGATTATGTGCACTACCTGTACTTGTAGTTGAACTCCAGTTCCCCATCACTGTCATCGCAGCGTGTGTGCACGTGCACACGCACACACACACACACTCACATACACACACATACCCCCCGCTTGGACTGTACCTAGGACACAATTGTTATTTGATACATTCTCAAGGATTGACTTTTACATGTGTGTACTTAGCAAGGTCATAGGAAGAAAGAGATGGAGCAAAAGATTCAGACAAGGAACAATGGAAAATATTATGTCACTGTATAAGTGTTCCACGGGTGTAGAAATCAGAATATTTGAGACAGTCTAGAGAGGAATGTCGCTAGGGGCAATGACCTGAAATCAAGTGGAGGAAATGTGGAGCTGAGCAGGAAATTTCCCAGTTGGCCTGTTACACCAGGCTTGACAGCCCCAAGGAGCCAGTGGGCTCGTGTCATTAAAAATCTCTTGCAGTTATATGCTGCTAATGGGAATAATCCCATTTTGCTGGGATTAGAGAATGTCTTTTAGACCCGACAGCTCAACCCCTTCGTTTTTCAGGTGAGAACACTGGGACCTGGACAAGAGAAATCACCTTTGCTGACCCAGAGGTATACTTGAACCTGACTCCATGCACTAACTCCACTTTCTCACCTGGAAAACCCGGGTACTTGCCCCAAACTTCCTCTGCAATGACTTCCAGGCCACCATGGACAATTTGAAGCCCCCATCTTACTTGCTGTCTAGGAAACATCTCGCACATTTAATAGCTCCCTTTCTCTTGCAACATCCCTTCTGTAGCTGCCACGATCCCAGCCACCAGTTTTCCAGGCGCTTCTCCAGCAGCTGCTTCACAGTTGTGTAGAGCAGGGTCCTTCTCAAGCCTCAGCCCCAGGCTTCTGTCCTCTCACCTCTCCCCTCCTCTCTGTAATCAGGACCCCAACCACAGGGTCAGCACTCCCAAATGAGCGTCCCCATCCCAGTCTCTTGTCTCATCCCAAAGCTTGGGGATCTCCATCCGGCTTCCCAGCAGTTCATGGGACTCTCGAAGTCCACACAGTCTGACCTGAACACCCACCCACACCGTTCTTGCTCCATCCATCCCCATCATGGGACTGATGCCACAATCCCCATGTGCCTCCACCAGAACCCCGGGCATTGCCCCTGACACCATGTCCCTCTCCAAGTCACATTCATGCTACCTCCTACACACTTCTCACCTCAGCCTGCTTCTCTCCATCTCCATGGCCCACGCCCTGCACCAGCCCACCACCATCTCCCAGGCCACTGCAACAGCCCGCTCAGTGCTGTCCTGTACCTCCCCACCCCTGTTGCGACTAAGTCATCCTTGGTGACAGTCAGGAAGATTTTTTTTAAAGTGAAAAGCAGAGCCTGCTACTCCCCATTTAAAAGCCCTCAATTAATTTAATCCCATTGCCCTTGGGATAAAGTCCAAAGGCCCTGCACTGGCTGGTCCCTGCCTACCTCCTCAGCCCCATCTTGTAACTGGCCCCCGTAGGTTCCCCCACCCCCTGCAACACACACAGACACTTACCTTGCTCCAGACACTCTTTTTTTTTTAAGATTTTATTTATTTATTCAACAGAGATAGAGAGAGCCAGCGAGAGAGGGAACACAAGCAGGGGGAGTGGGAGAGGAAGAAGCAGGCTCATAGAGAAGAGCCTGATGTGGGGCTCGATCCCATAATGCCGGGATCACGCCCTGAGCCGAAGGCAGATGCTTAACCGCTGTGCCACCCAGGCGCCCCTGCTCCAGACACTCTTGAACGTAACCAAGGTCTTTCCTGCCTCCTGACCCTCCAGTTCCTCCCCCACTCTAGCCTGCAACTCATCCCTCAGGTTCCAGCTTAGAAGCCACAACCTCTGGGCAGTGTCTCCTGGTCCCCCTAAAGAGGTCAGGTCTCCAGGTCTCTCGCCCTCACTGCATTTTCCTTCTCCTTTATCATGATGTCACCACAGAGATCTAAAATGTGTGCTTCCCCACTCTGGAACGTGAGCTCCAGGAGGACAGGGGTCAGTGCCTACTTTGTTCCTGTGCCCCAGGGCCAAGCACTGAGCAAGGTGTGTAGCAGATATTCCGCAAGAGTTCTGAAAAGCCAAGCAATGTGACGGTTGGACACTGGTCTCGCAGGAGCCTGCTTTTCCCGCCTTTCTTCTTGCTCTCCTTTTAAGCGGAAGGCTCAGATGGGTGAGAGAGAACACCGATGATGGAGTCTAGAATCTATCCAACTTATCCATTCGGTGAACATAGGATTCCAGCTTGGGGACACATCAGCTGAGCCGGTGGCCCTGGGAGCCTGGATTCTGGAAAGGCAGAGACTCGGTGAACAGCATGCACCAGGCACCTGATGTGTGCAGACCCAGAAGACCGCGCGCACAGTTCTACTGGAACAGAAGGTATACTTCCTGCCCTGGAAAAGCTTCAAGTCCTCGAAAGAGCACTGAACTGATGCTGCTAAATTACAAGACAGAGCCTGGAAACAAGAAAGCTCACTCTGAGCCCAACCTATCTGCTAACCTTCACATCCTGCAGCTGTGTGTCCTTGACAAGTTCTTTCTGCTCTCTAAACTTCGGCCTCTCCATCTGCAAAATGGAAATAAGCACCGAGGTTTGGCCCACATCAGAGGGCAGCCACTGAGACACCAAGGTGCGATTGTGAGGCCCTGTTGTAAACCCTAACCCCCCTTCTGAAGGGGAGGGGCCAGACACAGAGGCAGAGAAAGCCCCGGAGGTCTCAGCCCAGGTGCCTCCGGCAGGGGCTTATTTGTCTGGACAACTCAAGTGCTCCTGACATCACAAATTACCTGGACTGTGGACACAGGCAGCACCAGGACATCAGTCAGATTCCATAAGGACTCTGGAGCCTGAAGAGGTCCGTGGGGTGGAAACGGGGTCGTCGCGGCGCAGGGGCCTGAGAGCAGCAGGATCCATGCAGAGCAGAGCGAGGGCTTGCTATCACCAGCCGGTCTGCTCAGGCTGAGCCCCACATGGGACTTGTTCAAAGCTGTCACTCTAATTACAGCTTTCCCGAACCGTCTCCTTCCCTTACCCAGGCCCCGGAACCCCATGGCTGTCTGCTAAGTGACACAGAATCCCTCCTGACTCACGTGAGGTCCCTTGTCTAAACTGAAGGGGGATGGTCAGAATTAGCCCTGATTTGTATAAACCCAGCATCTGTTGTCTCCAAGAATCCCTAAATTCTTCAAATTCAAGAAACTACTCTTACTTCAGTATTAAAAGAAAGATGGCTCAATACCCCCAATCCCATGTAAAATGGGAAACTCAGCATTTCCTTTGCCCAGTACCTTCAAGGGGCTCACAAACCTGGAGAAAGTCTCCTTGCTTAATTTTCTTGCTTCTGCCAAATTCTCTCCTTCTTACCTCACCTCCCACACCTAGAATCTTCTCTCCATGGCTTTCTGACCTAGATCCAACCTGGAACCAGCCTTTTCCCTCAATTACCCACAGCACCCGGCGTACAAATCTACCCACAGAGCTGGGTTGTGCGGAAGAAGGAGCACAGGGGATTTACCTCGCATCCCCGCCTAGCAAACAGCCAAAACTCAAATGGGCAGTCAAGTTCCTACAAGTCCCTGAGCCATGACCACCCCGGAGAAATGCCTGTTGGATTCTTAAGCTCAGGCCACCTGGTAACTTGCCACGTCGCCCGGCCCCTGCTCCCTCAGGCTCCCCCTATGAGGCCACGTTGTGGAGGGGTCAAAAGCACCAATGTTAGAGTTACGTTGCCTGAGAGCAAATCTTCCTTATATCAGTGATCCCGAGCAACATTTTCAATCTACCTGTGACTCTGTTTCTCTACCCATGAAATGGGCATACTATTTGTAGATACTATCGTTGTGTTCATTGAGTTAACACAGCGCAGCCCTTACAGCAATGCGGGGGCTGTGACCCTGTACTGTCATCTTCTCTCCGTCTACACACTGCTTCTCAGCTGCCTCCATAAACTACAAAGCAGAATGGATTCAGCTGGCAAAAGGAGCCGTGTGACCGGTCAGTGAGCTTAGACGTCCCTTCTTGCTCAGACAGCCTGGGCTTGCTTCTAGACTTCAAGCCCAAGTTTTGAAAGTATAAACTGAACAGCTCTGCCTCAGAATCCACAGGGAGCTTGTTAAAAATGCAGATTCCTGGCCTCCTTCTACCCACCCACTGAATCAGGCTCAGTACCTGGCCTGGGGTTCAGGACTCGGCATTTTTGGTGACTAACATAATATAATAAAAAACATTAAAAAAAAAAAAAGGACTCGGCATTTTAACCCCATTCCTCTCCCCCCACCCCGAAATCCACCCACCCAATCCAGCAGATCGGGAGTCACCCCAGAGTGGAGACCTAAGGCCCAGGAGGGCAGAATGCCGAAGTTATAAAGAGCAATGGCTCCGGAGCCAGGTGCCTGGATGGTGACATCAGCTCCACCCCTCACTGGCAGTGTCAACTTGGGCACATTGCTTAACCTCTCTGTGCTTAAATGTTTTCATCTATACGCTGTTATGAAGCTTCACTTAGTTGAGACTAGCAAAGATTTCAGAACAGTGCTTGGCCACAGTAAATGCTAGAAGAATATTAGCTGTTTTGTTACTATCAGAAGAGAGGTCATGCCTAAGGGCTGGATACTGCCTGAGCCACAGAGTCCTGGATTCTCCGTGTTGGGAGACGGGACACAGCCTGCAGCGTCCTGCCCTCGACTCTGAGTACGCTAAGCCAGAGACCAGTAGTGCTCGTGTATTTTTTGCTTCCCTGTGAAAGTCTGTGGTACTGAAAAATCGCCAGCCTCACTATTTGCTGGGAGTTGCTTATCCAGTTCAGGGCATAGCGCAGTGGTTTTCAGCCTTGGCTATATACTAAAATCACCTGCTTGCGGAGGGGGGGAGCTTTAAGAAATACTGATGCCTAGGCCCCACCCCCAGAGATTCTGGCATAATTGTTCTGGGATTGGACCTGGGCATTTAGAAGCTTTGACTGCTTCCCAGATGATTCCAATATGCAGCCACAGTTGAAAACCACAGACCCAGGGTAAAGTTATGAGCCGGTGATAGGAGGTAGACTTTTCCCAGGGTAAGAAGGGGATATTATAATTTTCACTGACAATCCTTCTGCACAGAGATGGGCCTTCAGGCAGGAAATCCCAATAATGTAGAGGTGGGTCTTAAATCTGCAGGCTGCGGACTCTCATCTCTTTCTGGGCTTTGTGGTCCTGGAGCTGGTGGCAAGTTCAAAGGTAGCCTCTTCTATAGGAAATCAGGCTGGGAATTGAGTCAGGTGACATCGGCCCCAAAAGAGTGGTTTGTTTGGGTGGTTCCGGTTCAGGGACTCTCAATAAAGTTGCAGTTAACTTAGAGCTGCATTCATCTGAAGGCATGATTAGGCTAGACGGTCCTTGCAAACGTGGCTCATTCCCATGGCTGTTGGCACGAGGCCTCAGTTCTTCACTATGTGGATGGATGTCTCCATAGGCTATTTCTGTATCTTTACAGCATGGTGGCTGACTTCATTCAGCCCAAGTGAGAGAGAGACAGAGAGACAGAGTTGGAGGGGGAAGGAGGAGGGAGAAAACGAAGTTGCAATGAAGTCACACACCATCACTTGGGCACATATGGGGTCAGAAACAAGTCACTAAAATCACACTCAGTGGGAGGGGAACTGGGCATCATCTTTGGAGGGGAGGATTGTCAAAGAATTTAGGGACATATTTCAAACCCACCATATTCTTCATCCTCAGGTTTCAACTAAAATGACTTCTCTTGGGGCACCTGGGTGGCTCACTCCGTTGAGCATCTGACTCCTAATTTTGACTTAGGTCATGATCTCAGGGTCGTGAGATGGAGCCCCAAGTTGGGCTTCACACTGGGTGTGGAGCCTGCCTAAGAGCCTCTCTCTGCCTCTCCCTCTCCTTCCCCATCCCCCGGTCACTTGCACGTGCATGCACTTGCTCTCTCAGAAAGAAAGAAAAGAAAGAAAGAAAGAAAGAAAGAAAGAAAGAAAGAAAGAAAGAAAGAAGAAAGAAGAAAGAGTGAAGAAAGAAAGAAGAAAGAATGAAAGAAAGAAGAGAAAGAAAGAAAGAAAGAAAGAAAGAAAGAAAGAAAGAAAAAGAAAGAAAGAAAGAAAAAAGAAAAAAGAAAAAAGAAAAAGGGGGGAGGGGGGAGGAAGGAAGAGAAAGAGAGGAAGGAAGGAAGGAAGGGAGGAAAGAGGGAAGAAAGAAAGAAAATGCCCAGTGCCTGTCACAGGGCTTGGTCTCTAAATGTTTATCAGAGTGTCGCCAGCTCAGCTACCAGGCTGAATGATCCTGGGTGAGCCGGGCTTCCCTTCATCTGACCTCCTACCATTTCAGAGTCCAGTGCAAGCTTCCTTACACATAGCAGCTGGCTCCTGAAAGAGCAGAAGTCAGGCCTCTTAAGGGCTAAGCCCAGAACTAACACAATGTCACTTTTCCCACACTGTGAAAGTCACAGGGCCAGCGTAGATTTAAGGGTGGAGCGAACAGCCTGTGCCACTGGGAGGAATGGTCTCTGTTTACCAGAGATGGAAGGAATCATTGCTAATCATTTCTACCGCAGCAATCAAAGAAATTTGGAAAATTGTAAAATTAAACAAACTAGCAGAGATTTGTCTGTGTGTTTTTCCTGCAGGAATTTTCGAAGCCTTTTAAACACGCTTGGGCATTATGAGTCTCCCAAGAAGTCAATATCGTACGAAATTTCCCAAACTTACTGAACCATAGAATTGCTGGTGGTCCTTTTTGTTTGTTTTTTCATCTTGCAGAACTAGTATTACACAAAGCACAAGATCTTTAATGGTGCTTTCAACCTTAAAATCTTTTGATTTCCAAACAGAATGGGTTTTTTCCAGTATGCATGAGAGGGGGGAAATGGCGAGGTCATAGAGTCCCTGGCTGCAAGCTTCTTTGGTGCTGTAAGCTCTGGGGAAAGAGTGCCCTCCTTTTCCCCTGGATCCTTAACTGCTTTCTTTCTCTCTCTCTCTCTCTCTTTTTTTTAAGATTTTATTTATTCATTTGAGACAGAGATACAGAAAGAGAGAGCATGAGCAGGGGCAAAGGCAGAGAGAGAAGCCGACTCCCCACTGAGCCAGGAGCCAGATGTGGGGCTCGATCCCAGGACCCTGGCATCATGACCTGAGCTGAAGGCAGACGCTTAACCATCTGAGCCACCCAGGTGCCCCCCCTTGACTGCTTCTTTTTTGGCTAATTGGACTCTCTTATCCATAACACCCTCATCCTGCTGTGGGTAATTCTTGTCTTTGTTAAGCGTCTGAACACACCATCCAAAGTGAAAAAAGTGATGGGAAAATCACCCTGGAACTTTGCAGACTGCAAAAAATAAACCTCCGCCCAATACCTGTCTGCTTTCTGGAGAGCCATGTTCATTGTCTTTACCAGCTTGCCAGTTGGAGCCAGTCCCACCCGTCATGGCGGCTGTCCCTGGCACCTGCTTCTCCCCATCCCCAGCTGGGATCTTGCATGGGTGGGGGCACCCTCCCCTAAGCTGAGCTCCCTCCCTGCTGACATATGTCTGACAGGAAGGGACACAAGTGGGGGCCAGGTCCTGCTAGTCTCCAGTGCCCTGGAAGCCACCTATCATCCCAGGGAAACACTTGATGAGCTCCAGGGATCCCACAGGCCAGGGCTGAGATGAGAGTTCCCCATGGGGGCACGGAGGCCTGCAAATTTGTGGATAGAAGATCCCCTCCGCGGGGCCTGCGTATAGTCACCACGTGAGACTGTCCAGTGAATGAATTCCCACATTTAGAGGAGGAGCCCCGCAGCACATCTTGGAAATCAAGTGACTCACACAAACATAAAGGTGAAAATCACCAAGTTTCGTCCTTTCCAGAAGCAGAGTGGGATAAAAACCAAAGAGAAATCCGGAAGGCACAAGGAAGAACCAAACAGTGAAATTGAAGGGTTGGGATAAATGAAAGCTGGCGTTTCTTCCTGCTGCTGAAATTCTTTTTTGGCTTCATGACCCATCTCCCCAGAGCTAGAGGGATCTGGAGGAAGCAAGTCACTTTGGTCACCTTGTATTTTTCTTTTTTCTTTCTTTCTTTCTTTTCTTTCTTTCTTTCTTTCTTTCTTTCTTTCTTTCTTTCTTTCTTTCTTTCCTCTTTCTTTCTTTCTTTCTTTCTTTCTTTCTTTCTTTCTTTCTTTCTTTCTTTCTTTCTTTCTTTCTTCTTTCCTTTATCATGGGCAGGAAGGCAAAGGAAGAAGATGGGCAGGAATAAAGCCAGAGATTATCTATCGGTTTTCATTATCTGTGTTGTATGGGTTCCCTATGACCATTCTGCTTTTGGGGGGGAATCTTTGGAAAATACAAAGAAATAGAAAGAAAATAAATTTGCTTGTAATCCCATCACCCAAAGATAATATGTAATAGTTGAGTATATTTGTTTTCAGAAATTTTATTGTATTTATACATATATAATATTACATACAGGCAGTATGTTCTCGATTTTGTTAAAAATATGTGTGCGTATGCACATATATTATATATGTATATATATACATATATAATATGTATATTATTATATACATATTATACATATTATATATAATACATTTTCTTTTCTCAGGTTACTTTATTGTAAGGATACAACACAGGGTGTTAAACACAACTAATGAATTGCTGAACACTGCATCAAAAACTAATGATGTACTATATGTTGGCTAATTGGATATAAGAAAAAAGAACACAGCATATAATACATATAACATGCCAAGTATGTGTTAATCAACTGTTTATCTTATTGGTAAGGCTTCTGGTCAACAGCAGGCTATTAGTTAAGTTTTAGGGGAGTAGAAAGTTACATGCATATTTTTCAGTGAGTTAGGGGTTTGGCACCCCTAATCTCATTGTTCGGGTCTCAACTGTATTCCATATTTCTGTGAACATACTTATCTATACCTACATACACATATATATATACTTTTAACCAAATCGAGAAAATCTGTATATGCAATTTTGTGTCCCGCGTTTTCACTCTAAGAACGTGATAATAAATATTGAGGGTGTAATATTCCATCGGCATCTCTACCTTTCCCTACGTGATTTGCATATGTCTGTCAGAAATACTTGTGCATAAGCCTCTGTGTCTCTGAGTATTTCATGAGGCAATGTCTCTTAACAATGAAATGACTTGAGTACATAAAAGATTTTGAGCTTCATGATACACACGGAGAAATTTACACTTGAGAAACATTGTCCTCAATTCTATTCTAACCAGAGTGCTATTTAATCATTGCCTTACGTGTATTAACAGATCATTTTATTCTTCCCAATATGAAAAGAGCAAAGTCGTATCTGGTTCTTGTGCTAATTTTCATCTCACTGACTGGCAGTAAGAATGACATATTTTCACAGGTATAGTTGGCTTCTTCAATTCCATTCACTAATTATGTAGTCAGATTCTTTAGCTAGGGATTTTAAAATATTTCTTAAGCTTCGCTTATTAATTTTAAGAGCTTTTTCATATATAAGATAGTCATCCTTTTTTTCAAGTTTTTCTGTTTTTTTCAAATTGCCACTTTCCTTTTAAGTTTTTGATGGGATCAAGTTCATTTTCTTCTGTCTTTTCTCATCTACTTTTTAAAAAGTTCTTCCTGATCCCCAAATCAATGAAATGTTTATGTTTTTCCCATTTTATAATCTGCTATTTTATGCCGCAGTCTTTAGTCCCATCGGAATTTAGTCTGTTGTATGATTGTGAATGTGGGGGTGAGCTTTTCCTCCCAAGGAGCAGTGTGTCTGCTTGCTCTTGGGCCCCTGGTCAGCTGGCTAGGGAGCTTTCAGAGCCTATTACTTTGAAATTTTAATCTGTATATTAGAATTACAGCTTTAATATATATTAATATTGGGTTGAGTAAGCCCCTTCTCCTTGCTTTATCCTGGCCACATTGTTCTTCCAGATGAACTTTAGAAGCATTCTATCATGTTTGAAGGGATTTATTTTAAAACTAGCGGCTATTTTGAAAGGAATGAACATCTTTACAAGTTACCATTTGCCTTTCAAAAGCATGAAGTTTATTCGGAAACTTTGTATCTTACAGTGAAATGCATTTTCTTCCTCTAGATTCCAGGCATGTCTTGTTACTGTTTTGCTTAACTACTCTGTTTTCCGCTGCTGCATGGAATTTTTTTTATCCTGTTATCCTTTTAACTGGATGTTGCTGGCATTTGGGAAATCTAGTGACGTTGCCTATTTATCTTGTATCAGGCAATTTTGCTGAGCTTTCTTATCAATTCTAAAAGATTTTCTGTCAATTATCTTGGGTTTTCTAGGCATATAATCATATCATTTGCAAATTTCAATAAATGTACCTTCTTCTTTCAATAATAATTCCACTACTTTCTATTGTATGTTCTATTGTTCTCATGATGAAAGTAAGCATCCTTATTCTGTTCCCGATGTCAATGGAAATACTTCTTGTATTTTGTTACTATGATGTAAAATGTTAGCATGAGTTAGGTATTCCTCATATGAAGAATCTTACTATTGAAAGCTTCCTAAATATTTTAAAAGCACAAGTGGTGTTTAATTACATCTAATGCCTTTTTAGCATCTAGTAAGAGTGACATGGGTTATATTATACTATTATATTCCATTGATCATAAAATACATTGTAATTTCAGAGATGTTTAAACATGAAAAGGAAAAGGTACATCTTAGAATTGAGATAGATGTCCTAATATGCCCTACTATCTCACGAATAAATGTTATTTTTTATTATATTATTGAGTTCGATTTGCTCAACTTTAATTCAGAATTTTAAAACTTATATTCATATATGGTATTATTTTATAGCTTTTTAAAATATATTTATACTTAATAGGTTTTGATATTGGAGTGTCTCCAGTTCCATAAGACAATTGGTTAGCTTTCCTATTTTTTCCTTTGTTCAGGAAATTTTTATATGGCATGAAAATTACGGTTCTTGGAAGATTAAAGTATTATATCAAAGTTTCTTGTCTCAGAGACTTGTTGAAGAAATAGTATCTTAAGAAATTCTTTATTTGCATGGTTATGAATTCTCCTGGTTTTTGTTTTTTCTTAAGTCAAAGTGGATCCTTCACATTTTTCTGAAAAATTATCATTTCCTTTGAGATACTTTCATTTGTTGGTAAAGAAATGTACATAACATTTGCTTAATCTTTAAAGAAATGTCTGTGTCCTTTGATTTATCCCTTTCTTCTCTTTATTTTCATTTGCGTTTTTTCTCTTATTTACTTTACTTACTTAACTTATGAGAGATTTGCCCTTTTTTTGAGAAACAAGTTACTGTGATTACTTTTGTATTTTCTTATTTTTAATCCTTTAATCTTTAGTTCTTTCCTCTGCTTGTTTTACTTAAGTTAGATTTTAAATAACCTCACATTGACCATTGATTGGTTCCTTCAGATTTTATGTTTTCAAACTATTATGCTATTATTATATTACTTAAGGTGACGAATAGACCTGTGAAGGCTGGCCCTGTCACATCCGTTTTGGCATGTAATAGTCTCCTTTTCATCATTTTCTACATAATCTGTAATCACAGTTTTTATTTCATTTTGACTGAGTATTTAATAAGAAATATATAAAGTGGCTTTTAAATTGCTGGCTAATTTAGGATTTGGGTTTATATACCCCTTCCTGTGTGTGTATCTCACCCCCCCTGTCGTTAGTTTTACTACACTGTACCTGAGAAATGTTTGCCCTGAGAAGGTTTCAAATTATTTTTTGGTTTTGATGGGTCTATTGTATGATCAACTTTGTGTATGTTCCATGCATATTTGAAAAGAAGATGTGATCTCCATCGGTAAGGTATAAAACATTTAGTATCTTGATTAATTCTGTCTTTAAATTATGTTATTCAGATTCTTTATTGTGTTTATGTCTCCTGTCCCATGACAGTTAAATACTAGAAGAATATTTCTCCAAGTAGAAAGAGTTGCCCTTTTGCTCCATCTCCTATTTTTGCTTTCTATAGCTCATGACAGTCATGTGGCGTATATGACTTTTACACATTCATTGTACATTTCACCTTTCATCATTATAAGAGAACTCTTTCTTTCCCATGTAACACAGCTTGCCTTGCAATCTTCCGTGTGCAAAATTTATATTGCCACCCTGATTTCCTTTGGTTTACACTTCCCTGGTAAATCTTTCCCCATTTTTTGTTGTTAGGATTTTTGCATCACTTTGTGGTACTCACTTGGATATTTTAAACCTATTTGAAAATATTTTATTTTTTATAGGAGGTAAATCATTTACGTTTGTCTCATAAATGATGTGTTTGGTCCTCTGTCTTTATGTACATTTCTGCTTCTATTGTTTAACTCTTATTTATTCTCTTCTGTCTTTTGTTACCAAGAGTGTACTATGTAATCTTCTCCTTGACTTGGACCATATGCACACACTCTTATTTTTTACTCCATGTTTTTCTAGTTACTGATACTTAGACTCCTTCAACTCCCTGATTCAGAGGACAAGTATTGTGTGTTTAATGCTTTGAATTGTCCCTGGCTTTCCTTTTTTCTACTGTAGTCTTGGGTTGGACATAACTATTCTTGATATTTTCTTCCAATTTTGCAGGTAGGTTTATAAAAGTTATTCAAATCTGGTTGCTTTCATTCATCTATGTGTTCAATAAATAAAGGCTGAACATTTACCACAGACAAGTTACTAGGGATAAAGACAAAATTCCTAAATTCATGAAGCTTAAAATCTCGTGAAGGAAATAGAGAATAAATATGCAATAAACTTTAAATAAATAAACAAAGTAATTCCAGCTAATGTTTACTGCAATGAAGAACAAATCCCAAATAGAATAATGTAATAGAAGGAGTAGGTTGTCATTAGCTTAGGTGTTAAGGGAAGAATCCTCTTTGGAGAGACCGTATTTGAGGAATCACCTGAATGATGACATAGAACCACCCATAGGAGATCTGGGGAAGAGCTTCCAGGCAGAAGGAGGAGCGAGTTCCAGCTCACAGAGAAGGAAAAACAATCAGGCTGAAGCTTGATAAGCAGGGGAAGAGGGGGCTCAAGATGACCTCAGAGGGACAAGCAGAGTCTTGTATTAGTCAGGTATTAGTCAGGGTTCTCCAAATAAATAGAACGAATAGAAGAGAGATAGAGATGGAGATATGGAGATATATGGAGAGAGAGATAGAAAAACCAAACAACAACCGAGCCCAAGGCACGCAGGCAGGATTTCCGTTTTACTACCGGAAGTTCGTCTTCTGTTCTACTCAGACCCTCTACTGTCTGGATGAGACCCACCCACATGAGGGAAGACAGCTGCTTTACTCAGTCTGCTGATTTGAATGTTAATCTCATCCAGAAACACCCTCACAGACACAGCCAGAATAATGCTTGAACAAGTGTCTGGAGACCTGGCAGCCTAGTCAAGTTGACACATAAAACTCACTCTCACAAGGACCTAAGAAGAGTTATAGATTTTATTTTAAATATGATGGCAAGCCATTGAAGGATTTTAGGTAGGAGAGCTACATGATATGATTTACTCATTTAAAAATAAAAAAACAAGCAAGGACTCAAATACAACGTGAAGTACTGATTAAATGGCAGCAAGAACGTAAGCAAGAGTTGAATTAAGAGTCTATGACAATAGCCCCAGAAGGAGAGACGGAGACAGATAAGTGGTTGCCAGGGAGGGAGGCTGGAATGGGGAGTGGAATAACAAAAAAGTTTTAAAACTAGAGAGGGCTGATGGTTGCACAGCACTGTGACTGCACTAAATGCCCCTGAATTGTACCCCTTAGAGTGGTTAACTGGTATGCAAATTTTACCTCAATTTTAAAAAAATGCACAAGTATATTATCTTACCGTATTAGAGAAAAAAATTTCAAAACCAGTCTCCCTGGATCAAAGTCCAAGTATCTATCAGCAGCACTAGTTCTTTCTGGAGGATCCTTGTCATTTTCAGCTTCTGGACACTACCTACATTTCTTGGTTTATGGCCCCTTCCTCACAACACTCCAGTTTCTCATCATGTCTCTCACCATTCTCTCCAATTCTGATTCTCCTGCCTTCCTCCTACAAGGTCCCTTGATTACATTGAGCCCAGCTGGATAATAACAAATAATCTATCTTAAAATCCCTGACTTAGTCACATCTGCCAAGCCCTTTTTACAGTGTGTGATAACACGGGCATAGGCTCCAGGGATGAGGAGGTAGACATCTAAAGGGGACCATTATTCAGCCTACTATAAGGGCTAATGATTTTAATGTGGGAGTCTTTGCCCCTGGAAGGCCTTTAAAGCCAGAGGGGCAGAGCAAGAATATCTATCACACCCCCTTTATATCATGACTTCCCCAATATCAATGTCTTATTTTTGATCTATCTCTTTTTTAAAGAAAGGCACATTGTGGTTTTATTATCTAAGTCCTCTAGCACATGAGTGTAAAATTCTCCACTTACGATGTTTTCTTTCAGAAGTTTCACAAACATCGCTCTGCTGTTTCTGTCATAGACTACAGCAGAGGGTCAGGATGCCATCAGTAAAAAATGTGTTCTCTTGTAGGCAGGGAAACGAATTGTTCCCCCACGCATGCCTCCAGGGCTCCTTCTTTTCTAAAAGCTTGCCAGTACATTTTTAAGAATGGCTCTCTTTATTAATATGACCCGATGTGACAAGCTTCTCTACTATACACAACCGGGTCTTTTTATCTAGCAGGAAAATGTCCTTATCTGCATCTCCAATAATAGTTTTTGAAAAGGTTGCTCTACAACGATAGTGAAAAAGAGAGATTAGGTACTAGCATTCATGGAACACACCTTCAAGGGGAAGCAAAAGATAATAAATAATAAATATATATATTTATCTCATATATGTATATATGAGATATAATTCTAAGCAGTGATATAACAGTAAAGGGGAATGAAGGGGGCAAAGATCTAATTAGGTTTCAACCTTATTAATGGTTCAGTTTAATCCTCATCTTCTCTCCTCTCTGTCTGTAATCTCCTTGCTTGTTGTTTCATTATTTCACAGTCAAGAACACTGAGGCACAGAGAGGTTATACATCTAGCCCAATGTCACCCTGCCACTACAGCTGGGCTCATCCCAGGGAATACAGCTGCAGAGTCCATACTCTTGACTCTAGTCTATGTTGCGGTTCTATTCGTTATTGTATTCATTTGTCTCTCAATTTGGGGGTGAGGGTGTCTTTAGTATTTTTGCTTCAGTCTTCTGCATCGCCAAGTTTGCTATTTTCTGTTTTCAGTGAGGATTTCCATTCTACAAGTACATATTGTTTTATTATTTTATATCTCAAACAGCTTCTTCGCTGTCCTCAGGTAATTCACTGTCCTTTTAGGTTATTTTTCCTCATAGTGTTTTGCTCCCATTTGATGGAAACGAGACTTCATGCATCCTTCGGAGTGTTTCAAGAAGTTTCTTGATGTTTCATTCCCCATCACTTGTTATGCCATTTGTTTAATATCTTCTCTGTTGGCTTTCTCCTGCTTTCCAATCTTAAAATTACCAAAGACACAGTCAGACTTGGTGTTCCCCAGCAGGTGTGGTTTGTATAGTTCCCTTCACCCCACTTGCTGACGCTTTGGGTTGGGATAAACCCCTTCCCAGGTATTCAGCTAACAGGCAGAAGGATGGGCACAGAAATCCAGAACTGCAGAACCTAGCAGATGCCCAACTAGTAGAGCCCTACTGCATACATGTCCATAAATGTCTGTCTTTAATTCCCTGGCTTGTTGACTCTAAACTGAAGAAGTACCCCCAAATCAGACTCCAGCATGCAATGTTACTAGGGTTCTTCTTATCTGCAGATTTTTGCTGAGACTACAGCTCCCATGTAATAATATCCACACCCATCATCCTTATTTCCTTTTTTTCTCTCTAGTTTTATTGGAGTTTCATTCTCCCAGGGGACAATGGAAAAGACAATTATTGGGTGAGAGGGAGGGGAACCACATTCGGAGCATCTCGAAGGACAATAAAATATGAGGAGATGGTGCTGGACGGCTCCTGTTCCAACTGTTCTCAGCAGCCTCTACTCTGATGTCTGCTGCCTGTGTGGTCGTGGTCATTAAATATTTTGAATGTCATCTCTGGGTAGAGACACATTCTACAGGAGATCAAGCTTGCCCTGTTTTGTTGGCAAAACGTTTGCTGGCCCCTAATTGTGGTTCTCATTTTAGTTTTATAGGTCTTGTAATCTCTGTGAGCCCTCCCACAGATTCTGGTGGCACATTGGCCTTCATCTTGGTTATTGCTGTGGTTCATTCATTCCCCAAACGCTAATGAGAAGCTACTATGTGCCAAGCATTCTGCTAGGCCCTGGAGCTACAATCCTGTCACAAATACACAAGTCTGCTCCCACACATTTCCATCTTTTCCCATGTCCTCACAGTTGCAATCTGGAAAACTCTCTCGAATTGCTATCCAGAATAAGTTTAAGCTGGATAGTAATGCTTTTTTAATGAGAATCATGGGCAAAGCAGTGTGGAAAATAGAAAGAAGCACTGGACTGGAAATCAGACAAGTTCAGTTCTCATCCTTATTCTACCACTGATATCTGAGACCTTGGGTGAGTCACTTAACCTCTCAAGATCTCAGTTTTTTAGATGTAAAATGAATGGGTTAGACCAGATTCTCTCCAAGATTCCTTCCAGCCATTAACATTCTACGTTCCCAAGACAAATGTTCTTCCCATTAATGTGGGTGTCTCGGGAGCCATTTTTTATCGGTGGATCTCAAACCTTATGTTTATCAATACAGTAGTCTGATTCTCCTGACCCCCTTTATGCCATTCCTAATAAGAAATGTACCAACCATATGTGAAACACATGGGGTCTGTCCAAAGGCCATGCAAGATACATAAATTTCACAAGTGAAAGATGCAAAACACATGCTGACACATCTCAAATCCACATGTACATTTTGGTTACGATTTAATGGTACTTAATTTCGAGAGTTATTCAGCAGTCTGTGGAAGGTACTCTGTAGAAATGGCTTTTATATGGGGCGCAAGAGGTCCCTGTGTATAAACAAGTAAAGTTGTCTAAATTTCTGTAAGATGCACAGAGTAGACATCTTCTGAAGTGGTCATAGGGCTAGACATTTCACACATTGGGGAATCTTAATAAAGTCACAATAAAACTGAAGGCTAAGTGAATATCAAACTAGCTGTCTCTAGACTATAATCTTGCCTATAAACTCACAATGGAAAGACACATCTGCTTTGGCCATCAGCCCCAACTTGGGGCCCTCTTTCAGATTTCTGCATATGCTGGCCACACAAGTGTAAGTTCATGCCCTTCCTCCTGCCTGTTGAATGTCTATGCATTCCTCAGGACCCCACTCCAACATCACCTCCTCTGTGAAGCCTTCCCTAATCCAAACCAGTGGGCTACTCCTCCATTTATGTCTCTTACTCTTTCTCTTGCTCTCACTCTACATCCATAATTGTACCTGTCACGTTGAAAAACATTTGTTTGGTTTTCATATTGAACAGTTATTGAGTTATAAACGTGCTTTTGTGATCTTTGGAATTGCTAGTGCCTAGCACTATGCCTGGCATGTTTTTGTTAATGAGTCCATGAATTAATGAATGAACAGCTGTCAACACTGAAAGTCTAGGTTTCAGTTGAATCTGTAACCTTGGAGGTTTCAACAGGAGCAGCCGAAGTCAATACCCTCCTTCAGAACAGAGACCTCAGCTCTGTGAATAACCCATCACAGAAGAACTCAAACTTCATTGGAGAAAAAGAGTATACCAGGTCAAGAAAACATATGGGCACCTCTTACAGTGTCCCACACCACGCTGCAGCCAGAAGAGTTTGCAAGGAGAGGAAAACACTTACTGTAAGTACAGGGGAGTAAGTATGGGCACATGATACAGAGGGTAGGGGACACCCGAGAAGGGATAGAACAAAGTCTGAGCAATCAGGGTCAGCTAGCAGCAAAGCCAAGAAGCCAGGAAAGCGTCTAGAGCTATGGATAACCCCCTCTATCTTTGAAACCTGCACTATCCAACACAGTGGCCATTGGCCATAAGAAACGAGTGAGCTTTTTGAACGTGGCCAGCCCAAACTGAGATGTGCTGTAAATGCAAAATAAACACCAAATTTCAAGGACTTAATTCAGAAGGGAAAAAAGTATAACTATTCCATTGAATTATTTTTTATCTTAATTCCATGTTAAAATGTTGGAATGATGCTATTTTGGATATATTAGGTAAAATATAACACTATTTACATCAAACTTTTTTTACAATGTGGCTACTAGAAAATTTCAAACGACACAGATGGCTCACATTTGTGACTCACGTCACATTTCTAGGAGATGGTGCCTTTCTAAACCATTGTTTTCCCTTCATTTGCAGCCAACATCCCGTTGGCTTAGAGTTATATTTGGTCTTAGGGGTGCTAACCAGGAAGCTCTGGGAGGAGAAAATATCTCCAAGAAGTGTGTGTTCTCATGGGAAATGGACATAGATTCATGGAGGCAAGAGACCTTGTCCAGTAGCCAATTCAGTGGACTTCATGGTAACCACCATTGGTGTCCACGTGGCTTTTTCAGCTCCATCCGAATTTTCCCCTTCACAACAGCAGGAAATTATAAAGAGGGACTGATCTTTTCCACAAGCACGTCCGGAAAGGAGCAAGTGGTCCAGGCTAAAGGCAACAAACTCAAATGTCTACAAGGACCAGGCAGGTAATATAAACAAGAGAAGCAAGCCAAGTGTATTCTTTCAATAGAGCCACACTTTCTCTGCATATTAAACACATAGGAATTTTCTTCACTTCCCCAGAGAAATGAGTTCTCTTCCTGTTCTGTTTTTGTTTTTGTTTTTGTAACATATGATGTTCTTGGCCCATCTTACATTTTTCTGCTTTTGCTATAAAAAGAATTTCACTCAACTCTTAACTCAATTTAAGAATTAAAAAAAAAAAACAGTGCAAACACAATGATAGATTGCAGCTGACACTGGCCTCGGGCTTGGGGCTCAGTAGGGAGTTGTGGGGACTGCGGAGAAGTGGGGAATGTGGCCCCACCCACAGGAGCCACCCTGACTCCTTGCCAGCCAGTAAGTGCCAAGTGCTAACACAGGCCACTGTGGCCAGATCAGAGTTTTCCAGAGACGTCGGAAATCTGGATATTTCTATGAAATCTCCCAATTTCAAGTGTCTCCAACTAATTTAAATGTTTTAAAAACACAGCAAAAGCCAAAACTCTGTGATCCAAACAAAACAATATCTATAGACTAGGTCTAGCTCATAAGCCACTGGTTTTCAATCACTGGTCCAGGGCTAGACATTACCTACCTTGAAGAAAAGGAAAGAAAGAAGAAAGAAAAAGAAAGAAAGAAAGAAAGAAAGAAAGAAAGAAAGAAAGAAAGAAAGAAAAAAGAAAGAAAGAAAGAGAGGGAGGGAGGGAGGGAGGGAGGGAAGAAGGAAGGAAGGAAGGAAGGAAGGAAGGAAGGAAGGAAGGAAGGAAGGAAGGAAAGAAAGAGAAAGAAAGAAAGAAAGAAAGAAAGAAAGAAAGAAAGAAAGAAAGAAAGAAAATTAGTATTTTTTGAACACTTATTGTATGCCCGGAACTTTATCTCCTTTCCTGCATTTAACCATCCCTATAGCCCATGAAGTATTGTTCGCCTCATTTTCACAACTGAAGAAACTGAGGTTCATTTGAGTTTAGTGATTTGTCCAAGATAACTCAACGAGAAGCTTCCAACCTAGGGGAAGGTGTCAACTGAGTGCCCCTTAAACCTATCTTTTTTCCAGTGCTCTGTGCTCACTCCCAGCTGGGAGGCTTCACCCAGCCACCTGCTATCCACTCTGACCCCTCCTCAGTCCACCTGTCATCCAGTCCTCATCTCCCGGGTGCTCACTCTCTGTGAAGTGTTCTTGGCAGTCAGAATGTGATTGAACCCTCTGAACCCTCAGTAGGGAACACAGGTCCTACACTTCACACACATTCGATATATGTTTGTTGGTTGCAACATAATCTCATCTCTTGGCTTGCCCATTCTCCCAAACCTCTTTGTGTGTGTTCCACTCTATTCTTCATTCACCTCTTCACTTGAATTGTTCACAGTGACTTTTTTTTTACAGCAATGACGAAAGGGATGATTTCACATAAGACCCACAGAATATGAGAACAAATGCTGGGAAAGGTTGGGGGGTAGGGTCCAGCCCTTACCAGCCGCCATTTGCCAGAGGATCCCGAGGCCCAGAGGGAGTAAGGAAGGGCTGGTTCAATGTTACTCAAGACTGGAGTCCCAGAGCTGGAAGGAGAGCCCAGCTTTGCAGACGTAGGATCCCAACAGGCTTGTCAGGACTGAGGTTCTCTTTAGCCAACTTCTTCCTCTTTCCATAACATTCCAGGAGTGTCTCCACTCTCTTTTCAACACAATGAAATTACTTTTGGCTAGACATGATAGTCTCCATTCAGGCAACATGGTTTCCAGCTGGAAAAAGCTCCTCCTCTCCTTCTCCAGATTAGGATGCCAGCTACCCACCGGGAGGGCCCCCTGGCAGCCACTTACGAGTCCCCATGAGGGGAGGGAACATCACAATAACCAGAATCTCATATATTCCTGGAGCAACTTATGCCAGTAACAAAGTACTTCCACATCCCTTATTTTGTTTGACATTTACAATAGCCCTGTAATTAGCAAGCAGATGTTATTATGCCCACTGTACAGATGAGAAAATTATAGACCGTAGAAGGTAAGTGACTCTCCTGAGTCATAAGGCAGCGCTGACACTTGAACACAATCTTCTGAATCCTTAAGTGATATCCTCTTGGTTTTTTTGTCTTCCACAATGATTTTTATTCTTCTGATTTTGAAAACTTTGACCCCTCCATAGTATAAACTTGAAAAAGTATGAAAATACAGGAGGAAGAAAATAATAGTTCTGGTCTTACAAATCAAGACAATTATGATTAACATGTTGGTATATTTTTTCCCTTCTTTTTTCTTTGTGTGTATTTTTTTTCCCACAGAATCAGGAGCATACTGTTTGTACGTAATTTCTATCATGTGTACACTTAACATTTTGTTAGAAGTTTCTATGTCATGAAGTATTTATTGAAAACATGATTTTTAATAATGGCAAATATTCTATCCAACAAAGGAGACTTTCCCTATTTGGACATAATTTTGCGATTAAAAATGATACTGTGATAAACGTCCTTGGGTAAATTTTGGTCCACACCTCTGGATAGGTTAAACAGTGACGTTTTTCTTTAGGAAATATACAGAACCAGGCAATTAATCAACAAGCATTTCAAAATCGTGAGCTCGAGCATCTCGTAAGTGCCGGATGCTGGCGATACAAGGAGCAAACACTCTGGAGACTATTTTCTCAAAGGCCAGCTCCTTACACTTTTGCCGCTAAAACTATTTCCCAAAGCTGATCCTTGCCCACTGCCTCTGCCCAAGTTCAGGGGGATTCCTCCTGGTTTCCCCCCACCACTGTCCTGCTCCTAGCCTCCGCCCCAAATCCGTCTTCTGCATGGCAGTCCAGATGAGCTCTCTAAGGCTTTATCTGTGCCATTCTGCAAAGGAAAACCCTTCACTGAATTCCTATGGTCTTCCGGAAAAAAATCCAGATTGCCTTAAACTCTGATCCTGTAAAATTGAAATCAAAAACAGGTTTTGGCACACAGCAAGCACTCAATAAATGCCCTTCCCACATGCAGTTCCACGCTTCTGATTCTCTAGACCAGCTGGTGCCCATTATTTATGTTTCTAAGGTCTTTCTTCCTTCCACTGGCCTAGGAGGCCCCTTCCCACTGGTCCCCGCTCTGTCTCTTTCCAGCTGGCCACAGCTTCCAGCTCAAGCCTCTTCCTCCCTGGGGGGTTGGGGAGGGGAACTACGTGTGGAGTTCTAGATGAACTGGTTCTTTACATTTAGAAAGGAGCATGACCTAAACCTATAATCAAGCCAATCTCCAAGGAAAACCCTGCTCAAAGAACCTTAGAAACTGCTAATAGTTTCAGACAGAGCTGTCATTAAAATTTAGAAAATATATTAAAAATATAGTTTGAAAACCATCTCCTCTTTTTTGAGGGACAATCATCTCAGCATCCCGGCCCCCCTCCACCAGCACCATCATCCTTTCCTTGATTTTTTCAGCTTTGCGTCGGGCCACCCGAGTTATGACGGCTCTGCCAGCAGCATCCGATCAGTGCTGGTTTAGGGCTGCTCACGGCCATCAGTCTGAGCAGAATCCTCAAGCTAGTTCCATTTCTATTCCTTCTGAAATGGGAAAGAAAAAAAATAGTGAAGAGACAGTGTCAAAGAATGCTCTAAGTGGCAAGGCCAAAGAAGGGGACTTCCTTAGAAGGAAATAGGTCTTTCCTCCTGCAATTTCTCCCTGCACCAAATGCTCCACCATCTCAGCAGCGAAAGCGCTGGGACCTGACGGCAGTTGCTTTCTGTTTACAGCCCACAGATCCTCTCTCACCGGCTTCTTGCAGCACTGTGTGTGGTAGCTAGGACAGGCGTTATTCTTTCTAGAAAAGACAGATGAGAACCCTGCCGTTTGGACTGTGTTCTTGGTCAGAGTTTGGAAGCAGAAAGATACGAAGTCAGGATGCAGACCCCTCACCCTACCCAGCTACGGGGCACGTTAGTGTTAGCCTGAGACATCCTGGTCTTGTGTGGCACCTACCCCTCTTTCCCTGCCTCCAGTTTCGCCCTTGGAATGGTTCACAATCGTATCCTGCACCGGCCCCCCTGGAAAAAGCCATATGGATGAGCAGAGCAAACCTCTCAAAGAGGAAGGCAAAGAGATGAGTCATTCTAGAAGTTGGCATTGTGGTTGTCACTCTCATCCCGGCAGCCCCTGCAGGTGAAGGGGCTTCCTGGACACCTGCTGTTGACTTCCCCACATCCCTGCTCAGAGCTTTCATTACCTCATACCCAGGCCTCCCACACACGAAACAAGAATGAGAAGTTGGCCTTGTCCTCACTCTGAAGCTTCGCTCACATGATTTCCTCAAGGCCCCCAAGCCTATTGCAAGCCCTGCCGCCTTCCTAGAATTCCAAAACTCCAAACCTTCAAAACCCGCTTCAAGCTCTACCTCCAAGTTTCCTCTGGGTAGACTGGTCTTCCCCACCTCCTGCACCCCGACATCCTGAGGAGCTGGCCCACTGCTCCCCTGATGTCAATTCTGACGTCTGAGCTGCCATTTCCCCTAATGATAATGAGTCTGCTGTGTCATGTTCATCCTGGCTTTCCAAGTTGCTACCAAATTCCTTGAAGGCCAAAACTATGCCTTAATGTCTTCGGTGAGCCTAAACCAAGCCGCTTACTGCCAAACTCAGAGTAGGGGTTCAAAAGCTCCTCACGGATACCTGGACATCAGCGCCATGACGGCAGGTGTAAAAGATGGAGCACCCAGCTGGCAGACAGGAAATCCGGCTGTGAGGAGGCCATGGGAAGCTTTCTTGTTCCTTCCTGCACTCATGCTACTCATTTATAAAATAGAGATGAGCCGAGATCACTTCAAATGCTTCTTCAAGCTCTGTGAATCCCTAAACGTATGGGGTTAATGGGAACTTCACTGCTACAAGACAAAATAAAAACCTGGGACAATTTCTCAACATTTGTTGCAACATGGACAGCATTGGAGGAGATAATGCTAAGTGAAATAAGTCAAGCAGAGAAAGAAATTTATCATATGGTTTCTGTCATCTATGGAACATAAGAGCTAGGAAGATCTGTAGGAGAAGAAAGGGATAAAGAAAGGGGGGTAATCAGAAGGGGGAATGAAACATGAGAGACTATGGACCTCTGGGAAACAAACTGAGGGCTTCAGAGGGGAGCGGGGTGGGGGAATGGGATAGGCTGGTTGGGTAGTAAGGAGGGCACGTATTGCATGGTACACTGGGTGTTATACGCAACTAATGAATCATCGAACTTTACATCAAAAAATTTAAAAAAAAATTCTGGGAGGGCCCTACCTCTGCCACGTGTTAGACACAAAGTTGCAGAAGACTTGCTTTCTCACCAAATGTTGACCATGCATCCTGCAAATCCATTGATTTTTTTTTTCTAAGCCCCCGCAGACCCAATGGCCATAATGAGATCCACACACTTGTCAGGTGCCGAAGTCATTTGGCCTTTGGCCTTAATCTCACCGGCCCCCAGCACATGGGAGTTGGCCACGACTTTCACACACGTGTTCCCTCTTACCTAATCGTTGAAAAGGAAACACAGTATTATGAAGTTTACAGAGACAGGGAGGGAGAATGGTAGTGGAGAAAAGGAGACCTTGAAAAATAGTTTTCCAACCAAGAAAAGAATATCGAATGCGTGGGCCATTAAACCACGAAGCTGATCAGAATTTGGGGGATGTTTTTGTGAACATCTGGGCTGTGGGGGTTACAACGTACGCAAACACACACACCCCAGTCCCATCTGAGCATAAATACAAGGTTTACAAGTGAAGCATATTTGTTAGGCACCAAAACAGTGGTAATTAGATTCACGGGGTATGTGCATTACAGAAAAAACAGAATCCAGCAGCCCAAGACCTTATAAAGTAGCTGATTATCACCAGCACCATAATTACTCATGAGCCCAAGGAATGTACGCCAGGCCTCCTCAGACTTGTCTTAATATCAGGCAAGAAAGCACCATAATTATATTTCATATCTGGGGCCAACCTGAGAAACATGTACGGAGGGAAACATCGACTCAACTCTCTGTCCCCTCTGAGGTGAATTTGGGTACTTGGACTTGTTGCCTTAGAGAAAAACAGTAAATCTTGATGGAGCTAAACTTAAAAAAGAAAAAAAATCAGGAAAATATTCACAAATGCCCAATAAAGGGGGAAAAGTTCCATTTACCTTTGTGAAAAAGCTAAATGAAATTTTAACTGCGAAAAGTATACGTTGTCACCTAAGATACAAATTAAAGTAAATTAGTAAAATTAGGTAAGTAGATGGGAAAAAGCTCAAACCCCATTATTACAGAATATAGGACATTTTCATCACAAACATAAGTTTTCTCAATTGGATGCCATAAACGTGGAAAGTATTTGAATTCCATGGCTTCTCTCAATTCCAACCGTCTCTAAGCAGTAAGCAAAGGAATGGTTATTAGTCCCTATTTGCCCGTTGATAAACCTATCATCCTGAGAGGTGAAGTGACCCAGCCAAGTTCACACAGCTGCTCACCAGCAGAGTTGGAACCAAAGCCCGAGCCCTCCGAGACCTGAGCACACATCCATCTCTCTCCTCCGCATCACCCCTTGGGGCTGGAGGCATGTTGATTTATTTCTTGCTTCTGTAAACTCTTGGCTAGAAGAAAGCTAAGACACTTATATTGGACTTGGATTCAGAACAAATTTTTTAGTGTCGAGCCAAGAAGTCTAAAAGAGCACTTTCACCTACTTAATCTGGTTTGAATCTCAAAACTCTAAAAACTTCCCATAAAAAGAATTTAAAACATTTTTTCCAGCATTGAGTGTAAGCAGGCAAATACGTCCCTAAATGCTGATGCTGTGAGCTTCTGTTAATGAAGTATTACGGTAATTAGACCTTTGAAACCACTCTGCCATGGGAGTCCTGAGTCTGAACCACAGAGGCACCACTCATTAACTAGGCGACCATAGGCAAATGATTTCACCTCGCCAAGCCTCAGTTTCCTGACCTGAAAAATGGGACAGTACTTTCTCATCAAGAACATGAGAAATTTCCTGACACGTAGTAAGTACCAACGATTGTTAGACCTGTCCCTTTCTTGGTCCAGTCTTCCTAAAATTTGGCTTGTTAATATCATGAGCATGCGTCAAGGCTCATGGGGCTCATTGCGGTTGATTCCTGAGTCAGAACCCTCATATGATGCCGTCCATTCATGGACGCGTATTGATGTGTAGTCACTGTTCTCGGCACTGGTCTTAGGGTGGGGAACAAAACGGACAAAGCCTTCTTCTTAGAGCTTGTGTTCAACAAACCGGACAGCTTCTTGACTTTGGTCAGTATTTTTGCACATGGAGGGGGTAAGCAGAGTGAGCAAATTCACCTGTAAGTCAGCCTCACCAAACGTGATCTTGTCTACTCACTTCCCCCAAGGCAGAGACCAGCCCCTGATGCAGAGAAAGGTATTGAGTGTCTGCTGTGTGCTCTTTCACAGTCACTAAGGCAGTCAGATGACTCCCTGCTCCAGAATCATGTCGCTGGGATCCTATCCATGTCCGATGCCATGAGACACCCCCATCCACCATGCTGGGGGGACAGTGACTTGGTGTCCCTGACAACCTACCGAAAAGTTGGGTTTGTCCCTAAAAGCTTGGCTCTGACTTTTTCTAACTGACAGATACATTTCCAGGATGTGAGAAGTGGTGACAACTTACCTCAGCTCAAGGAGCCCAGCCAGACCTTCGCCACAGCCTCCCCTTTCCTCTCGGCCACAGAGCTTACTTCCAAGTGGCCCTTAAGCTGGAAAACAGAACAAAAGGCCAGCCAAGTCTGCCAAAGTCCTGCAGCCTCCCATGCTCTCCTAGATCTTCTGCAGGATCCTGGGGTCCTTGGGAGCACCCCACGCCAAGCAGGTTGCCGATGGGGGACACGCCACAAAGTGTTTGTGTGTCTGCATAAGCCGGTCCATTTTTTTTCATTTTCATTTCCCTTCTCACTGGCTCCTAACAGAATCGTTTTCTGGTTTTGAAAGGCATCTGCAGGAATGCAGAGAACAGAACGGTGACTCAGAAGATGGTGACCGAGTCATCTGCTTTGCATTGTCGAATACATTTTTCACATGTTACTGGGTGAAATTAGCAATAAAGGGCACCAAATGCTAGAAATAGAACAGAAAGAGATAAAGGAAAAGAAAAGGAAAAAAAATATATGTCTTATTTCCTCTAGAGAACTCTGCCTTGATTCAGGACCTTGGTGTTGTAGGAAAAAATCATTTTGCTTTGAACAGCTCTCTTTCTGACTCACTTTTTGGAAAGAATGTGCTGAACAGATAAACCTCCCTCCCCCACTTGCAACAGCACTGCTGAAATCCGAACGCACTGAGTCCTCCTTGTTGACTTGTGAAAGAGATCTCTCTATATTCATTTGGACTCTGTACGTGTCACATGATACCAATACATTCCAAATGCTAAGATACAAGATTACTACTTAACCATAGAACAAACCAACAGGAATTTTAATCAAGACAATATCCAATAATGAATAAAGATGGAATGTTTTTGGAGGGAGTCCAGAATACACATTTGGGAATTTTTAATCTTGCTCATCTTTGCATCTAGCAAAAATATTTTAAACTTTTCTGACCATGCCATTTCGGGCTGAACCCAGAAACCAGCTACTATCTACGGTATTAAAGCATTTCGTCTACACAGACGTTGAATTTCCAAATCTAGGCCAGTAATTGATGCCAGATTAAGTGAAATATGAATCAGTAGACAAGTTCCTTTAAATGCAAGATTTAAGCTGAATTATTTTATGATAGTAAAGATAAAAAGACGTCAAGATGATAACGATCAGTACGTGACAAGGTTACTGTTTTTAATATTGTTATATTTTAGAATTTATCTTATTTTAATATTCATATTCAGACCAGATTCATTTGTGACAGTTTATCAAATTGCTTAATTAAACCATACTCAGCTATCGATGGTCCAATATTTATTTATTTATTTTAAGATTTTATTTATTTTTTTGACAGAGAGAGAGACAGCCAGTGAGAGAGGGAACACAAGCAGGGGGAGTGGGAGAGGGAGAGGCAGGCCCCCCCCCCACGGAGCAGGGAGCCCAATGTGGGGCTCGATCCCAGGAGCCCAGGATCACACCCTGAGCTGAAGGCAGACGCTTAACGACTGAGCCACCCAGGCGCCCTTTGATGGTCCCATATTTAGCATGAGACTGGAAGCCCTCTAAATCAACGCTCAATGTAAAGGAAGCTTTTTTTTACAGTAATCATAATCATAATCAGCTGTAACTCACCTGAAATGTGAATTTCAACAGGATTTTCGCTGTCTTTGAAATAGTAAGAGTCAGTGGCTTAGGAATAAGGTTGAAGGTTATAGGTCATGAAGCCATTCTTTCTGTCTTGGGGGAGGGGGGTTCCACACCCACCCCACCCCAAGCACCACCACCAAATAGAAGCAAAGAGGACTTTCCTTCCACAACATCACTTCGAGCCCTGATGTTCGGGTCTTTGAAAAGGACCAAATGATGCTTGGGAGGAAGATGCGGAAGGTGAAACATAGATTAAATGTGACGTGTTACACTACAGCAAAGGTATTTTTATGGAATATGCACACAGTAGATCAAAGACTTCACTGTGCTTATTTTTGTCTTCGCACAGCTACTAAACCTGCATTTCTGCTGATGAGTGAAATTCTAGCTCTCCGGTGATCCCAGGACCCTCAATTGATACATCAGCCAGCAGCATTAAAATGTTGGTTTTGTGTGGTTAAAAGTGTGGGTGCACAGTTTCACTGGGAGGAATGAGAGAGGCAGTCATTTAAAGTAAATCAAGACTAAACAAGGAAAATGAGAAAAATGGCCTGTGATAGTGCCCTGTTGGTCGTCTCGGCCTCCAGCTGAAGGGGGGAGCAGAACAGAGGTCTGGGGTGGGGATTCTTCCCAGAGCTGGATGGGGGTCTAAGGGCAGCTTCTCCGACGCGCCCTGAGCGAGCCTCTGATGTGGGCAAGGAGGGAAAGAGGGCTGAAAAACATTTCTGGATCAGTCTTGGAGAAGGATTGATTGTGTCTGCCCTTTTTTTTTCCCTCTCTCTCTCTCCCTCTCTCTCGTGTGCGCGTGGTGCTTTATTTATTTGTTTAAAGAATTACTCTCCAATCACCTCAAATATTACAGATTTCGTCGGTGTGTCCCGACCAAACATTTCCGATGGAACCGAGCACACGCCATGGGAGCTAACAAGCTGAATAGCTCTGAGCGAGCCATGGAACACGCTCGTCGCAGAACAGCACGGACAGTGTTCCCGAAGAATGGGAGAAGCTAATAGAGTTATATATGTTTTAAGAGGTAGATACAATCACGTGTGCACAATATAAAACAGAAGGTTTCTAATGATTGAAAAAGGAGGGGGGAAAAGCTATTTGGTAGTAGCTTGGTGAACTTTGGCTGAACTGTTCTGTTTGGCAGGCTCTGTGCGGACGGTCTAGGATGAGGCATTAGGGCTCGCATCTGAGAAGTTGACATCAAGCAGACAGCAAGACATGATATCTTATTTTCCTGAGCCATGCTGACACAAATTGAACTCCCCTTATTATTTTCTTATGCCAGTAAAGTTGCACTTGGAACTTAAGCATTTTGTGTGCAGATGTTGAAGGCTGGGTTGGTTTAATTTAAATAATTTGCAGATTGTTTAGTAGCACTCCAAAGACGGGAGTGTTCTTCATCTGAGTTCAATTTTATGAGCTCCGGTTTATTATCTTCTGCAAGGTAAAATTGAAGCATTTTAGGTTCGGGAAATCTGAGTGTTCCAACTCCGCTGCCTCTGGCTTTGTTAATTGAAGAAGATGGGGAGGCCTTGGCATGGTTTGTAATTTGCTCCACTTTGTCCCTTTTTGTGGTTCTCCACTCGAGGAACAACCAAGGGCCTTAGAAGGATCGAGCGCGGGACTGGGAAGGAGAGGGACCCAGACAAAGTATCAAAATTAAAAACCAGACCTAACGGGACCGCCTTGTTATAAAATACTCATTCCTGTCTTTCTGGCTGGAGAATCTCTGGGTTTCCAATTTTTCTGGGCCCCGGCAATTATGCATTTGAACTGTTTACGCAGCCCCCTCCCCCCACCAGACATTTCTTTCACTGATGTTTATTTACCCAGTTTTTCTGCAGATTATATGTGACCTCCCCGGAGCCCAGCCATAGGTCCACGATTGTATTCCCATTTATACAAGAGTTGAATGCCTTCATTTTCCAGCAAAGGATTTGTTTGCCCAGCTAGGCCCCACATACTAAACAATATAAGGGAATGCTTCTTGGAAGAAAGTAAGATGTCAGAGAACATTACAACCCCCCTGGGGTAAATGGAGAGCATTCATAAAGGACTAAAGAAATGTACTTTATAATGAAATGTACCTCATATAATTTATGACCCAATACTCAGGGATGAGTTTTTCTCTTTGGCAGCGTATGTCTGTATGTGGGACAAGAGAGTGTGTGATTGTATAAAATTCTTAATAAAGATCTGGGGGAAAAATGTTCTTTCCAGTTTGGTCAATGACCAAGAGCGATCTGCAGTGGCCTCTGTGAGTTGCTGAGAAGGATGTGAGGTTCCCCTTCCCCCACCTCCTGGTGTGGTCAGTGTGCTGGGGTCGGGGAGCATGGCCTTGACTTCAGATGGGGAGAACTTTCTGTCCCTGCACAAGGGAGCAGGGAGGGTAGGATATGCAGACAGGGGTGGATGGTGTGTGTGCTGGAGCCAGGTTGGGGGGTCCACCTTGCTCCTTTTTTTGGGGCTGCCTCAGGTCTCCTGACCCCAAAACGGCCTTCAGCTCTGATGTACTAAATTGCAAGAGAGACTAACATAATATAATAAAAAAAATCATTAAAAAATAATAATAATAAATAAATAAATAAATTGCAAGAGAGAAATACCCACAGTTGGAGTTGAAAGCCATGGATTGTCAGAGCCGCTATTTTTCCCTTATGTTGGACAAGATGAGACTAGCTCTCCTCAAATCTTTTTTTTTTTCTGTTTTAGAAAAGAAAATACTGATAAAATACTTTTTTTTTTTTTTTTGCTTTAGCTCTCATACTGAAAAATCTCACATGCTGACCTTTTGGATAGGAATGGAAGAAGCACCTTCCAGGCAAACGCAGCCTGAGTGGCAGGAATGACAGTTTATCATGAGATGTTGGAGTCAGAAGTGGTTGTAGAAATCACCCACTCTAAACCCTCATTGTTGAGATAAGAAAGCTGGTTCCCAAGGAGGCAATGTGACTTAGCCGAGGTCACACAGCTTGTCAGTGGAAGAGCAAAGCCCAGAAACCAGGGCTTCTGACATTCTGCCCGGTCCTCAACCCACCACACCACTTGACCTTCTACTTCTGTGGGAATCCCGAGTCCCCCAAAACCAGCGCACGCAAAAAGGAACCTGTGTCTCCATGCTACATCACAAAAGAATGTCGACAGATTACTAACGCAGCTTTGCAAGTGACTGTGTCTATAAATTCTCTTTCTAACTGCCTCCCAAGCCAGAGAAACCCAACAAAACCCTACCTAGCCAAAGCACCGGGAGGAGGGTGAAGAAGTCCCACAACTGGGACCATTGCAGGGCAGCGCCCTGACTCTCCCTCCCTACATCCTAGCCTGAGCTCCTCAGAAAGGTGAGCCTGGGGAAAATTCTCATGGGCTTTCCTTTTACTAAGAATGCAATCCAAGGAATCAGGAGTGGAGAGATATGGAGATGAAATCAGGGAAAGAGGGGCAGCCCATGTGAGGGTCATGTGCATTACTGACACGAAGGGGCCAGTTGAGACTTCGTTCTCTCCATGGAACTGCAACCCCAGAAGCCAGGTACACTGCTCTCTAAACCAGCTCTGGTTGGGGAAGGGAGGACAAATATATTCACTGGGTCCCCTCTCCTTCAGTTTCCGCCTCACAGGGATTAGCGCTCCTCTGCGCTTCTGGGTTGTGCTCATGCGGGCCTGAGTCCCAAGACTGCCTCAGCAGGAGGCAAAAGTTGGGGACCAGCTGTCAGAGATGCAACCTGCCAGGGGTGAGGTACTGTTGGGTTGAGTCCTCCCAGAGCCGGAACAAGAGTCAGGTGAGGCCAAGAGGCCCTGAGTGATACATGGAAGGTGTCTGATATACCTTGGGAAATAAATGATCTCCTTTTACCTCAGTTCCAATATATAGATGAGAAGATAGAGATATTGCCACACAGACAAAGTTGGTTGAATAAAAGAATGTTGTGTCAAATGGCTGATTAGATGACTCAGCAATAGTAAAGGAAGCAAAGCACATTAATTCACAAACACAATATGATACCAAATGGTTTTGTCTTCCCTTATTCTTTACCTTTACAGTCGATTTTCATTGATAGCCAAAGCTTTAACATCGCATACACCCCTGAACACTTGGCAGGTGCTTAAGTTCAAAACGATTGGTATATCCGATGTCATCAATGTCCCCTGAAGAAAAGTCAGTCACCAAACAACTTTTCCCCTAATCAAGGTCATGAATCAAATTCCCAGGAACTCCTCCCGCAGAATCACTCTAGCTCATTCTTCAGCCTCCAAAGTACTTCGCCTTGACCTAGGTAAGAGAAGCTTGGGTTTGATTTATTTTATAGGTTGGGGTTCTGGGAGCAATTATGTATGAGAGAAAAGCTCAAAATACTTGACAACCTCAAGACCAGTTGATGGTTGTTGTCCCACCCCCTGGAATGAGGTAGGGCCTTGATGAAATGGTTCACAGTGATGGAAAACTGAGGTCAATGTGTGGTCTCCACACGGTGGGTCAGCAAAGGCACGGATGGATGCCTCAGGACAATTCCCATGGGTTCTGGGGTGACTGAGCCACATGGCTAATTGGAACAGATACTCAACCTTCATTGGTCCCAAGGACCATTTTGCCTTCCCTCAACACCACCTTTGGGTGCCTCCTTCAGGTAGGAACTCAGAGTGTGAGCGTTGTGAGGGCCTTTCAAAGATAGCCAGTGCTGAATGCAAACTGGTGCAGCCACTGTGGAAAACAGCATAGAGCTGCTGCAAAAAGTTAGAAATAGAACTACAGTACCATCCAGGAATCGCACTACTAGGTATTTACCCAAAAAATACAAAAATTCAGAGGGATACAGGCACCGGTGTGTTTCTAGAAACATTATCAATAACAGCCAAATTATGGAAGCATCTCAAGTGTCCATCGACTGATGAATGGATAAAGAAGATGTCGTACGTGTATACAATGGAATATTATTCAGCCACAAAAAAAGATGAAATCTTGCTATTTACAAAAACGTAAATGGAGCTAGAGAGTACAACGCTAAGTGAAATTAGTCAGAGAAAGACAAATACCATATGATTTCACTCATATGTGGAATTTAAGACACAAACCAAAAAAAAAAAGCAAGCAAAAGGGAAAAAAGAGAGAGAGGTAAACCAGGAAACAGACTCTTAGTTGTAGAGAACACACGGATGGTTACCAGAGGGGAGGGGTGGGGGGAGGGAGAAATAAGTGATGGGGACTAAGCAGGGCGCTTTGTATGAGCACTGGGTGATGTTTGGAAGTATGGAATCACTATATTGTGCACTTGAAACTAATATCACACTGTATGTTAAGTGTACTGGAATTTAAAATAAAATAGAATAGAATAAAACAAAACAACAAAAAATAAAACAAAGATTGCCAGTGGTTTAAGTACCTAACACGAGTCGGATTGTATCCCTTTAAAAGAAGATCTGTTGGAGGCCTATCCCCCAGTACTTCCGAATCTGACCTTATTTGAGGGTAGGGTCCTTACAGAGGTAATCAAGTTAAAGTGAGGTAATTAGGGTGGGTCCTAATCCAATGCGACTGTGTCCTTCTAAAAGGAAGAAATTTGGACACACACACACACACACAGAACACCATGTAAAGGTGAAGGTAGACATCAGGCTGATGCAGCTGTAAGTCACGGAGTGTCACAGATAGCCATCTAAGACACCAGAAGCTAGGAGAGAAACACGCAACAGAGTCTCTCTCAGAGCCCTCCGAAGGAACCAACCCTGTCGACACCTTGATCTGGAACTTCTAGCCTCCAGGATGGTGAGACAATACGTTTCTGTTATCATAAGCCTCCCAGTTTGGGGAATCGTGTTACTGCATCCCTAGGAAACAAATATACTGTTTATATTACTGCTTCTCTGTTTTACTCTGCAAGTAAATGGGGGACACTGAGGCCCAGAGATGAGAAGTGACTTACCGGAGGTCGCAAAGCAAGTTAATGGCAGAACAAGCAGGGGCCTTCCTTGGCTGTGGAGCTGGTGATCCTGGGGGCTGACCCAAGAGGGCCATTACTGCGTTCTCTAGCCCTGCGGCACACAGCCGGGACACATACGCTGTGAGGCTGGTCCACGAAGGCCCATGTAAGAGGATGATCGTTTTTCCTATTTTCCCTTTAAAGGACAAGGAATTGGCCCTAGGATGTCCCCTAGACAGGACAGAGCTGGAGCATCTGACAAGAACCTTCTCCAGGCCTCTCCCTCAGAGTCTCTCCTGCTCCTCTCCAAATTGTTGACAAATGGTCAGCAAACTCGCAGCTACGCTGATGGCTCCTGCCCCATTTCCCGCCTACCGAAGAAATGGCTGACCTTTAGAAAGAGAAGGATTGATCCGTGCTGGAGACAGCTGGAAATGCCAGAACAGGGGAAACATGGAGGAGGCATGGACTGGGAGTGGAAGACAGCAGAGAGGGCCGGTGGGCATTTCCCGGCATGCCCCCTGTGGGTAAGGGGCCCTGGGCTCTACTGGCTTGGAAACTCAGTCAGAGGCAGGAGCCAGATTTGTAGACTGAATGACTGGCTGCCCTTGGCCGTGGCCGTTAGTTAACAGGTAGCTCCAGGCTCTCATAAGGTTCTCGCTGACCACTCTGTCAGGAGGTCCTAAAGCGAGTCACGGTGCCCCCCCCCCGTCAGGGGCACAGAGGAAGGATTATAGTTCATGCTGGCAAATAACTCTCAACCCAGTAACTCCCAACTCGTCAGTGTGATGGTATAGTCGAGAGAGTGTGGCTTTTGCAGGCAATCTGACCTTGGTACAAAACCCAGCCCTGACATTTAAAAGTTCAGCTCAGCTACCTTCAGGCAGGCATAGAGGTGCACGGCCCAGATCCCACTTCATGGAAGGACTTCCTGGGGCAACCAGCCTGGAGGTTGGTCCAAACATGGGCAGAAAGTCCCGGCCATTTCAGCCTCCGTGAGACGGTCCTGATGGGCAGACTCTCTCCTGTTTGGCTGAGTGTTTGCTGGACTTCCACTGAAATTCACCTTCTCGCTCTGCCCGGTCCTGTTTCTTCCCCATCCCCTTACGGGTGTTGATCTGCGATAAACACCTGCACCTTGAACTCCAGCGCCTACTTGCTGGAGAACCCACCCGTGCCCGCCTCACGGAGCCTGGTTTGAGCATTTGCGAAGTCAGAGCAGCCGTGCTTTTCCACAGGGCTGTTGGTCAAGAGAAAATGAGCTAGTGGGTGTAGAGCTCCTGGCCCCATGGCCGGCACATGGGGCATGCTTATTAAAGTTGGTTTCCTCCCTTTTCCCCCTTCTGAAAGCCCCCGGTGCAGTGGGGGAGAGAAACAGCTCCACCGTTAGGCTGTCCCTCACCATCGCCCACTGATGCTTCCCGGACACCAGCGAAGAGGCAGGTGGCACCTCTTTGGAGCGGCCATCCCACCTCCATCCCTCCGGCCCAGAGATGGGCGGGGGGTGCTGTTCAGAGAGAACAGAGACAGACTCATGTGCTCAACACCCAGGAACACAGAAGTGTCTGCCATGAAGCCTGCCCATTTGAAACTCAGTCCAGAGGGTTCAGCCAGCTAGCTAGTCACTTTTAAAAATAATTGATTCGATTTTGCTCAACTAAGATGCAGCCCGACCAGCACTCCTCTCGGAATTGGACTCGAGACTACAGAAGCTTCCTCTATCCAAATAGTAGCTGGAGGAGTGGGGAGAGAGCCTGGAGAGTCTGCCTTTCCGGGGAATGCCCCCTGTAATGCTGGGTCAGGGATGGAAAGAAAGAGCCAACCAAGAGAAAGAGCATCCAGGATAGAAATTCCCCCACACAGTAGTTGTCTGGGTGACATCCAGCCTAGTTTAATAAAGGAAGCAGAGTTTCCATCTGATAACTATTAAAGCAAGGGAGTTAAGAGAATTACTGGTCGTCTTTGAATCCCACGTGTCCTCAGGGCCAGCGCACGAACGAAAGGCAGAACAAGTGTTAGCATTCGTGCCCGGTATTCGCAGAGATTCAGCCCAGGCCCCCGGGTCTGAGAGGCCTCCTCCTGCTCCCGCCCTGCTCAGGGGCTGCTCTGAGGAAGGGTATTCGGGGGCTCCCGCTGGGATGAGGTTGTCAATAATCTAGGGGTGTTGCATTTGGAGAAAATGGGTCCAAGCCCCTGCTTGAGAGGCTTGAGGATTATGCTGTGAGCTGGGACCCCACATGAATGCATGTTCATGACACCCACCTAGGGAGGGGGGCCTTCGCAGCAGGCCAGATAGAGGACGGCATCCTCAAAGTGCTTGGAAGACGAGGCTAGGCACTTAACTAATCGCGTGAGTTGGCACTAAGTGCAGAGACGCTGTCGGTATGGCGGAGAGGAACAGACGGCACCCACGTTAGGCAGGAGGGAGCTGAAGACAGTGTGGAGGGATCAACTCTGGTAACAAGAAAACATTCCAGACAGAAACCCAGAATTGGAAATCTTGCTGGGAAGAGACAAGGCTCTGTTGTCAGATCTGGCCTTGTGGGGCGAAAGGCACAGGGCAGTTTTGAGGATGAGGCTGGGGCTGAGGGTGGAAGGGGAGGTTTACTCAGGAGAGCTTTCCTGACTGCTGGAGGGGGAATTGCTTCCAGAAATTCAGCCAGGAGAGTCCTGTCAACATGAAGAGGGTCTTCTAAAAACCACAGGCATTGAAGCAAGGCCCTCACAAGCATCCAGGTCCTTCCAGGAGACTAGTCTGTAATGGGAGATGGAAGAAATGGGGGAAATGCATTGGGGACGAAGTGCAGGGGGAAGTGAAAGTCAAGGTCCTATAAATAACCAAGGAAACCACAAAATAAGTTTTTAAACGGAGGTATGTGGTGGTTTCTTCACGTCCCCCAAGAAATACAAACTCTTTGATGGCCCCAGCAGCTCCTGGTGTCCTTGGAAGCACGTGCAGCAAGGCAGAGTCAGGAAGGAAATCAGCATTCGCCCAGAACCTTCCATGTAGCAGGAGCCTGTGAAGCTCTGCATTGAATTCCACGACACCTGAGACGGGGATCATCCCCCCAGGTTGCCGGTGAGAGAACTGGTCTTTCGCAAGACAGAGTGCCTTGTCCAGCTTCCTGTAGCTGAAGAGACCCAGAGTGGGATTTGAATCCTGGCTTCTTCACTGTTATCCAAGACACAAGTGTTCCTCACCCCATCCTGGCACTCCAGTGGGCTTTCCGGTACAGAGATGGGGTGTACTGCGTGTGAAACGGGTTCATAGACCAGAAGCGTCCTCACCACAAAATAGCCACGCCAGGTCCAGACAGCAGAATAATGGAAGCAAGTTTTCCTCCTGGTGCCCAACCATGGTAGACAAAGGTGTGCGGAGAAGTTCCCTCTCCCCAGCGGCGGAGGGGATCGAGAGAGGGGATTTGCTGAAACATCTGGCTCGTGAAACCAGAGTTCTAAAGGAAATTCCAGCTGTCAGGGAGGCCCTGAATGAAAGGCAGACAAGGATCTGAGCATCTTTGTTTTGTTTCCCATCCTTTGCCCAGGGCTGCCCAGTGACCTATGTCCCTAGAAGGATTTTTTTTTTTTCCAAGGGTGGGTGTAAATCCAAGTCAGGGGAAGCAATTAGGCGAAGAACAGCTCAGGTAGGGGTCCTGATGGGAGATAACTACACTGAGAGACAGGCTGAACCAAGATGCTCCCCGGGGATGGGGGAAGAGACTGGGCATCGGGCGGCAGAGCTGGGGCAACCTGAGCGTCCCCCTCACAGAGGCGGGGGCAATCACTCACTGTCAGGGTGTTTCCGGGGGGCAGAAACGCAGACCTACGGGCTGTGCCAGCCCATAATTACCCACTCCCTTTCCTGCACTTTTAAACTCCTGTGGTAGGTGTTCATCAGGAGCTCATTTCCAGTGAAAGAACCTGACTTTTCAAAATTAATATGTGCTTGTTAGCTCTGCCCTAAGTCAATGTATCATGTTAATTACACTTGGCAATAAGAAATCGCACATTTGGGAGAGCAAGTTGGTGCAGGAAGCTTGTTATGACTGATGAGTGTCGGAAATGTTTCGGGGAGGCAGCTGTGGGGCAATTGTGGGGCGTCCTCTGGGCCCAGAGCCAGAGCGCTTGGTGGTGAGTGCTCCCGGACCTTGGCCTCCAAGGAGAGGGCCTGCCCTGCATTCACTGGCCCCGAGGATCCCTCCCGAAAACGGAGGCACCGGTCTTGGCTGGCAGGTGGGTCATGACACTGCAAACGGGAAAGGCCCGGTGTGTAGTGGGTACCCCATACCTGTGAGCGTGCTGGGTACACTCTGGCCCTGCAGATCGACAGCCTGCCTCCCCGGACACAGATCCAGCTTACCCCGCACGTGGCTCCCCGCTGGATGGGCTGAGGGCAAGCAGCAGCAAGGTGAGGGGAGGCAAGGGAGAGAATGAGACTGGGGTATGCATTTCCCTGAGGCTTCCTCCCTCTGGGAACCCTACGGGATGAATCGCATCCCGAGAGGAGGTCGTGGCTCCTGCCGGGCTACCCTTTCTATGCAGCCTTCTCTCTCTCCGTGTACTGGCCACGGCTCCCTTCCCTTGTGGCTGCCCCGGCCCCCGCCATGGCTCCCCTACCCCCAGCCCAGTGCTGTGAAATGGTCCCTTAATTAAGTTCTCCCCAAAAGATCTCAAACTGAGGGTGCCATTTGCTCCCTACCAGGACCATGACTCACGCCACAAGGTTCCTCTTCGGGGCAGGCTGATAGGAGAGATGGGTGGTGGATGCCTGTGGCTGTTTGGGCAAGAGCCCAGCTAAGGCCACAGCCACCAGGAGCAGACCCCCACTCCCAGGCCTGGGGAATGGAAGGGAAGGGCAGGCCTGAGGTAGCTCGCAGGGGAGAAGGGGCTCAGGGGGGGAGAGCAGATGGCACTGGAGACGTGTGTCTGCCCGCTCTGACCTTCTGGCCAAGGCCAAAGGGACCACACCTCCATTTGCAAGCTCTCCTTACTTTGCAGGCCTGAGGTCCAGCCCCCCAGGGGAACGTCATTTCTGTGCCCTCACGAGGCTACATTGGCAGAGGGGTGGAGGAAAGAGAGTAAGAACGGCTGGCAGCAGCGGAGGGAAAAAAATTAAGAACTGAAATGGGAAATCTGAAAACTAGTTGAGAGGTAGCACGAAGTGCAGAAAGTAGCGGGCCTGGGTCTTTCTGCCGCTCTGGGAGAGCGGGGCCCATCTGTGGGCAGAATGTGCCCTGGCCTGAGTGGCAGGAACAGAGGGGACACTCTGGAAAGTGGGTCCTTCTCGAGATGTCTGCATTTATTCCAATGGAGACTGTTTTTCCCCCATGTGAGTCTTGATTAAAGGCAAACAACTCTTTAAGAGAGTGAATTAGAAAGCTTTCTCCCCAGATCCTCCAGAATGCTGACAAGGAGACCTAGAAAATGCCTTTAGGGGGAGAGGAGGCCAACAGAGGGATGTTGGGTGAGCAGGGGTCCCTCTCCCAGCCACGGCCCAGGCTCTTCTTGCATCTGTGTCCCTAGAGACAGAGGAATTTGGAAATTACAGTCCTGAAAAATATCGGTAAGATCGTGATTGATAAATTTTTAAGAGTCTGCGCTGGAGTGAAGGGACTAGGTCTCAGGACATGTGGGTTTTAAAAGACGGCCACAAATTCTTCGACACTGCTCCCATGGAGACATGGTTTATCCCCTCCTCCCTTGAACCCCAGTGGGCCCATGACTGGCTGGCACTGTGATTTTCCAGGCTGGGTCAGAAAAGGCCTCCAGCAGCCTCTTCATTCACTGGACCACTCCTTCTCAAAGAGGCCGGCCCCTCTGTAAGAAGTCTAGGGACTGGGAGATGCCATGTTGAGGCCCTCAAGCAGGCCTCTGGTCAACACTCCCAGATGGGCTTCCTTCAGCCACGGTGGCCAGGTGCCAGCACGGGACGCAGAAGCCATCTTCAATGTGCCTCCTCCAGGCCCTGCAGCTCCAGCTTGGCCACTGGAGACAGCTGAGATGTCCCCACAGGGCCCTTTCTGCGTTCCTGATCCATGGGACCCACATACATGCATGGAATGGGGTTGTTTTCCTCTACTGAATTTTGGCGTGGTTCCTTCCATGAAATAGATCACGGGAGCACTTGGAAAGGAAGAAGGCACTGATGAAGGAAGAGATGAAGGAGGGGCTTACATCTCCCTGAAGGCTCCTTTTTTTTTTTTTTCTGTTCCAGCTCCTTGTGTGTCCCGTGTGGGATCTGACCTCGTCCGCCTCCCCAACCCGTCTGCCCCACACTACATTAACCTTTGCCACCTGCAATACCCTTGGCACGAGGCAGTGTGGCTCCTTCCTTGGTACTCTGTGTGCCCTTCGCCACGCCCTGCACTTACCTGACAAACTCCTGTTCATTCTCTGAAACTAAGCTCTTATGGCACCTCCTCCAGGCAGCCTTCTTGGGACTCCCTGCTTCTGCTGCTGCTGCTGCAACCCGTGCTGGTCCCTGTTGTAACACTTACCATCCATCCATCTTCTCTGTGGGCCTATGACCACCAAAGCAGCTGTGTCCCTCTCTTGTCCGGTAGGGACACAGTCACTCTTATTTGGTATTTGTTCAATAAGTGAATGGAGGTAGAACTTCAAATTCCATCTTCCCAACTGGGTGACGTGTGGGCAAACTCCTTAGCCTTCCTGATCCCAGCCAGGTGGAGCTGACATCACGTAGGTAAAGCATAAATGGTAGCAGCTACCGTTAGTACCTCGGCCCTATTCACCAACAATCGTGTATGTCAGGGATTCTGTGACTTAGCAAGGTGGGAATCATGGGCTCAGAAGCCTGACTTCTAAGGGGGCCTTGAGTGCTGCATGCATTCTTAAAACTCAGGCAGAAAGCAGGGGAACGGGGAGGCAAAGAAAGGGAGAGCAGAGAGCACCCCTCCCAGAGGGCCAGGCTACACCACACTAACTTTGGGAAACCAACTTGGCCTCCCTGCCAGGGGCAAGAACATGAGCTTACCCTTCCAGCTAAACGCTGTGGTCAGGTTATTCCCTGTCTGGCACGTCCAGACATGAGTGTCATTCCATACTACCAACTTTGGGGACTTCACCAGTTTCCGCTAATGGCCTGTTGTACTCAGGTGCTATTTTCATGATCTTTCAGGAACTTCCTTCCAAACTCACTCTGCTTGCTGCCATCCTGGGGTCTGCCGTCACTCATTGTTCCAAGCGGAAAGGGTGCCAGGCGCTGAGCACCAGCCTCCAGGTATGCAGGGCCAGGAGACAAGGGGCAAGCAGAGCACTAAAGGGGATCCGATGAGCCCTCTGATGAGTCCTCCCAAGTTCCAGTCACACTCAGGGTGGGCTGCTGTTCTAGCAGCTAATGGGTTAAATCTAAATTTACCCGTCTCTCTCTTCCTGACTGCATTGTCAGTTCCAACAGGGCAAAACAATTTTGTCTGCCTCATCTCTGGACACACTCAGTGTATGTGTGCTAAATTAATTAACTGTTCAACTATCTAGCAGGAGACATCACCGTGACCACAGCTGGGTGTTTGGGTCTTTGGAATACAAGCTGACCCATGTGTATCTTGAGTATTCAATACCACAGTTTTCCACCACAGACTATAAAAATGAAGGGATGTCAATAATCGAGTCCCTCTCTTCTTCAATGAGAATGTGAGGGCCAGAGAGGAGTGACTTTTAAAAAAGAAGGGAGGGAGGGAGGGAGGGGGAATTAGCCCCCCAGTGTATGCCATGCGCCCATCCATTGTATGTCATCGTACATTACATACATGCTTGACATACATTATATCATGCGATCGTCCCCATTTTGCAGATGAGCCAACTGAGGCATGAAACCCTGAAATAATGTGTTCAATGTCACCCAAAGTGCCCAAGCTGGGACTCAGATGCCGGTACGTTGTCTTCAGGGTGTATCTGAAACACTGAGCCACACTGTCTCTCCCGAGATAGCAACCTATGAGCAAGTCCTATAGGCCCAGGTAGTCAGAATCTGAAAAGTCAGGTAAGATGGGGTCAGGAGAGAGCTTCAGCTCAGTGAAAGAAGCCCCAGGGACCAGGGCTAAAGCTGTTGGTAGCTTTGTAAACATAGGGCATTGGCCAATACCCTGGTGGCCCACCCAGTCTCACAGCCCACTGCCCTACATCTGCATTGTTTTCGGGCCCGGGGTCTCTGGGTTCACGGGTCTTACCAAAGACAGAGGGGTTCAGGGGCCCACAGACCTTTGTGTTCTAGGATGAAGCAGGGCTCCAGGGTGAGCCTTACTTCACTACTTTTCTGTTGAGAGTCTGTTCTTTATCTTCTTTAACCAAGAATTCAATTTCCTTGCATAGAATATTCCAGCAACACGATCTGAAGATAACTGGATATCTGGAACTTCACCACGGTTTAACCTTGGGGAAGTCCCTTAACTTCTTGATGCCTGTCTTCCAATGTCTGTAAAAAGGGGCTCATAATGATATTTATCTCACAGAGCTGTTGCAAGAATTCATCTACTTAATACCTGCAAAGTAATCAGAATAATGCTTACCACATAGTAAGGACAATATATGTGTGTTGTTATTATGATATTTTGTTCCTGATTCTTTCCTTTTTATGGATTTTAACAATGGTGAATTGCTGCATTAGTGATCATAACCTTCTCACGACACAGGCTAATTTTAATGGATGTGGCCATGACCTATTTTTCAAATAATTGCTTCTTTAAATTGAAAAGTCTCTCCCTCCTAATTTGACAAATGGCATATTTTTATTGATGTTCCAAATTTTGTGGGTTTTTTCCTAAATCATGTCGACCATTATTTTATTCAGAGGGTGAAAAACACTCCATCTGACAGACCACTAACTACATAATTGCTTTAAAGCAGTCTTAGCAGGTGGGGGTTTTGTGCCAAACCAGTCTCGGGAGCATGTGCGCTCTGATGTACAAGAGGAAAAAACATGTTCTAATAGCTACGATATCATTTCACGTCTATATGAAAGTTGAAACACAGAGAGGGAATATGGTTTCTTGGTTGAAGCAAAGGAGACCCACGATTCTATTTTTAGTACAGAAGAATTCAGACTAGCAGCTCTGAAGTGATTATATCTGCTACCTTCCAAATTACCGTAAGCCAGCCGATGGAGTAACAAAGAGCAAGAGTTACTTTCATATTAGCATATATGTCACATTTAATCAGTCAGAGGAGAACTGTAATTACTTTGCTCTCTTTTTAGCAAACTTTAAAGAAAGGGAGTCATGAACTTATAAAGTAAATGTCATCCTGTTTGGATAGTTATAGTTTTATAGGTAATTTGTTGCAGATTTTATTCAGATAACTGGTAATTATTTCCTTTCGAGCTCATCTTCAATCCTACGGGCCATTTCAAACACAAACATAAGGGCCACAGATGTAAAAATGGATGGATGTCACAAGCTAATTATTGTAATTGACTTTGCGCAACGCATATCTGTTTATTGGCCCATGACTTACCTCTCCAAGCAAATGTCACCTGGGGAGAAGAATGTGATGGTCAGGGGCCTCTATCATCAGTCAGGGGGCCCAGATGGTTTGGAGGGTGGGGGGTAGGAAATACAGAGTCAGTTTATTCTGTATTTATATTCTTTTTTTTTTAAGATTTTTTAATTTATTTATTTGACAGAGATAGAGACAGCCAGCGAGAGAGGGAACACAAGCAGGGGGAGTGGGAGAGGAAGAAGCAGGCTCATAGAGGAAGAGCCTGATATGGGGCTCGATCCCACAACGCCGGGATCACGCCCTGAGCCGAAGGCAAACACTTAACCGCTGTGCCACCCAGGCGCCCCTCTGTGTTTATATTCTGATGCCTCTCCTTGGGCAAGATATTCAATGTTTCTGAAGTTTCATTTCCTCGACTATAAAATAGGAATATTAACCCTATCCTCAATGGATGTCTTTGAAATTGAATCAAGATCCCCCCATACACACACACCAAGATAGTACCTGACGATAGTCGCTTGTGGTAGGACCTCTTTTGCTAAGTGGATCATTGTCTACACCTTTCCATTCATGCTCCAGCATTGTGACTGCCTACCTCTTCGACTTTGCTGCCACTCAGCTGGGACAAGCATCTCTGGAGCATAATTCCCTCATCCCCTCCTGTCTGTTCAAGGGGAAGTAGAGGCCCGGTGGGTACTTTCCAGGCAGGACTCAGAGAGCCAACATGAGCTGGAAAACTGGGGCTAACAGAAAGAAGATAGTTGGCTTGAACACTTGGCTCACCGAGTCCCTCTGCATCTTCTGGAGTTCTGGAGTGCTCAGCGCACACTGCAACCACTCCACGGACTTCCCTGCAGTTCGGGAACCTGGGATGTCTCCAGCAAAGGCTCCAGCCCAAATCATCAGATGCACCTACAAACTCACATCATGGGAAATGGGCCAAGCCAAATGGCTTCTCTCAAACTCCTTAAGGCGCACCCTGTGTTGAAAAATGAGAACTCATTCCCCAGGTGATGACACAGTTTGGGTGCGTCCATTTCTGAACTGATTCACTCCTTGATGAATTATTCTTGGCGAGATGATTCTTCCATATTGAAATCATCATTCAACCAGAGTCTCCGGACTCCATGAGCCCTCCTAGCCTGCAGGAGACTACCCCCAGACACCTGGCTTGTCTTTCTGGATGCTCCCTGTCTAGGGGGTTGAAAGCCCACTGGAGTGGAATGCAGAGGCCTGGCCAAGTCACTGCTTGGCCCCGTCCCTTCCTTTGTAAAGCACGAGGACAAACTCTTGTCCTACCTATCTCAACAGGATCCGTCAAAGGAACCACTGTGTATGAACAAGCTTTGAGAAGGTGCAGTGTTACATCAGTATAAGGAATCATACTACCAATTGCTCCTTTCTCGGAAGTGTCTGTTGCTCCCCAACCATATAGACAACCTGCCTGCTGAGGAGGCTACACGTTCTTTGCAAGAGAGACCATGTCTAAAAAAAACAAAAAACTAAAACAAGCAAAAAAAACACACAGCTTTTTTTTTACCCTCCACAGAACATAATAAGTACTTATTTTTTAAAATAGTGACAATCACCCAGTATCAGCCACAAAATAGACACCTGATTCAATTTTTTAATGAATTAAACTGAATTGGCTTCAATCAGGCATGTCAAAAAGATGGTGGAGGCCAGGCTGGCCAGGTCTGCCAGTGAAACAGCATCAATAGGCACCAAGGTGAATGGAGGGGCGTGTGCCCCACCTAGGGGGCAGCCCCTGCTTAGCACCAGCCAATCAGGGACAAGCAGGAATGGGGCCCAGATTTGCCAGGTTAACTGATTTTTCAAGAGAGCCAGGAAATTCATTCATACCTGGTCCAAATTTTTCCAAGCACTGTCAGAACCAACATGTGCAGGCCAAGCAGAAAGGCCCAAAGACCACAGGTGGCCAGTGGGCCTCCTGTTGACGACCGGTGATTTACGGATTCAGCCAATCATGCCTTGTTCTTTAAAAAAAAAACAAAAGTTTTATTTATTTATTTGAGAGAAGAGAGAGAGAGCACAAGTAGGGGGAGGGAGAAGCAGACTCCCCGCTGAGCAGGGAGCCCAATGCAGGACTCGATCCCAGGACCCTGGGATCATGACCTGAGCCAAAGGCAGACACTTAACCAACTGAGCCACCCAGGCACCCCAAGCCTTGTTCTAACAAATAAAAACAAACACGAAGATTCCCGTCATGCCCAGTTACAGTTTCCCCAACAGCTTATTGGAACAATCAGTCAGGCCTGCCCCTGATGAGCCTGCAGGCCCTCAACTCTCACAACCACCCTTGGGAAGGGCCAGTGGCCCCCACGGGCTGTGGCAAGCATACAGCTCCATGCCATGTGCAACTCAGTAACCCCCATAAAATGAAAGTCTGTGTCTCCCCAGAATTCGTATGTGAAATCCTAATGCACAATGTGGAGGTGGGGCCTCCTTTGGTTTCCCACACCAGACCCTCCCCTAGAGGAAGAGGCTGTTCCTCGTCCAGAAGGTTCTGTCGATCACAGCCACCTTGGTGCCAGCTGCCGGCTCTCCCTCTGAGGGACCGTCACAGAGGAAGCCAACACCTTTACCTGCTGTTACCTCCATCGTCCCACCCGGGAACCCAGTCTCCTTGGGGGGAACTTGTCTTCTCCTTACCCCAGACGTTCAGTCCCAGCAGGAGCTGCGTGTGCCCACGTGACCCCTCCCCGGCTCATGAAGAGACTCCCCTGGGATTTTTCAAGCCAGAATTGAGGAAGTCAGTCCCTCCCTGGGGAAAACGTCTCATGATGAGAGATCCATAAACCGTGAGTGGCAGTGTCTGGCACCATGTGGAGGAGGCAAGGAAGGACAAGGAAGTAGTCACAGAAGGAAACAAAATGACAGAGAAAGAGAAACAGAAACGAAAGGAGTGACTATTGGAGGCAGACCAGCTCTCCATCCCCAGTGTTCCAGGGGCCTTTCTGCATCTCTGCCCACCAGCTTGACTTGACTATTCAACTCTTCACTTCATTTTGGGCAATACTCCTTGTTGTTCAAAAAGCCCCTCCCCCTTTCTCTAACCTAGTGTGAGATGGGGTTTTGCCCCTGAAAACCGTAAGAGAACTGTATGCATGAAGAAGACATGACCTGCCCTTTGGGGGCTCACAGTCCAGTGAAGAAGAAATGCAGGTGCACAGGTAACCACAAAACACAACGCAAGTAAGGACCGGTGGCCCAAGCAAGGACACCCCACCCAGTACCTGGGGCCAGGGCCAGGGTCTCTCAGAGGAAGGAATACCTGCACTGAAGGAAGCATAGGAAACGCCAGGTGAAGAGGTTGCAGGACAAAGAGGAATACTAACAGAAGAAACAGAATTTGCAAAGGCCAAGAAGTGAGACCCACAGGACACTGTTAGGGAAGGAAGAGTAATTGCAGTTGGCTGCAGGAGACCATGGGGGGAGAGGAGCAGGAAAGACAAGATGGGGGATGTGGGCAGGAGCCAGGCTCTGGGGGCCTTGTAAGTCCTGTGCAGGTGTGTGGTGGACTTCCTTCTACTAGCAGCGCAAGCCACAGAAACTTTAGGCAGGGAAGAGACAGTCTCACCTCATGACCACAAGATGGCCACTCCTGCTCCAGGAATGCCCTGGATACTCACTGGGTCCTGTCCCAGGCTACAGGGAAGCAGTGGGTGGAAAAGAGCCTTCTCCTCTGGACCTTCTGGCCTCTGGCTAAGAGGAATAGCATTTTCCAGGTACTCCAGACTTTCTTCTTACCACTCACTGGCTCTAGAACTGGGTCATATGAACTCCTTCTCTGCACCAAAGGCTGGGAAAGAGAAGTCCTGACTTTTTCAGTCTTTTCTCAGGAGGCAAGCAAGGAGGAAAAAGGCTGAGGTGGCTCTTAGGTAGGCAACAAATCATGCCTAGCAGCAAGTTTCAGGATCTTTGTTTGTTTGTTTACTGAGATACGATTGATTTACCTACCCCTCCCCAAAAAAACCCAGCACCTGTTAAATGTAAATTAAATTTGATGAGCTCAGACATATGCTTACACTTGTGATACCAACACCATAATCATGGTAATAAATGTATCTGTCACCTCCAAAAGCTTTCTGGTGTCCTTTTATGGTATTTTGCTTTGGTGTTTGAGGCAAGAACCATTAGGAGGTTTACCCTCTTCAGTTTTTAAACGCACAACACCATATTAACGACAGGCACCACAGAGCAGATCGCAGAGCAGAGCTCTAGAACTCGTTCACTGTGTACAGCTGAAACTTTCTACCCATTGAATAGCATTTCCCTGTTTCCCCACCCTCCAGGCCCTGGGGACCAGTATTCTCTTCTTGGTCTCTATGAGACGGACTTTTACAGAGCTCAGATTAGTGGAATCACATTATTTGTCCATCTATGACTGACTTACTTCACTTAGCATCATGTTCTCCAGGCTCATCTGTTATTGTAAATGGTAGAATTTCCTTCTTTTTAAAGGCTGAATAATAGCCCATTGTATATATGCACCACATTTTCTTTCTCCATTCATTTGTTGCTGGACTTTTGGGTTGTTCCCATATCTTGGCTATTGTAAATAATGCTGCAATGAATGTGGGAGTGCTGATATCTCTTCAAGGTCCTGATTTTGGGGGCACCTGGGTGGCTCGGTCGTTAAGCGTCTGCCTTTGGCTCAGGGAGTGATCCCAGAGCCTGGGATCGAGCCCCACATCAGGCTCCTTTGCTGGGAGCCTGCTTCTTCCTCTCCCACTCCCCCTGTTTGTGTTCCCTCTCTCGCTGGCTGTCTCTCTCTCTGTCAAATAAATAAATAAAATCTTAAAAAAAAAAGATCCTGATTTTGATTCTTTTGTGTATATACCCAGGAGTAAGATTTCTGGATCCTATGGTAGTTCTATTTTTAATATTTTTCAGAACCTCCAGTGTTTTCCATAGCAGCTGCACTGATTTATATTCTCACCAATCAGAATTAGAATCCCGGTAAATAGGGTTCTAATTTCTCAACATCCTCACCAAAACTTATTTATTTTTTGTATATAATAGCCATCCCAACAGGTATGAGGTGACATCTTACTGTGGTTTTGATTTGCATTTCCTGATGATTAGTGATGTGAAGCCCCTTTCTATGTATATGGTAAAATACGTATCTTCTTTGGAGAAGTGTCTATTCAAGTCCATTTTTAATGAGTTTGTTATTTTACTATTAGATTATAGAATAATTCATGTTTGGGATATTAACCCCTTAACAGATCAATGATTTGCAGATATTTTCTCATTCCATAGGTTGCAAGACAGGCGTACAGACCAATGGAACAGAATAGAAAGCCCAGAAAGAAACCTACACATATATAGTCAACTGGTCTTCAACAAGGGTGCCAAGAAGGTGCAAGGAGGAGAGAACATCTCTTCTATAAATGGTACTGGGATAACTGGGTATTCATACCCAGTTGGAAGAATGGCATTGGACCCCTATTTTCTACCATATGCAAAATCAACTTGAAATGGATTAAGGACTTAAACATTAGGTCTGAAGGTGTAAACTCCTAGAAGAAAACATAGGGGAAAACCTTCTTGACATTGGTCTTGGCAATGATTTCCTGTGGTTTTGGACGCCAAAGGCAACGAAGGCAAAAATAGACAAGAGGCCCTGGAGCAAATGAAAAAGTTTCTGCAGAGCAAAGGAAGCCATCCACAGAATGAAGAGGTCTTTTTCACTGCTGAGGAAGCTGAGACACCAGCCAAGGGAGGTGCCATACTGCTGGTGGCAGAGTCAGGGCTAGGAGTCAGGAGTCCTGATTCCTGGGACTATGTCCTCTCCACTGAGCCCTACCGCCAAGGTCTCGTACCCCCGATGTTTGGATTGATCAAGGCACATTGTCCACACGTACTCTCTTGAATCAGGGCATCTCCGAGCCCCCGATCCACCTGTAATGAAATCATTAATATTGTGGGGAGCAGACAATAGGGCAAATTTGGAAGTGTTTTAGGTGTGATTTCAGGGGCTACCAGGACTCCCCATTCTCACCATCCCCCCATCACCTTCTTACCAGGCTTTTGCCCCAGAGAGCAAGTAAGGATCCAGCGGATGGAAAGAAAGAAGGCAGAGGAATTCCCAAAATGGGCTCCAGCTTATCTGCCAGGCTCCCTCCCTGTCTTTTAAGCCGCCCAAATTCAACCCACAGTCAAAATATGAGCTCTGGCTTTAGAGGCCCAGAGACATCCGTGCTCATCCTGGCTCTGCCCATGCAGTGTTGGACAGATTGGAGCCTCAGTTCTCTTGTCCGGAAAATGGAGAGCGGAACTAAATGTCCACAGGGGTCTTTAAGCTTCAAAATGTCAGGATGCACTTTTCCCCAAAGTTCCATACCTGCTGGTCAAATGGAGTTCTAAAGTATCCAGACTTCCTGAAGAAAACAGTCCCTGTTCTTGGAGCCTCTTCTCAAAGGACCCACTCCCACTCATGGCCCTCGGCTCCTCTTCGAATCCCCCTCCTGTTGCCACATAAAAGGCACATCCCCCTGCATGACCCCAATTACAAGTCCAGGCTGGGAACAGGCTCAGAGAAGCCTCGTGCCTTGTGCTCCCCTGCACCTAGCAAAGCACCGTGCGGAAACCACAACCATACCACCCGACGTGTGAGTCTGGGGGCTTCTCCCCCCTTCAGACTGCAGAGATGGGGCAGGGGCAGGAGAAGGAAGGAGAGGTAAAGGGCCAGCCGGCTCACACCTCACTTATTTGTAAGTAGCCCATGTGGTTTCACTTTGCACCCACTTCTCCAGTGGGAGGCTGCATGTTAGCACCTGGGGACACCTGTCTCCAATTAGCCCGACCATTTCCCTACAAAATGATACCCCCAAGAAGATGGGACTCCGGCAGTCTCCCCCAGCCCACAGAGAGAGCTGTGGCTTTGTCCACATTCTCCAGCCAGTGGTGAAGCAGAAATAGGAAGAGGGCCAGAGGAGGGAGGTTTGGGAAGGCTTTTACATGGGGCAGGGAGAAGAAGCAGAAACACCTCCCCGGCCTGGAACCACCTGGTGGTCTTGTGGCTGCCAGGCATGGAGATGCCTGGCATTCCTCAGTGGCCACGCTGGACCAGAAATGGAAGCCAGCCTATTCCGAGGGCTTCAGAGGGCGCTGGGGCTGCGGGGGTCACCTTTTGGGGGTCTGGCTGGATTTCATGGTCCTGGCTGTCTGGATGATTTGCTGAGGATTCCAGCCCACTGGGCCGCCTGCTAAGGGGCCTCACCCAGCTGCCGAAAGGCTGCCAGTTGCTCGGCCGGGCCTTTAAGAACACTAGAAAAACAAAACAATCCCTCCTCCCCTCGGCTACCTTGAGAGTTCCCCGTTAACACATTTGATTGACTGAAAGTAAATTACTTATTCTCACATCTTCAGCAGGAGATCGGACTTCCAATACAGAGCTAATAGGGCTCAGTCCTAATACAGAGACTGGGAAGGATGACTTTCTGGAACCACAAGCACAAACTGTAATTCTATTTCGAAAGTGAATGCATTGATTAATTCTTATGATCGGATTCCTAGGTCTCTCAGCAAACAAGCCAGGAAAAATCCTCATGGCTCAGCCACTTAGGTTTTTTGGTTTTTTAATTCATGTACCATAAAATTGAGATATAATTCACAAACCATAAAATCCACCCCATTTAAAGTGTACAATTCGATGGTTTTTAGTATATTCAGAGTTGTGCAACCATCACCACAATCTAATTTTAAAACATTTCTATCACCCCAAAGAGAAATCTGTTAGCCGTCACTCTTCTCCCCTCCCCAGCCCCTGGGGACCATTCGTCTACTTTCTGTCTCTTTATTTCTGCCTATTCTGGGACATCTCCTAGAAAAAGAATCATACAATATTTGTCTTTCTGTGACCGACTTTTTCCCTTAGCTGAATGTTTCCCCTGTGTCACTACTCCCCCCCTTTCTAGGGCTGAACACTATTCCATTGCATGGTTGTACCATACTTTGTTTATTCACGCATCACTTGATGGACATTTGGGTCATTTCCGCTTTTTTTGGCGGGGGAGGGGGGTGAGGGGTGGGGAGGAGGGGTTGCAGAGGGGGGAGGGGCAGAAGGAGAGGGAGAGTATCTTAAGCAGGCTCCACATCCAGCGCAGAGCCTGATGTAGGGGTTCGAAATTACGACTCTGAGATCATGACCGGAGTTGAAATCAAGAGTTGGATGCTTAACTGACTGAGCCACCCAGGCACCCGGGTCATTTCCACTTTTTAAATGATTATGAACAATGCAGCTATTTACATATAGGGTTTTAAAATAATTTGGGGGAGGGGGTTCCTTTTGTTTGACCTCTCTTTGAAAAATAACCAGGCTTAAAACATCTACCGTTGTTTCTTACCCACTACTCTTAGTTTTTCCTTTATTGTTGTTCAGAGATAATGTGCACAAAGTGCCAAGGCTGGGACATGGCACCAAGGTGGTCCTTGATCAATCAACAGGAGTTGGTATTGACTCTCAATGAAGGCCACTCATGAGCCTGGGCCTTGGTGAACAAGGTCACTCAGAACAGACAACTTCAAATGCCATCCATGCTTTGCGATGGGGAACTACTGTTCATTCTGGAACCAGGGAACGGACAGAATCTCAGAGCCCTAGAACACTTGAGTGGTTCTTTGAGGTGATCCAATCTGGTACCTTATTCTCATAGACAGTGAAACCGTTTAAAGGAGAGAGCTCTGGCCCCAAGTGTCAGAAGACCTGGGTTTGAGTTCTGACTTTACAACCAAGTGGTCACAAGATCTTACCCAAAACACTCTGCACTCCATCTCTTGAGTTTCAATGCTTTCATCCATAAGTCAGAGACCCAGTGTGCACAAACACACCTGAACACCCACACACACAGCACAATCATGGTGGCTCCATTCCCTATTAGTGCCTGGTTTAGATGTATACTGCCCTGCCCTGCTTTGGCAGAAATCAATGGTTCATGAACCTGGGGATCAGATCTGCAGTAAGGAGGGAACGTTGGGGTCATATTGAAATGGATCCTCCCCCAAGAATGTAGCTTGACATGGAAAGTGGAATCCACCAGTAAGAGACCGCAGAGTGTGGGGTGTTCAGGACTGGCCCCGTGAAGGACTCTACCCAATATGAAGGAGTGCTTGGAAAGGCCCAGCAAGAAAGGCTCTCGGAACCCCCAAAAGTGCCCACCAATGCAAGAGGCAGCTGCAGACAGCCGGAAGTGACCGGGCATTGGGCAAATAAGAAATTTCCTAGCCTCTACCATTCCTCCCTGCCTCCCAACCAAGGCTCCGTGGAGACAGGAGCTAGGGGGTAGAGGAGATTTCACAGGAGAGAAGCAGCCCCATATCCCTCCTGCCCATAAGTTGTGATGGAATCAAAACATCAGGGAAGAGAAGACTGAAGGCCTCAACTGTGTCTGGATCACAGCAATATAGGACTTGGTCAATTAAAGCTGAAGACAAAGGTCATAGGTCTTCCCAAGTTGGGCTTGAAGGGCAGCAGAAGGGCTACCCCATGGAGATACACGTGGCTGTAGGAAAGAAAGATACTGTGGCTTTGATGTTCACTGTATTGAGTCCTGGCTCAATCTAGGGGTAATGTTCTTTATAAAGTAAAGAACGCCTTCCAAGACAGGCCCCAGAGAGGAAGGATCATTCCAGAAGGCTGGCATTAGATGGGTCTGAGTCTCACCACTATTATTCAACATAGTACTAGAAGTCCTTGCAACAGCAATCAGAAGACAAAAAGGGATCAAAGGTATCCAAATCGGCAAAGAAGAAGTCAAACTGTCTCTCTTTGCAGATGACATGATACTCTATATGGAAAACCCAAAGGAATCCACTCCCAAACTATTAGAAGTTATAGAACAATTCAGTAAGGTGGCAGGATACAAAATCAATGCCCAGAAATCAGTTGCATTTCTATACACGAATAACGAGACTGAAGAAAGAGAAATTAGGGAATCCATCCCATTTACAATAACACCAAAAACCATGCGTTACCTTGGAATTAACTTAACCAGAGACGTAAAGGACCTATATGCTAGAAACTATAGATCACTTTTGAAAGATATTGAGGAAGACATAAAAAGATGGAAAAATATTCCATGCTCATGGATTGGAAGAATTAACATAGTTAAAATGTCCATACTACCCAGAGCAATCTACACTTTCAATGCTATCCCGATCAAAATACCGAGGACATTTTTCAAAGAACTGGAACAAATAGTCCTTAAATTTGTATGGAACCAGAAAAGGCCCCGAATCTCCAAGGAACTGTTGAAAAGGAAAAACAAAGCTGGGGGCATCACAATGCCGGATTTCGAGCTGTACTACAAAGCTGTGATCACAAAGACAGCATGGTACTGGCACAAAAACAGACACATCGACCAATGGAACAGAATAGAGAACCCAGAAATGGACCCTCGGCTCTTTGGGCAACTAATCTTTGATAAAGCAGGAAAAAACATCCGGTGGAAAAAAGACAGTCTCTTCAATAAATGGTGCTGGGAAAATTGGACAGCTACATGCAAAAGAATGAAACTTGACCACTCTCTCACACCATACACAAAAATAAACTCCAAATGGATGAAAGACCTCAATGTGAGACAGGAATCCATCAAAATTCTAGAGGAGAACATAGGCAACAACTTCTATGACATCGGCCAGAGCAACCTTTTTCACGACACATCTCCAAAGGCAAGAGAAATAAAAGATAAAATGAACTTATGGGACTTTATCAGGATAAAGAGCTTCTGCACAGCCAAGGAAACAGTCAAAAAAACTAAGAGACAGCCCACGGAATGGGAGAATATATTTGCAAAGGACACCACAGATAAAGGACTGGTATCCAAGATCTACAAAGAACTTCTCAAACTCAATACACGAGAAACAAATAAACAAATCATAAAATGGGCAGAAGATATGAACAGACACTTTTCCAATGAAGACATACAAATGGCTAACAGACACATGAAAAAATGTTCAAAATCATTAGCCATCAGGGAAATTCAAATCAAAACCACACTGAGATACCACCTTACGCCAGTTAGAATGGCAAAGATAGACAAGGCAAGAAACAACAATTGTTGGAGAGGATGTGGAGAAAGGGGATCCCTCCTACATTGTTGGTGGGAATGCAAGTTGGTACAGCCACTCTGGAAAACAGTGTGGAGGTCCCTTAAAAAGTTAAAAATTGAACTACCCTATGACCCAGCCATTGCACTACTGGGTGTTTACCCCAAAGATACAGACGTAGTAAAGAGAAGGGCCATATGCACCCCAATGTTCATAGCTGCATTGTCCACAATAGCCAAATCATGGAAGGAGCCGAGATGCCCTTCAACAGATGACTGGATTAAGAAGCTGTGGTCCATATATACAATGGAATATTACTCAGCTATCAGAAAGAACGAATTCTCAACATTTGCTGCAACATGGACGGCACTGGAGGAGATAATGCTAAGTGAAATAAGTCAAGCAGAGAAAGACAATTATCATATGATTTCTCTCATCTATGGAACATAAGAACTAGGATGATCGGTAGGGGAAGAAAGGGATAAAGAAAAGGGGGGTAATCAGAAGGGGGAATGAAACATGAGAGACTATGGACTATGAGAAACAAACTGAAGACTTCAGAGGGGAGGGGGTGGGGGAATGGGATAGACTGGTGATGGGTAGTAAGGAGGGCACGTATTGCATGGTGCACTGGGTGTTATACGCAACTAGAAGCATCGAACTTTACATTGGAATCCGGGGATGTACTGTATGGTGACTAACATAATATAATAAAAAAAATCATTAAAAAAAAAAAAAAAGATGGGTCTGAGTCTGACTTCCTGGTCAGGCACTCACCATCTGGGTGAGAGTAATCACTCTGCTTACTCTCTTCGAGCCTTTGCTTTTTTATTTGACAAACGGGCACGAGCCAGTGTGTCCCGCAGGGCTGTGGTGCTTCAGAGCAGCACACGCACATGAATGAAGAGAAAGCATTTTTTGACATACAAACAAACAAACAAAACTATTTCATGTGCCACGTCCAGAGATAGGGGAAGGGGAACCCCTTTTGTACTCTATACGTCTCTATAATTTAGGTGGGCTTTAGACTGATGGGAAGAGAAGATCTTTACCTGTGCCTTTCCCAGTGTTTGAAACACACTTAGTTTGTGCCAGGCCCTAAGCCGTACTCCTTTCATACATCTTGTTTAACCTTACAAGCGTGTGCTGAGATAGGTACGAGTATCATCCTTTATTTTATTCCTGAGAACATTGAGGCATAGAGAAAGTAGAGATCTGAGCAATGGAGCCAGGATTACACCCCAGTGTCTGCTTCTGATGCCTGCAACCAGAGGCAGAGAGAATGTTTATAGGTTTTGTAAACTGGTGCTTAGAATAATGCCCAGTCATAGGGTGCCATCAAGAAATTGAGTGAATGAATAAGTCTATACATTACAAATACACTCATTGTAGGAAGTCTGGATACTTCTTCAGGAATAGTATAGAAGAAAATTTAAGTTATTCATAATCTCACGATCCAGAGATATCTGCTGTATTTTTTTTTATTTTTCTTCCAACATTTTTTCTGAAAATAGTATTTAAAGGGAAGCGATATTTACATAATTGAATTTACAACGTACATACAGTTTTCTCTCCAGTTTCTTTCACTTAAATGGTATAGTGAGTATTTTCCCATGTCATTTAAAATTCTTCAAAAGAACTGTATTAATCACTATATGATATTTCACTGCATTATTATATTAAAGTTTATTTAGCCATTCCACTATGGTTGGACATTTGAGTTGCTTCCAAGTAACTGCAATAAACATCTTTGTACATATAAATCTTTGTCCCAGTTTCTATCTCCTTGGCAGACATTTCGAGAAGAGGAATTACAGGTCAAGTATTAGGAACATTTTTATGTCTCTAGGTACACAGAGCAAAAATAGTTTTCCAGAAAGGTAACGCCAGTTTTCACTCCCAAAAGAATGTGCAGCCATCTTATTCCACTCTCATCAAAATTGAGGATTAATTATTAAAAACATTTTGCCCATTTGATTGGTAAAAATTAAGATCTTCTCATTTCTATACACATATTTATTAATAGCAAAGTGGAAGCTGTTTCTATGTTCATTGCCCATTTATAATTCTTCTCCCCAAAATATTTCTGTCTGTAGTTCATTTTCCGATGTTGTATTAATGTTTTCTTATTGATTTCCAAGTGCTTTTTATATATGAAGACCATCAATCCTTTGTCAGATTTGTTTCACTGAAATTTGCTTTTGATTGACAGAATCTCCTATCACTACCTCTTAACTCTTTTCTGTAGTTGTCCACAAGTCAGTTATAACTACACTTCTAGTGACATCTTTAAACTTGTCACTTACACATTCTGTCAGAGAATAAGCCGTCAACAAGGACACATGTTGTCAGGAGATAGCCTCACGCATCACTCAAAACAGAGAGTGAGGTGGCCAGCTCACTGTGCTGGACCCAGTTTCCACCACTGTCACCGTGTCAGCTGCCTGCCTGCTCGCCTGCCCCGGGGCCAGGCCGCGCGGCCCACATTGACTGCTCTGACAGGCGTACACTTGAAGTGGCATTTTACCAATCGCCAGCCTCAGATCACAATACTCTGGGCTCAGCTGCAGGTGTCAACAGTCAGGATGGAAACCATGACAATGATTAGTGACACGGGGCGCCAACAGATGTTTCTGTCCCTTACAGTTGCTGATCTAACAAGTCACTCACAGCTGGTACAGCTCTCTTGGGCCTCATGGTTGCAGCACTGAGGGGAGGGAGGTGGGGAACTAACCTTTTCAATTTTCTGAGGCTGACACTGGGGGTGAGGGCCAGGGAGGGACAGCTTCAGAGGGCTTTAACCGATAGGGTAAAGATGACGTTGAGCATGTGTGTGGCACAGCTGTCTACAAATACAAAGTTCCAGAGGCCCATATGTCACTCACGCATTGAGACATTCCTTCATTCATTCACAACATGTCTACCAGAGGTGAGAGGGGTCAGAGGGAGCACAATGTGTTGTGGGAACACAACATTTTGCAGGAGCTGAATTGTCAAGGATAATTGGGAGCTCAGCAGGAAAGGCATTCCAGAGAGATGGAACAGTATGTACAAAGGCCCGAAGAACAAGAAAGAACTGTATGTTTTATTGTCTCAGCAGAATAAATCTCTTCAGCGCAGCTGAGAGATACCTGTCCACAAGCAAGGTAATCGGCTACTCTCGGAGCACAGCATTTACGACATATCCCAGTGGACCTGAAAGCCAGCAAGATCAGCCTGTCAGCCCCTGGCAAAGTCCTCCACTTGCCCTGAGATTCAGCTCAGGGCTGCCTGCCTTGTCCCCCCACCCCCAATCTCCATCGGTCATGTGCCCCTATCCTGGGGACCCACATCCCCCCAGACTTCCCTTTTGGCACTCCTCACCCTCCAAGTGCTATAATTTCTGTGCATTTGCTGGACTGAGCCATAAGCCTAGCAATCCCTCCAGAAAGCCTGCCTCTTGTTCATCATCAATCCCCAGGGCCAACAGAGGCCTGGATTTGAGAACAGCCTTAGAAATCTTGTTGTTCAATCCTATCAGTCTGTGACCAGAGAAACTAAGGCTCAGAGAGGTTCTAGAATGTACTCCTGGAAAGAGGCAGCGTTGGGGTCAGACTTACGTCCCTCTGTAAGTCCAGCACCGCCCCCCACCCGCCGTTATCTTCTATGTGGGGAGGGGTGGGGCAGTTAGCAGACAGACAGAATGGGCCCGAAGGCTGGGAACCGGATGAACTCTGCGGTAAGTACTAACCCCGTGTTGGTGAGAGGTGACACGTCCAGGACCGTCACCACCTGCCCTACGCAGGGTCCCTCAGCTCGGCGGGTGGAGGCAGGCGTCCGTGCCCCACTCTCACCAGGGAGAGCCCCGGGCAAGCCCAAGCCATACCTTGTCACACCGACAGAGACACTGCAAGTCACAGAGCCACAGGACCAACAGCAGACCCTTCCTTACGGGCTGCCTTGCCTCCACACGTCGTCCCTTAATGCAGTGAGTGACTGATGGCGCAGGTGAGCTCCGAGCGCCAGGCCCTGGGAGCCTCGAGGGCCAGGCTCGGGACTGGGCTTCTGTAGGGATACCCCGCAGACGCCCAATGCCTGGCTGTGACTCCCGGTAGCATCTTCCCCCCCGAGCAGGGCTCCAAAATGAGGCTGTTGAGAAACACTGATCATCAGCCAATTTTCTTCTCTTTGAAAAATCCGTATGTCACATCTTTTCTCCTTCAAGAGGGCTGGGATCTCCAGGAGGCCGCACTTGGAGGAAAATCCTGTGGCTATCCTGCGCCTTGACTTGCCGGCTGTGTCCCCTGTTGAACAGTTTCTTCTCCTGCTCTGGAGAAATTCAGGATCCCACCTTGATGTTCTCTGTTCTGAAAATCTGTGTTTCTCGGTTTAACCACGTGTGTGGTGTGTGTGCATAGTGTGGGGGTGTCTGTTGTGGCGTCTGTGTGGTGTGTGGTTTATGTGTGGTGTGTGAGTGTTATGGGGCTGGAGGGTTGCGGGTATGCCATATGTGCGTGGTGTCTTTGTGAGGATGTGTGTGCTGTGGGGTCTTGTATTATGTGTGGTCGTGTGTTTAGTGTGTGAAGGATGTGTGTTGTGGAATGTGTGTGGTGTGTGTGTGTGCATGTGTGTCATGTATGTGTGTGTGGTGTGTATGTTTTGTGTATGTGTGTGATGTGTGTATGCTCTGAATGTAGTGTGTGCATCAGTGTGGTGTGTGGTGCGTGTGTGCATGTGTGTCGTGTGTGTGTGTGTGGTGTGTGTATGGTCTGAGGGCAGTATGGCGTGTATGTTTTGTGTATGTGTGTGATGTGTGTGGTATGTGTATATTCTGAATGTAGTGTGTGCATCAGTGTGGTGTGTGGTGTGTGTGTGCATGTATGGTGTGTATGGTGTGTTTGCATGTGTGTGGTATATGTGTGTGTGTCTTATACGGTCTGAGTGCAGAGTGTGCATGGTGTGTGTGCCAAGTGCGTGTGTGTGTGTGTGTGTGCGCGGTGTGTGTATATTTTGTGTATGTGTGTGCTGTATGTGTGGTGTGTGTATGGTCTGAGGGCAGCGTGTGCACGGTGTGTGTGTGTGTGTATGGTCTGAGCTCAGTGGGTGCATAGTGTGTGTGTGTGTGTATGGTGTGTGCATGTTTTGTGCCTGTGTGTGATGTGTGTGTGTAGTGTGTGTATGTTTTGTGCACGTGTGTGTGACGTATATGTGTGTATGGTCTGAGAGCCGTGTGCGCATGGGTGTGGTGTGTGGAGTGTGTGCACATGGGTGTGGTGTGCACGTATGCGTGTGCGTGTACAGGCATGTGTGTGCAGGGGCTGGTTGCTCCACGGACCCCAACAGTCAGAAAACCCATGACTTTCAGATCTAGGAAAACAGCCAGTGCTGATTCTTTGAAAATTCCCCACTTATAGTTTCCCTAGTCTTTATTTCTGTAAGCCTATTTATAAATCGTTGGCCATCCTGGCTAATCTCTAATTTTCTCATCCTCTTTCCCATCTCATTGTGTTTTTCTTTTCCTGTCATAGAAATTTCGTGGATGTATCTTCCACAGTTTCTATTAAACCCTCTCATATGTTTAGATCCTTAACTTCCAACGGCTCCTTCTTATTCTCTGAATGTCCTTTTTTATTGCCTCCTGTTCATGTTTAATAGATACAACCGACTTTATCTCTCTGATCATATGAATATATTATGGTCTTTCTCTGTTTCTGCATTTTCTCCGCCCGATATTCCTAACAGAAGCTTTCCTTCAATGTTTGCCGAGCCTTGGCTGCCCGATCGTGCTCAGTGACAGGGACAGGATTCCGACTGGAAGCTCTGCGTGCAGGGATGCGGTGTGGTAAGAGGAGAGCTTCCTGCAGGTGAGAATACGGCGAGCCAGCTTTTTCATTCGGATCCTCCAAATGTCTAGTCTGTCTGTTCTGAGCTGGTCAGCTTCCTCCGTCTCCTGAGAGGCGGCCCAAAGCCCGGAGGCGGGTTTTCAGGGAGCCAAGCGGCAGAGAGGGGAAGGGAAGGATGAGTCCCGCTGTTCAGAATGCAGACTTGCCTTCAGGCCCGGTTCTTAGTGTTGGAACCCCTCCCTGCTGTGCTGCTGCCCTGGACGGTAGAGGTTCTTTCACTCTTTTTTCCAGAGCTTTTTTCCATTGTGCCGCTGCAGGAAGGGAGGGCCTGCTGCACGAAATGGGAATGAATGTCTCAGGGTCCACCTGCTCTTCGAAGACTTTGACCTGTCTTACTGCTTGAAGCTCCTGACCTTCACCTTGGAGCTACTCAATGCCTCCGACGTCAGAGCGTTTCTGGGGCTCTGCGGTGGGATGCTTGCTTCTTGCTGGCCTCCCCCCTCAACTCTCTCCCCATCCTGGAAAGCTGGCTTTCTGCCCTCCTCCTCTGCTAAGTAAGTTCCTGGTTTTCTGTCCACTTTCCACCTGCAAACATTTTCTGGTCATATCTCAAGTGTTGTCATCTCCTCCCTTGTTCTCTTCGTCCTTGAGAGTTTTTACTTTTCAATTCCTTCACGGTCATTTGTTAGGGTTTGGGAAGGGAATATATTTAAATGAGTACATTTTAAATGGATGTTCAAATCTGCCTTGTTTACCTCTAAGTACTTGGTTTAAATCTTCAAATCCCTATGCGTCAGGCTATTTTTCACACTAAAGAGACCAGAGAAGTCACCTAGAATATTTTTCTTGCCATGGAATTCAACAGTAATCCTCAGCCCAGAGGTGAAGAAACTCGTTCTCTTTCTTATCACCATCAAGTCCACGAACAAGTATGAAGCACTTGTTACATGATAGGAACAGAGTGAGATGCGGGGCTGCGGACATCCGCGCTCTCGGCCCATTGATGATCAAGCTGGGGAGGCAGATGTGTGTAAGATCCAGTGTGACCATCCCCGTGTGCAGACGATAGAAAGCTGCAGTGACAGCAGAGACAGTGAAGAGTCTGCGAGCGGTCGGGGGAGGCCAGCCGCCTCCCTGGGAAGCTCTGAGATCTTGCTCCAGACTCCTCCCTGCCCGCACACTGAATCGTGCACACTTCCACCAACACCAACACACGGGCTCCTATGAGAGCAGCGTAAGGCTTGGGCTCTAGTAGGAGCTCAATAAATATTTCTAGATCAAGGGAGAGCTCTAGTTCTAAAAGACCACCCCACAACTCATTAGCTGTGTGACTACAGAGGTGTATATTCTAAGAGGATGGGTAGAGGGAGTGATTATTTCTATTATGGTGGGTTAGGGGAAGCAGGTGACAGGGCCTCCTTCTTTCTGTCTGCTCTGAGATATGCTTACATGTATTCACCTGCTCATGCATAAATTCTCTGTATCTATCTATCATCTATCTATCTATCATGTACCATCTATCTCTTTCTTATAGACACACACCCCCACGCAAAGCCTCTGCCCAGAACTTCTGAGTCATGTGAATTTACAGTACAGAGGTCTGTGAACCCCGCTGAACGTATGGAGTTCACAACAAAGGAGAAGTCAGTAGAAGGAAAGAGAACGCCAAGGACAGGGTTTGGGGCACACACCAGGCAGGACCAGCCCCAGCCATAGAAAATGAAAATCCCACCCGGGGAATTCTGGCCACGCACAAGCCTGAGATGGAAGGGGGGCTCCCAAGGGTGGGGGAGGTGGTGGGGCATCGGAGACAATGTACTGCTGTCTTGGAAAAACCAACAGGTTGCTCCCGACAAAGCAAAAGGTGCCAGTGGGGAAATAGATTTGCAGAAGCACATGTGCTTGAAAAGGATAACTCCGAGCTTTTGAGCAGGAATTGGAGCGACAAAGAGAGGAAAGCATGGAGGGTTCTGATAGAGGAAGAGGCAGCCGGGGACTCCCAGGCCGCCAAGTGCCAAGAATGGAGAGTGTGCTAAATCCTGCCGTGACAAAGGGGCGGCTTAATATCAAGCTGCTATCAACGCCAGCAGAGAGCGCGTCCCCCATACCACCAGGACAGGAGGACGGGAAGAGCAGGGCTCAGGGCAGCTAAAGGAAAAGCAAATGGTATCCATACTCCGTGACCTGCTTCCCCTCCGCCTGCTATGAAGAGAGACGCTGGTCAATCCAAAAAGAGAGCAGAGGGGGAAAGAGGGCTCAGAATCTTCGGACACCTGAGGGGCGCAGTGCAGCTTTTCTCATGTTACCCTCGTCATTATGCACCATCGTAGCGGTGAGGTCCAGAGAGGGTGAGCGTTTTGCCGAAGGTGGCACAGCAAATCGACCACAAAGTTAGCCCCACAGTCCAGATCTCTGGACTCTTAATCCATCTTCCACTCTCCCAGAATATCTGCTCCTCCCTTTGTCTAGCAATGTTACCCAGCTTTAGTACAGCCTACAGTCCTGTGACACCAAGGTGTCCAGGCTGGGATTTCGCCCCTGGGCTGGGGTTCCGGAGACATCATTCGGACATAGCTCAGCATCAGAGGAGAAAGGGCACAGCTGTGACGGTGGACTCATCGTCTACCCCCTCACGTCCCTAAATACCCCCTTTCACCTCACTCCCACTTACATCTGTCACCGGGCTTATCTCCATCAGAAATACTCATCTGATTTCATGCTGTTCTCCCCATACCTCCTACTAGACTTTTCTTGCCTTGTCTGTGGTAGTCCCAGTGCTTCCCCAGTGCTGGGAGCATCACACTAACGACTGACTTAGGAAGACTGGTTAGAGGAAGGAATGAATAAAAACTTAGCTCTGAATGCCAGCTCCCCCCATTATTAGCTGTGTGGCCTTACCTAAGTGACCAAACCTCTCTGAACCTAGTTACCTTAGCTGTAAAATAGGGATAGGAAGAGCTCACTTTGTAGGTAAGTCATGGGAATTTGTTACCAAATTGGTAACACCATATGCCTAAACCCATACATGCTGGCTCTTATTATCCTTGTTGGTGCCTGCACACTTGCCCAGCCTGGCCTTAGAAATGATGGCCTTGTATTGTCGGTTATTAGAAAGATGTCAGTGAGCGGGGACATGGGCTTTCATCCCCCCCCCACCAGGATCCCATGTCGGGAGCCGCTCTATAACCGTCCTCCCCCCTCCCTCAACAAACGCAGCATCATAGACGGCCTGCCTCAACCATGAGCACACAAGTGTCCTCTGCTGTCCCTGCTTCAAATGCATCCCCAATCCCCCTGCCAGGCCCATAGCATTGGGAGCCCCCTTTTCCCACTCTCTGGGTGTGACCATGAGAGACCTGTGCAACAGGCTCCCCTCTGGGCAGTGAGGGAGAGAGATCCTGGGGCAGGGGCTGCTGGCAGAGGCCCAGTGTAACTGTGGGCTTCTCTTCTGGAACCAGCAGGGCTGCAGAGAGCGATGGTGGGGAGAAGGGAGCTAACTTGACTAAGGCCGTGATTTAAACGGCCTGGGAGAATGTCTAGTCCAAAACGAGACCCCAAAGGAAGGTTGTATGTTAGGGAATTTCAATATCCAAATAGTACCATTACTTTTAGACAGTCTCTAAGAAATGCAACTAGATTTAAAAACTCCTTGCATTCTGTGACTCATTCATCCACAAATATTTATGGAGAGTCCATGATGGGCCAGGCCCTGGTCCACCCTTAAGAGAACAATGGGTACATCGCCCCTCATCAGCAAAGCAAAGCAAAGCCATCCAAAGGCATCTCCACCCTCCAGAAACTTCTCCCAAAGACATTCACTAAGAGAGGACACAGGGTTGGTTCATTTAAACTGAAGTCCAGGTGACCTAAACCCAAAATTCTATCTACAGCCCCAAACTAAAGGAATAAAAAGATGCCTACAATACGCGTGTTGGAAAGAACAAAATGTTAAAATGACAAAGAAATAATGCAGAGATAATATTTGGAACTTTCTAGATAATCCTTGGTAGATAAGCAACATTTCTTTTTTTTTTTTTTTAGGCATTCCTCATTTTATTTTGCTGTTTTTTACAATCTGATCTCTCAAGTATGTTCAGCCATGGAAAGTAGACTTGCTAAAGTCTGAATCTTGACCTGTATCGATGGTGACAGACTTTGTAGAGAGAGAACCCAAGACACATTCATACCAATAAAACACAACCGGGAAACATTTTCAAATAATGTATATAATAAGTAAATATACATGTATGTAATTAATTTTACATGAAATATATAAAATATGTGTTATTGGAAATTAAGTCTTTATACTGGGTTATTTACTTCTCTATGTCATAAATCCTATCTTTAAAAATACAAATTCAGGCGCACCTAGGTGGCGCAGTTGTTAAGCATCTGCCTTCAGCTCAGGGCGTGATCCCGCCGTTCTGGGATCGAGCCCCACATCAGGCTCCTCTGCCTGCTTCTTCCTCTCCCGCTCCCCCTGCTTGTGTTCCCTCTCTCACTGGTTGTCTCTCTCTGTCAAATAAATAAATAAATAAATAAATAAATAAACAAATAAACAAATAAACAAATTTAAAAAAGGAACCAGTAATGAGGAAATTAATAATTTCTAAGACAATTAAAAATAATACATATTAAAAATATATAATGTTGCTTAATTCATTTTTTAAAATTCTAATTCCAATGTGGTAAACATGCAGTGTTATATTAATTTCAGGGGTACGGTATAATGATTCAGCACTTCCCATACATCACCCTGTGCTCATCACGACAAGTGCCCTCCCTAATCCCCATCACCTAGTTCCCTCCTCTCCCACCCCCTCCCCTGGGGTAACCAGCAGTTTGTTCTCTGTAGCTGAGTCTGTTTCTTCGTTTGTCTCTCTTTTTTTCCTTTGCTTGTTTTTGCTTGCTTGTTTGTTTGTTTCTTAAATTACACAAAGTGTGAAATCATAAGGTATGTGTCTTTCCCTACTTCACTTAGCATTATACACTCCAGGTCCATCCACGTTGTTGCAGTTGGCAAGATTTCATTCTTCTTTATGGCTGAGTAATATTCCACTGTGTATACAAACACCACATCTTCTTTATCCGTCCATTTTTCAGTGGACACTTGGTTACTTCTGTAATTCGGCTATTGTAATTAATGGGGTATGTGAGACACATGCATCCCTTTGAATTAGTGTTTTCATATATTTTGGGCAAATACCCAGTAGTTCAATTACTGGATCACATGGTAGTTCTATTTCTAACTTTTTAAGGAATCTTCATATGGTTTTTCACAGTGGCTACCCCAGTTTGCATTTCCACCAAGACTGTAAGTGGTTTCCTTTTTCTCCACAACCTTGTTAATACTTATTATTTCTTGTGTTGCTGATTTTAGCCTTTCTGACCAGTGTGAGGTGACAGCTCATTGTAGTTTTGATTTGACTTTCCCTGATAAGTGATGATGAGCATCTTTTCATGTGTCTGTTGGCCACCTGGATGTCTTCTTTGGAGAAATGCCTGTTCATGTCTTCTGCCCATTTTTTTTAAAGATTTTATTAATTTATTTAACAGAGATAGAGACAGTCAGTGAGAGAGGGAACACAAGCAGGGGGAGTGGGAGAGGAAGAAGCAGGCTCATAGCGGAGGAGCCTGATGTGGGTCTTGATCCCAGAACGCCGGGATCATGCCCTGAGCTGAAGGCAGACACTTAACCACTGCGCCACCCAGGCGCCCCTGCCCATGTTTTAATTGGATTATTTGTTTTTTGGGTGTTGAGTTGTGTAAGTTCTTTATATATTTTGGATACTGACCCTAGAGAGGCAGTTTGTCTATAGCAATATTCCTAGGGGGCTTGCCTTAAAGAGAACTGAGTCCTCGGTATTGTTTCCCAAAGCTGATGAAATAATTTGGAGCCCAGATAGCTGTGGATTTGAATCTACTACACACCAAGTTCTGTGACCTTGGTGTAACCACTTGACCTCTGAGCTTCAGCTTCCTCGTGTGTAAAACGAGGAGCATAATTTCTACCATAGAGTGTTGTTAAGAGGATCAGATGATGTAATGTCTGTACAGCGCTTCATCCAACACCCAGCTCACGGTAAATGCAAAATAAATGAACTCTACTGTTTCAGTTACTATTACTGAATAACAACCCCCAAAGTCAGGAGCCTAAAATAATAACCACCTTAATTTGTTCATGATTTTATGAATTGGGAATTCTAGAAGGCCTTGACCAACACACGGCCTCTCCAGCATGGCCATCTCCATGTAATTAGACTTGCTCCATGGCATCTGGGATCTCCCAGAGCAAACATCTCAAAAGAACCAGGCAGAAGTCGCAAGGCATTTCTCATCTCCTTTCAAAGCCAGCAGAATCACTTCCGCTAAACTTTATTGGTCAAACCTGTCCCGATCCAGCCCAGATTTGAGAAAAGGGGACATAGACCCCATTTCTCAATGGAAAGAGCCTCAAAGAATTGAAGGTCTTATTGAAAACCACCACAACTACATTAGCCCACCCCTTATCCATGGGGGATACATTCCAAGACCCCCTGCGAGTGGCCATTACTGAACCCTGGATACTACTGAACGCTGGATACCCTACACATATTACTGAAACTAGGGATATTATTGAAAGCTGCATTTACTATGTTTTTCCAATACATACATATCTATGATAATATTTTATTTATAAATTAGACACAGTAAGAAATTAATAATAACTAATAATAAAATAGAACAATTATAAAACATACCATAATAAAAGTTATGTGAATGTGGTCTCTGTCTCCCTCACAGTATCTTACTGTCCTGTGCTCACCCTTCTTGCGATGCTGATAGATGATAAAATGCCTATGTGATGAGGTGGTGTGAGGGGAATGACGTAGACACAGTGACGTAGCGTTAGGCTACTATTGACCTTTTGATGATGTGTCAGAAGGGGGATCACCTGCTTTCAGACCACAGTTGATGGTGAGTAACTGAATCCATGAAAGAGGAGGGACTCCTGAGTGCTTATCTTCATCTGCTAGAGCCAATAAATGGCACACCCAACCCCCTGTCACAGCTGTAAGTAGGCATGGGGCTCAAGAGAGTATGAACCACTATTATTTGTTGTGAAACTCTGGTTTCCCACCATTCTAAAATATAGTGTGCTTGGCAAGGATGAGGAGAAAGGGGAACCCTCTTACACTGCTGGTGGGAATGCACACTGATGCAGCCACTGGGGAAAACAGTATGGAGGTTCCTCAGAAATTTAAAAATAGAGCTACCCTAGGACCCAGCAATTGCACTACTAGGTATTTACCCAGAGGATACAAACATAGTGATCTGAAGGGGCACCTGTACCCCAATGTTTATAGCAGCAATGTCCACAATAGCCAAACTACGGAAAGAGCCCAGATGTCCATTGACAGATGATGAGTGGACAAAGATTGGTGTATATATATATATATATATATCACACACACACACACACACTGGAATACTACTTAGCCATCAAAAAAAAGAAATCCTACCATTTGCAACGATGTGGATGGAACTAGAGGTTATTATGCTAAGCGAAATAAGTCAATCAGAGAAAGGTGATTATCCTATGATTTCATTCATATGTGGAATTTAAGAAACAAGGGGGGGGGCGCCTGGGTGGCACAACGGTTAAGCGTCTGCCTTCGGCTCAGGGTGTGATCCCGGCGTTGTGGGATCGAGCCCCACATCAGGCTCCTCTGCTTATGAGACTGCTTCTTCCTCTCCCACTCCCCCTGCTTGTGTTCCCTCTCTCGCTGGCTGTCTCTATCTCTGTCAAATAAATAAATAAAATCTTTAAAAAAAAAAAAAAGAAAGAAAAAGAAACAAGGCAGAGGATCATAGGGGAAGGGAGGGAAAAATAAAATAAGATGAAATCAGAAAGGGAGACAAACCATAAGAGACTCTTAACTCTAGGAAGAAACGGAGGGTTGGGGAGGCAGGTGGGGGATGGAGTAACTGGGTGATAGACATTAAGGAGGTCACATGATATAATGAACTCTGGGTGTTATACACAACTGATGAATCATGGAACTCTACATCTGAAACTAATAATACACTATATGGTAATTAATTGAATGTAAATAAAATAAAATTTAAAAAATAAACATAAAATACAGTGTGCTAACAGAAACTTTCAGGTATGGTGAGGCCCACAGATCAGGAGACAACTGTCGTTGAAAATACAGTTGGTTACTCACTGTTCCCAAGCGAAAGGGACCACACCTAGGAACAGCAGGGTGGGTCAGCAGGCAGAGAGAGTGGGGGGGCGGTCTGCAGACAAGCACTGTGACTGTGGTTTCCATGGGAAGGCATAGATGAGTCAGGGTAGGCACGTTTGAGATTGGCTAGTCCGAGTAATCTCAGGGGGCTCGGGGGGGGGGGATGGGACAGGGGTGTCTCTAGCTGTCTGGTACCTGGCGCTGGGGTGAGTAGCGCTGGTAAATAGTGGTCTGAGTGTCAGAGCCTGATAAAGAGGGAGCAGGAGGTGTGGACTCAGGACTTTTGGGTTTGTATTTAAAGAGTGTGTGCAAGGTGAGTTGTTGAAGATCTATAGGAATTGGCTAACCCCGGAGGGGCAGTCCCCCCAAAGTCACAAAGGTCCCAAGACACCAAAGCATCAGAATACAGATCTAAAAGCCACAGGTCACGTGCTGCATGTTGCCCTGGTTGGTAGACCCCAGGTTAGCCTGCATGGCCCAGGTCCCAATGCCCTCCACCGCCCCCCTCAGAGGCAGCAGGACGCTTCTCTCTTGAGGGGCTGCCCCCCACCCCTTCTCACAAATGGAGCCCGGCCGTCCCTGCGGCGGCCACCATCCCATCCCGCATTATGTTTCCACGAAGGCAGCCGGTTCGGTGCCTGCCCCCCCTGCTGCGGCTGCAGTCATAACAAAGATAAGGCTGGGAGGGAAGCCTTTCTCTTAAGGAGTTCAACACGGTGTGACAAGAGACTTTCTAAACATCATCTCATGTGGCCAGCACTTCAAAACCCCCACCCCTCACCCGAATCCCTCTGGCCCTTGATCTAGTTTTGAATGAGCCTTTTGGTGCCAGGAGCTTGTTAGACATCTGGTTCTGCTTGACTCTGCAGGGGGGGCTTACGAAGGGTGGGGGTGCCGCTCCCTCAACTAAAACCAAACCCTCCGACTCAGAAACACACATTGAATCCTATCACCGACCTGCATTTCAAAACAGTGAGGAGATACCAGACAATGGAGATGGAGAGAGATAACCACCAAGGGAAACCCATATCCACAGGGCCCGGCCCCGCCCCCAGGCCCGGGAGCAGTGGGCCCTGCCTCTGTGCACTCCAGGCACCCCAGCCCCGCCGCGGTACTGGGAGGCTTCCAACTGCTCGGTCCTGCCTCGGACCGGCCCCTGGGTCCATCCACTCTTGCCGTGCCACATGGTCCAAGCTACTCCAATCTCCCCCAGATCCACAGGGCCCTGCCGGCTGGCCTCCTGTGCCCACATCCACCCTTTCTTTTTTTCTTAAAAATTTATTTATTTATCTGAGAGAGAGCAGTGGGGGTGGGGGGTTGGAGCAAAGGGAATGGGAGAAGGAGAGAGACTCTCAAGCAGCCTCCCCACCGAGCATGCAGCCTGACATGGAGCTCTAGCTCACGACTCTGAGACCATCACCTGAGCCAAAATCAACAGTTGGCAGTTAACCGACTGAGCCACCCAGGCGCCCTGTCTAATGTGGTTCCATCTCAGCAGCTAGAAAACATTCCTAGGAACAGACCTGATCCGAACCTTTCTAAAAAATGGAACTTCTTCAAAACGCAGATCCAATCAAGGCCATCCATGAGCCTGGTCCTGGCCTGCCGCTGCAGCTCCACCCTACTGCCCTCCCTCCCCATCCTGGCCTCCAGCCCCAGGGCCTTTGCATATGCTGCCTCTGCCCACCCACCCACCCCTCACGTTTACCAGCTCTGTATCACTCGGGGTCCCTGCAGTTTTGGTCCTTACATCCCAGCTCAAGCTCACCCCCAGGGACACCGCTCCCACTGCTATTCACCCACAAAAAGGATTTCTTTGTTCCAAGCTCCTGTGCAGCTGTGGCCCTCCCAGCCAGCACTTTCTCTCCCCACTGTTTTCCTGGGTGATTTCTTGTTTAATGCTCATCTTCCCTACTGGACTGAAAGCTCTATGAGAGCGAGGGGTGTTTCTGTCTTCTTCACTACCTAATGCAGTACCTGGCACACATGTTCAACTTGATAAATGAAAATAATCACGAAAAATGAGTATTTCTTGCACAAAAACACAAGGACAAACTGTGGCTACCCCACTGACACATTCTGGTCCTCGCTTCCGCTCAGTGGTAGAGGTGTGTGGTCATGGAGTGTTCACTTTACCTCATTTGCAGCCTCTGGTGACTTGACTGTTTGGGGACATGAACGTGGGTTTTGTGTCTCTGGTAGGGTCAGGATATTGCCTGTGTGTTTTCTGTGATATCTGCAGAGCTTGGGTGTGTGGAGAGGAGAAGAGACCATAGTGGTATGAACAAAGAGAAGAAAGAAAGGAAGGAACAAAAAAAAGAAAGGAAAGAAACCAACTAAAAGCTACAATTACACAGTTTTATGAAAATAAAAGGATAATCTATGTCACAGCAGGTGGGGTGCAAAACAAAGCTGCTCTCAAAGGTCAATGCATAGTATCAGAAAAACAAAGAACGGAGCGGTCATTTCAAAAAATTGGAAAAAGAACAAAATGCATCCCTAAGGATAGCAGGAGGGAGGAAATACTAGAAGAGGAGAGGGGATTTAAGGAATTAAGAAACAGAAATCTTCAATGAGACCATCTGCCACCACACACAACAGCTGATCATGAAACTCACTAGGTGAATAGGTGACCTCCTCAGCTTCCCTGAAGCCCACCCTCCTTCTTCCTCCATCCTCCTTCCACCTTCAGTTTTCCAATGTCTTCTAGGTCCCCTGTCTCTACAGATCTCCTTCCAAGAAAGGATCTAATAGCCGCTCATTATAAGGAGTACGTGCCTGGTGGCAATTCTACAATGTTACCTAGGAGAACGGGACATTTTAATGGGAGATGAACTAGAAATATATCTTAAGATAGAAAAATAAATCTCCAGTTAGACCCTAATAAGCAGGCAGAAGAGACCCTGACTTAGAAAGGACAAAGAGCCTGGATCAATGAATCTACAACCCGTATGTTGTCAGGTGGGCTTTTGCCCAATGAGTCAGGGAAATGGAAAATGGCTTGTAGGTGAGTAAGTCTGTAAATGGAAAAGGAAGCTAATGTTTATTAAGCTGCTATTATGTCAAATGCTGTGCTAGGAAATTTATATCTATTTAACTCAATGCACAGACTAATGCCAGGAGGAAGACCCGAGTATTACCATCTTGTAAATGAGGAAAGCGAGCCTCGGCAAGGACAGCTCTGCAGGACAAAGCTGCCCTGTGAGCCCTTGGGGAAACCATTGTCCTGTCCTTGAGTGCTCCCTGCAGATCCCCAGGGGCAGCGGAAACTGGGATCGGAGGCTGGGCCACTCAGACTACAACTGAAAGAGAGAAACCAATGTAGGAAAAGACAGGGTGGGTGGCGAGGATGGGGTCCAGCACCCACGGTCTCTGAGTAGTTTCATCTCCAGAGTTGACCCCAAATAAAAACCACACATTTTGTTGATTCTAAGACACAGTATTTTCCCACAATGTAACTTCCCTAAAAAGCAGGATGCATCCTGGAGTTGGTGTTAATCGGGTGGCAGTCGGGGCATAGTTGTCACTGCCTGAACGTGTGTGCATGCACGCGGTCATAGATGTTCAAGATGTCTCACTTCCCTTGTGCTGTGAAGGCTATTGGTCCCCTACAGGCAGAGTTTTATTACTGTTATAAATTCCTCCTAAAGTCACAATTCAGCATTGAAACAAAGCCTCGGGGGCACACAGAAAGGCAGGGGAACAGAGCTCAGGTGGACTTCAGTCATCAGTGAGGCAGTCATTAACCCTGGAGCAATGACTTCGAGTCCGTGTTCTCTTGTAAAACCAAGGTCTTTGGGTACTTCGTGAGCCAATTGGGGACACCACCATACCAACCCTGGACTACCCAGCCCTGGGCTTTTTTCATGTGAGAAATCAAACCCCAATTTGTTGAAGCCCCTAAAACTGGGACTCTCTTGTTATCAGCACCACGGGCTTTTGCTGGCTGACAGGAGTCAGGCTACAAAGCAGTGGTCTGGGGGTCAGGAGCAGCCCAGCATGCTGGAGGCCCCCTGGGGTGCTGGCCTGCACCATGTTGATGATGATGGTGATGATGATGGTGATGATGGAGAAATCTACTGCCAACATTTGAAAACTAAGAGATGTGAGATAAAAATCAGACTCTCCAGCTTCATTTGAAGAATCAGACATGCATTACTGGGCCATTATTCTTGCAGTGTGAGGGAGAGGACAGGTGGGTACTCTGCAGGTGGCCACAGCCCCCATCAGGCCCTGACTCCTCCACTCCACCTGCCTGATGCTTGTGGGCATTCGGATTTGCAGCCCCAGCCCTAGATGTCCCTTCTAACCCCAAAAATCTAGTAAGGAACTTCTAGAAAAGAGTTTTGAGCAAATTGCAAGGTAGTTGGATAGGGTATGTTTTCATTTCATCACAATAAGTTGTTCTTATTTGTTTCTGACCTGCTGGTTTAACCCTACTAAGACAGCTGATTTTCAATCTCCCCACCCCACGCCCCCACCTACAGAAAACCTCCAGCCTCAAATCCTAGATATGCTAAGAGACTGCAGGTTTCAGAATTTCTGACTTCCCTCGGGTTTCCTGGTCCTTCCTCTACCTGTTCCAGGTCTGATGGAATAAAGATCCTGTATCACAACCCACACGTGGAGGTATTCATGTTCATTCACCTTACCCATTTCTAAAAGGTTTGATTTCCATTTCCTGTGGCTGCACTAGACCTACCTGCTCCACTCCCTGATTCCAACATAGAAGCTTCATTCATTCATCCCCTATGCCAGGGTTCCTTAGCCTCAGTACTAGTGACCTTTGGGACCAGATAATCCATCACTTGGTATTGGGAGGGGGCAGCTGTCCTGTGCATTGTAGGAAATTTAGCAATGTCCCTGGCCTCTACTCTCTGATGCCAGTAACACCTACCCTCCTCACCCCCATTGTGACAACCAAAATATCTCCAGACATTACCAAATGTCCCCTGGGACCAAAATGAACCTGGTGAAGAACACTTGCCCTATGCCAACTCCTCTCCTCTTTTCCTAAGAAACAGACAACACCATTTTATGACCAAGTCCTTTTTGATCCTTAAGGAAAGGCTGGGGAAGGGAGAGGTGGTAGACAGAACTCTAAGATGGCCCCCAAGTTTCCAGCCAACTGGCGTACGTGCCTGCCATCATCCCCTCTCTTTGAGTGTGAGTGGGGCTTGTGGATATAAATGGGACGTGACTCCCATGACTACATTATATTACATGGCAGAAGAGATTCTGCAGATATAAGTAAGTCCCCAATCAGTTGACTTTGATTTAATCAATAGGGAGATTATCCCAGGTGGCTCTCACCTAATCAGTCGAGTCCTTCAAAAAGGTTGGAGTGATTCTAAATGGCAGAAAGTCTGCTATTGGCCTTAAAGGGGAAAACCACCTCACTGGAGAGGGCCACATGGCAGGGGACAGCAGGCAGCCTCGAGGTGCTGAGAACAGCCCTTGGCTGCCAACCAGGAAGAAAGCAGGGCTCTCAGTCCTACAACCACAAGATGTGAAATTCTGCCAAAAACAAGTGAGCTTGGAAGGAAACCCCGAGCCTCAGATGGGACCGCAGCTCCAGCTGGCACCTTGATTTCTGTCTGGCGAGACCCTAAGTAAGAACCCAGCTGTGCAGTGCACAGACGTGTGAGCTACAGAAACTGTGAAATAATGAATGTGTGTTGTTTTAAGCCACTGAAATTGTAGTCATTTGTTACATGGCAATAGGAAACTAATACAGGAGGGAAAGGTTCCAGGGGTTGGGAGTGCTTAAGACATTTTTGTTAGGAAGGGAGGGAGGGAGAAAGATGGGAAGGAGGAAGGGAAGGATTGAGGGAGGGAGGGAAGGAAGGAAATCCCTTCAAAGTATCAGAGCCCAGATAGTCATGCTTCTAGCAGGAAGATGAGCCTGTCAGGCTACCATCCATTGGCCCTACTGGAGCAGTTGATTTTCCTGCAGTGAAGGTGAGTCTGGAGGTGACATCCCCATCAGATCTCTTGGCAAGGGGCCGATCACTAGCCGGCAAAGTCACCTGCTCAGATTCCAGCTCAGGCATCACTTGTAGTAAGCCGCTCTCTGCCTCTTTCAGCTGCTCTCCTCTGCCCATGAACTTTCTAAAGCTAAGACTTTGAGGCTTAACTGTCAGTCAGATCGGTGTGTACTCTGTTCATTCCTTGGACTCATTTTTGTTGAGTACAAGTAGAGTGTGAAGCCAAGTGCACAGTCCTGGATAGACATCAGTGAACATGAGAGACTTCGGCCTTCCTCCCCTCTGGGAGCTTACGTTCTGATGGGGAAGATGGAGGGAAAAAGCAAGAAGCAAACAAGCCAAGAAGCACAATACATGTGAATTAAGTTAAATGCTGAGGAAAGAAGCTGACTGTGTATAACACACCGTCAGAACTTCTCTGGTGCACACCCATCACACTGCACGGGTGTCCAGCATAGGCTGTCACACCAAGAAAGGCTCATTCTAGCATCCCAGATTTCAAAATAAGTGAAGGGAAACATCAAGAAAGGGCATGCCGTTTGGAACTGACAACTGCCTCCAGGCTTAACGATATTGGCTTGTATTTCTTTCTTTATCTAAAATCTATACCCCCAGTCTATTCCACACAGGATTAGAGGCAGCATAAGAAAACACATACAACACAATAATGTAGGAAAGGATTGTAAGCAATGATTAGGGAAGATATAAATAGACTAGGAAGCTAAGGCCAATGGATAGGTCAAACACACATATGTATATTCCTCAAAAGAAATCTCTAGTGATGCATTTTGAGCTACAACCTCAGCCCTGAGCTTCCAAGCAGGCAAAGTGAAATAAGAAATAAGATTAGTTACAAAATTCACATTGTGTAAGAGAAAATAAATTCACTTCAAGAGAAACAAATATGCCACTGATACTTAAATCTAAAAGAAATTTCTGGCATGGTTTTTCATATATGGGACACTGAGAGGACATGTGTTTGTCATATCTGGTCCTTTCAAAATGATTAGATCTTTGAAAATAGGGACCATGACTGGACCATGAATAAGAAGAAAGAAAAAGGCAATCGTCCCACCTTCTTGCCTCAACTAAAACTTTGAAGCAGATACCCCATCTCATGATCCTTGTGTTCTGATGATAAACACAGGCTAAGGTCTTTGGTCTGCAGTCCATACACATCATTCCCTGTCTCTTCTTGGTGCGCTCCCTTGCCCTGTGTACTTGAAAACAGAAGTTCCATGAGGATGAGGATTCTGTCTGTTTATGCTACTCCAGCTCTCAGGATAGCACTCAACACATAGTAGGTGCTCAACAAATATTTGTTGAATAAATAAATGAATGCATAAACCTGTCTACTGCTTCCAGGTTTTAAGAACTAGAACCCCTGTTGAGGAAGACAGCCTATGTCTCATTCACTTTTGCTCATGTACCCTGGGTGCTTTGCACATAGCAACTGCTGTTCAGATTTGAGATCCCCTTAATAATGGTTCACATGATCTAACCAGCCATTCTTCCAGTAGTTGTTCTTCCACATGCATTATCTTGTTAGTTGTCTCCATGTTGTCAGAAAGGGCTGGACTCTCATGCATATGATTTGGATGAGTAAATTAGAGGATAGAGATGTTAAGTGACTTCTTTAATAGTGACATCCTTAGTAACAAGGCCATGCTTGGCATCTAAGCCCTTGATATTCAGTCCAGTGCTTTCCATTTTCTCCAGAACTATGTTCTAATATCTCGTAAACTCCCCATATCAACTAAGGATATTTAAGCACATAGTAGGTACTCAAGAGAATCTTGAAACTACTTGACTTCTTAGCCTCTCCTAATTCTCTATTTATACTAATCTGTATGGGTCATCATTCAGGACCATAATGGTCACTTAACTGAAGATGATCAATGTAGCAGAAAAGTCTGAACCTCCTGTCTCTCAACTCTCAATAGATAGACTACCTCTAGCTGACATAGGAAGTTGTGCCTCCCTTTTATCTGTTCCTTTAGAAAGGCCTATTGGATGATGTAATTCTATAAAGAGCCATTCAGAAGAGCTGCCATTTGATGGCTCAACCTAACCATCCCTGGGGTCTATAGCATGGTTCTCTGGCCCCATGTGATGTGAAATGCCACCATGACTAGGAATCATAACAAGCACTGAGGAACCCCACAGCATCCAGTAAACTTCAGAAAGGGCACTTTTCCTTCAATCCAAGGCTAACCAGAAAAGTGACAACATGGTCCCTCATCCACTCGAGGAACAACAATTAGCATCCAAGTGGTAGACTGCTCTAGGCACTTGGACAACTACAATATAATATGATCAGTATCAACATAGACTTATTAACATGATGCTATTGATCTGAGGAAGGCAACCTCCACTAGCTTGAGGTGGGAGTGAAGGATCGGGGAGCCTTCAGGGGGACTTGATACTTCAGATATGTTTTTCAAATGATGTGCCCCACTCTCTCTCATGATCTCTCTCCTTCCCTCCTCTTAATGCTGTACTGTCCAACATATTGGATTTATTCTCATATATGGTAGAAAAAAAATCACCATCCACCCAGTCTTAAATGACCCTTAAGAGACGAACTCTCTTCACAAATCCATGTAAAGACCCAAAGGATTCTGACTGGCTAACCCGAGTCATTACATAAGGTCATAAAATAGAAAGCCTTCTACTGGGTCAGAGAAGGGACAGTCCCGAAAGGAAAAGAAGAATTGCTCTTAGAAGAATAGGCAAGGGGAGCAGACTCACTCACTCTCCACCAGCCCCAGTTCTGGACCCCACTGAGCCCAGGCTAGAGTGCTGACTATTTGGTTTGAAAATAAGCAGCTCACACTGACTCTCTTATTTGAGCCACTGTAGAGCCACTGTCCCACAGCCCTGCAGTCCCGCCACAGCTGTGGTGCTCAGTTGCCCTCTCTCCTGCCCACACTTCTCTTCCTTTCCCCCCAGGGACTTTCTCTGGCACCACGGAGTTTGCTCAACTGACTCAAGCCCAGCCCTGAAAAGAAGGGGGCTACACTCCACCAAGGGGTTCAGTGGATAAATGACCAGCCTCCCTATGTCCCCTGGGTCAATTCTGAGGCATGTTCCCCATGGTTTTGCAGAGGTGACCTCATGGACTTGAGTCCCTCCTCACCAACACATGCTTTACTGGTTCTATCCCTTCCTTGCTCTCTTCTCCTACTTCCCCACTTGGAGCTTCCTAAACAGCCACAGTCAACCAACCAAGACTTTATCCCTGGGTATGTTTTTGGGAAATTCCAAACCCAGAAAGCTGGTTAGACTAGGAGCCCAGAAAAATATGAAAATGCAATAGGAATGTACTGGTCTGGACCACATTGACATTGATCTTCTCAGGGAAAGAATTTCTTAAGGCATCCATTGTGTGTCCCATTTATCTCTGGTTGTCCTCAGTGCCTAGCACAATGGACGCTCAGTAATTACGTATTAAAGGAAATCCAACTGCCCAGTGTATGTGTCCAGGACATATGCTCCCTTTCCTGTATAGCCATGCTCTAGCTAAGATTAGCGAAGACGTGGGTGCTCCTATACGCAGGAAAAATAGTAGAGTGGTTGGTTGGGTTTTTTTGTTGTTGTTTTTTGTTTTGTTTTGTTTTGTTTTGTTTTTGAGAGAGAGAGAGAAAGCAAGGGAAGCAGGGGTAGATGGAGAGGGAGAAAGTCTTAAGCAGGCTCCATGCCCATTGCAGAGCCTGATATGGGGCTCAGTATCTCAACCCTAAGATCATGACTTGAGCCAAAACCAAGAGTCAGATGCCTAACAAACTGAGGCACGCAGGCACCCCTAGTATAGTGTTTTTAACGAGGCATCTAAAAACAGAGAGAGAGGATGCTTTTCATAGCTGAAAGAAAGATAAAAGGACAGTTAGTTAATAAGTGATTAGGAGAAAATGAGCGGTGACATGTCCTCCTCCTGCAACCTACAGCTGCGTGTTCCTGACAACGTAACCTGGTTAGTCAAAGGCACCCTCGGCACCATGGGGGAAGATTCCTGCATCTGGGAGACTCAACGATTAAGGGAGAACTAGTTTGTAAATATCAACTTTCATAACTGACCGTTGATCCTGAGACCCATGAGTCAAGGGCACCATTTACTTAAGCTAACAACTCTGAGACCATCAAGTCTTCTTGTCTGAGACATTATGGAGCTTGAAGAATTATCACAAGAAACCCCAACCTTGTAAGACTAAGGTTCAGATACTGCCTTTCAACAGAGAGAAGGGGAATTACATTGTCCCTATAGATTTCTCTATTTCCGTCAGGTACAGACTCTAACGTCCCAGCCAGCAGGACGGGAATGGATGTTCCCAGACTTGTCACAGTGCAGATTGATTATCCGAGAGATTGGACCCTGGTGAATTCCGTACCCAGAACATTCATGAATCTTCCCTCCCAGTCGAAGGGGTTGTCTTCTCCCTTGAATTCAGAAGGAAAGAACTCCTGTAAGATAAATAGATGCACGCCTCTGCACAATATTTTATACAGGTACATGATTTGGAAAATTAGGTCAGAGGAGGGAGGGAAAATGGTGATTCATTACTGGGGTTTGAGAGAGGCAGGATTACCTCATCAGAAATTCAAAGGTAATCAGTTTTTCCCAAATGTCATGGTAATGAATCACCATTGTTAATAAATTGGGAAGTCAGTTACACCTTTGAGTAGCTGGATAAACCAGAGTTGCCTGGCATCTGTCTTCATTAGAAGAGAACCAAGGAAATGATGGACTGGTGGAGGGGGAGGGGGCCCTGGGTGGTCCAGATCGCCTTCTTCACCTGAGGGTCAAGAAACTAGACTTTATACTTAACGTCATCTTCATGGCCATGTCACCCAAAGCCAAACTCACCCAAATAAGTCTTTTAACCTGAAGTCACCCACCCGAGATCTGTCAAAGTCCCCCGATGAAAAATCAAAGGCAGCAGCAATTTATTTATTTAATGGAGGAACAACGGCAGGAAATAATTCCCGAACATGGCTCAGTGCAGGCGGAGGTCTTTATTAGTATAGATTTTTTTTCCCCATGCAAATGAAAACCAGGAGTGGAGAATGAGTTCATCCCCCTGCCACCCCCACCTCTCTGAATCTGGAGGGTTTAGCCTCAGAGCTGGTCATCTCAGAAAATCCAAGTCCAGTGGTTGAAACAAAGTGGTCAAGGGCAGAGCTCAAGGCCGTGTTTTATGGCTCAGTGAGGGATCGGGCCTCCAGCTCTAGGAGATAAATCAGCTCAAACTCCATCAGCCTTCAGGACAGACAAATCTTTGGTCATGGAGTCGTCAATAATCCAAACATAACTTGGAATGCAGTTATAACTCTTTATTGCTTTTAGGCCCACAAAAAAAAAAACTGAGACGAATTCTGATCTATATGATTTGATAATGGCATCTGACAAGTTCCTATTTATTCGAGGGGTGGGGGATAAAAATCTTTTTTGTCTGATCGTTGTGTCAAAATCCTGCAAGTCATTTTCATTTCTCTCTCTTGGGCAAGATTAAAAAGCAAACCCCCATGCATTCTGTCATACGATCCTGGTGCTGAGAGTTCGAAACATTTCAACAGTAATTTAATACAGGGGATTTGAGGAGATTGAGAGAGAGACAGAGAGAGGGAGAGAGAGAGACCGAGAGAGAGGGAGAGACATGAGTGAGCCCTGGGAGGACCACGAGGAGGGTTACCTGATAGGAGACAAGATGAATATCTAACCTGTTACTGTGTCTCATTTCCCCCACTCAGGAGGGAGCTGTGTATGACAGCTTCCACAGCCTCACCAGAGATTTCCTGCAGAAACAGGAGAAGGAGGAGGCCGGCTGGACTTCCAGACCGGGAGAGAGGGCCCGGGTCCCCTCCCTGCTCCAGCTGTTTCTACCAAGAGCACACTGCTTGATTGGTCCTGCTGCGCTCCTCTGCTCTGAGAGGCTCCAGGCAAATCCATCATTCATCCAAACACCAGCCCTCCCTTTATGATCAGGATAGGGGATGAGCCACTTCAGGTCTCCATGGCAGCTTTCACTCCACCCCCCACCCTCCCCTAGGGCGCAGGCATGCACGCGCCCACACACACGTACACACACACACGTGCGCACACACATATGCACACACAAGACTCAGCCAACTTGTTTTCTGTTTCTCATAAATCTTCATGGTTGAAAAGGATTGCTGTGTCTAAGCCCTGCTAGACATGACCCCCTTTACCATATTTGTCTCAGTGAGAAAACCATGATTATGCATTAGGCAAAGATATTTTACACAACCAGTGACTGTTGGGGAGATATGGAATCTTACTGTCGGGAATATCAGTCCCACTCCCAGAGATGGGGGCTCAGGGGGGCGCTGGGGCCACTGCACTCCTGAACCACTGGAATAAACCTCTGCAGGCTTCCTTGAGAAGACCTCTGTGCACATAAAAATGCTTACCTTACCCTCCCTCGGTTTTCTCTTCTTCCTGAGTTTCTCACACACATGCAACAATCCAACTTAAATACTTACTTAATACTTTAGGGCATTGTTTTTTGGCCTCCGAGCATCTGCTCTTCCCACACTCATTCCTTAGGATTCTCAATTTTTCTCATGGACTCACCCCTCACTGGCCTGGCATTTTGGGATGGGTGGGCCCACACCCAGGGTCCAGGAAAGGAACACATGATCCCGAACTGAGGCAGTCAGTGTGACCTGCTCGCTGGTGGGGTGATCGATTCAGGGATGAGGCTGCTGGGCTGGCTGGGAGAACAGCAGGTGCCCTCACACTGGGCTTGAGGCAGGAAGATGTCAAGTCTGGAGCTCCTGCCATCATCTCTGGAGCCAAAGAAGGGCCTGGCTCAGGTGGGTATGGAACCAACACGGAGGAGAGAGGAACTGAGAGAAGGCCAGGTTCTGGTGATGTTACCTGAGCTCCTACAGGCAGCTGCTCTAACACCTCTCTGCTCTTCCCTTTTGGCCTATGCCACTCTGAGTTAGGCGTTCTGCCCCTGACGCAAATCTCTCCCATAGCACAGAGGTGCCAATAAGTCACTGCATGATAGACAGCACCCTTGCAGAATCCCAACTTCCCCTCAAAGTTTTCACCCCCTCCTGGGTCTTTCTAGAAAGGAACTCTCCGATGTTGTTGTGTAGCTACTTTGATCCAGCCCCCACCTGGAACTCCACCATCACTCCTTCCACGGAACCAACCTCAATGCTCTTCTGGGCCCCATGCCCTCGGCTGCCCTTCAGAGACTCCCTTAGCAGATACACTTCAGCATTGCCAATTTTCCCAGGGCTCCCTGCTCGTCCGGACTGCTGGACTTACGTCTGTCCTGCAGGTAGAGAAATACCTCCCCTTCTCTGTGTCGCGCTTTTCTGGAGACGTCCCTCGACAGAGTTAGGCAAGCTTCTAGTGCTCAGCGCTTGTACACAGCACTTTGTCCCCTACCTCCTCTGACTGGGCACACACTCCCCGACGGCTAGGTCAAGTTAAAACTGCGGCTTTAGGTCCGAGTTGCATTCTAGACCCACTGCGCATCCCAGATGTGGGAGGACAGCAGGGTCCCTGGAGATCACAGGTTCTTGGTGTGACCTTATGAAATATTGGCAGATTAAACTGAAGATAACTAAGTATAACTTTGTGTCAATCTAGAAATCATTTGGGATAAGAATAGAGTATGCCCAAGTGGTAGTAGAGCCAATGTTTTAATAAAAATCATGGCAGAACATCAAAATGGGGAAAATTGGACCTGTTCATTTAATTTGCTACACACTGAATCAAAAATTGGTTATAACTGGGTTTTGACAGCTCCGCACCTTGATTCGACTTAGGGGAACCCCATGTGCTGCAGAAGGGTGACTGGGAACTTCTGGCTTAGAACACAGTGAGGGGACTGAAGTCCACCAATGTATCAACTGTACAAAGCAAGAAAAGCTAAATGAAAGAAGCAAGTTACAGAGTATGTGGAGTATAATCCCAGATTTTTAGAAAAGGAATCTTATTTGTGTGTGCATGCATGTGAGCTGGAGAAAGGGGATACCAGGAAGTACCATCCCTTGCTTCAAGGTAGTCAAATTTTTTTATTTTTTTATTGACTGATTTTTAAAGTGTACTCAACTTTGTTTTGTGTGACATAATTCTAAACATATGTGTGAATTTTCTTTTTTCTTTTTTTTTAAAGATTTTATTAATTTATTTGACAGAGAGAGACAGCCAGCAAGAGAGGGAACACAAGCAGGGGGAGTGGGAGAGGAAGAAGCAGGCTCCCAGTGGAGAAGTCTGATGTGGGGCTCGATCCCAGAACGCCAGGATCACACCCTGAGCCGAAGGCAGACTCTTAACGACTGTGCCACCCAGGCACCCCTAAACGTATGTATGAATTTTCTTAATGTTTGAAAGGGCAATAATTATAGATCCAGTGGGTTAAAATGGCCCATCAAGCTTGGGAGCTAATATTCTTTAAAGGAGAAACTTTTATAGCAAATGGAGTGGGGAGGAGGATGAACTCAGGGAGGCAGGGATACCACCTGCCCATCGGGAGGGTGGAGGGGACAACTGCGGGTCGGCAGAAGCCAGGAAAAGACCACTTGGAGCCCCAGAAGGGAGATGCCTTCCAGGGAGAGGAATCCAGGATGATCAGGGCAACCTCGAGCCTACACGCAGCTCGGCCAGGAGCCAGGGGATGATGACCCGGGGCAAGAGTAGAAAGAAGATGAAGAAATCACTTCCAGAAGAGAATGCCACCAAGCCTCCCAGCAATGCCCAAGCCATCTCAGGATTGAGCAGGGGGGAAGAAGCCCAGGGCAGCATGCCCGGAATTGGCGCCGGCCGAGCTACTCTGTGGGAAGAATTAGAATAAGGAATTTGAGTTTGCAGAAGTCAATCATTTTGTGCCACTGTGATTTCTTTGTTTCCTTTTTGTTTTGCTATAGCATCTTAGTAAAGCTCCCTTGTGACAATTCCAGCCTTCCTCAGCACTGAGCTGGGAAGCACTGGGTTTCTTTTCTTGCTGAGCAGTGTCGAGTGGGGTGGGATTTGGAGCCAAGAGACCAGAAATAAAACAGAGTCTCTTATTTGAGGCAGCCAAGTTTGGGGAGTGCGTAAGTAAGAAAGCGCCAAGTATCCACAATCGTGCCAAGGACAAGCAAGTTCAGTGGTCAAGGTCAGAGGTCTGGGGACAGGGCACAGTGGCATCAAACAGAAGCAGGTCCATCAAGAAGGAAAAGGATGGGGCAGAGAATTGTCTGCATTTGCCTCTACTGGTCACCAATCCAGTGACATGTCAGGGGTCTGAGCACCTAAAGGGGAAAGGTCATGGGGAAGGGGGGAGATGCGGCAGTAGGAAAATGTGTGTGTCTTCTTTAAAAACTGGTGCAGGGATCCTCAAACACATGGGCCCGGGTCTCCTACAGCCCAGTCTGCTGCTCCCAAAAACCTCAGATCATGGGCAGGACGCTGAGTTCCCAGTCCTGGCCTGGGACAGGGTTGGAGTCACCGAGCTAGCGTCCTCAAGCTGAATAGCAGAACTCCAAACGTCCCACGAACCCCTCCAGGAGCAGCTGTTTAGGGGAGAGGAGAGCAGGAAGAAAGCAGGGTGGGGCCCCCAACTTCAGACTCCCAGCCCATGCCTGCTAGACCATCTCCTACATTTGACCCATTTCACATTCTGGGCTTCCATGGAAGCTTTGGTTTGAACAAAGGGCCGCACCCACGCTATACAATACATTTAAAAACCTCTGCTCTGCAGTGATGGTCCCTGCAGACAAGTAAGATGGCCCAGCCCCAAGGGGCTCAGCTGACAAAGGACAGAGGATCTGGGCTGCTCCCCAGGCCTTTACCCTGGGGGGAAGGGGGGATGAAGAAACGTTCCACCAGGAGAAGGAGGGAGCCCTTCATCAAGATATCAGGAAAACATGTCTAGGTGAGAGCGGGAGGCTTGGGTTGGGAGAAGGAGCAGAAACCTCCCTAAGTTCAGGCATGCTCAGAAAGGAGTGAGTTGAGAGCAATTCAAATTTCTAGTGGGTTGAAAACCACACGGTCAGCAACCATGCCTGTGAACTCTGCCCTGCTTCGTTTTACAAGCCTTGATGTGCATGAGCCTGAGACACACTCCCAGTGAGAGAGGACCAGAGTCGGGGAATGTGGGTTCAAATCCTGATTCTGCCATCTACTGACGGTGCTACCTTAGGCAAGTCATAGCCTCTCTGAAAATGAACATAACAGCGACCATGCAGATTTTAGGTCCTCAGGGCAAAAATGGGGTCTTTTTGTTCAACAAACACTCGTGGAGCATCAGCCATGTGCCCAGAATTCTGAATTCAGCTCGGAATGTGCAGTGGCACCAGACATTTAGATTGGCTCACCAATGTCCTCCTTGACCAAGTTCTGTGAGCTCCTGGAAAGAAGGTCTGAGTCTAGCTCACCTTAGAGCCCTTGATCCCATGCGCAGTGCCTGGCTCAGAGTTAATCTTTCATAAACATCACTGAATGAGTGGGTGAGATGAGTAGATAAAAGATTAAATTACAAATGCAATCCCCCAAAATATCAACGACGCTTGTATAAGAGGGGTGGGGAATAAAGCAAGAACTTATATGGTTATAGGAGGAGAGGCATTTTTTTTTTCTGCACTGTTTCGGGGAAGTGTTTTTCACTTTCTACATCTCCTTCCTTACCTTAGCCAATCACGTCCTTCCTGGTGAAACCAAATGACAGAAGGTCTTGTTCCAGCCACAGATACCCTCAATGCTGAAAACACCCCAGAATTCCAGGACAGCAGATGAGATGCGTATCCTCAGGATACAAGAGTTGACATGCTCTGATAACGTGGATTTCCCTAATGTGGCAAGTAGGGCGGGCCACATTGACCCCATGGAGGCACCAGGGAAGCTGGTGTTTTGTTTATTTTAACTAATATGTGAGGCACTGTGGATTTTGCTTATACTATCTCTACAAGGAAATAGTATATAACGTGGACCAACTGTTTAATTCTAGACTCTGACCTTTCTTCTGCCCCCACAGAGGTTTTAAAAAAAATCATAGCCTGATTACTGAGTTAGTGACACATGTCACTTCTTTGTCTTGTTGGGGGATAGATAAGGTGAGCAGAAGAGGGTCAATAATTAGAGATGACTTTTTTTCTCTTTTTCTCCAGAAAAACTATTATCTATCACCACAGTACAACAACTGAACACCCAAATGATGGGGCATAACTCTGCCTTGCCTCCTGATAAACCTTCTAGAAAAATGCAGTCAGGATCTATGATTATGGTAGAGGGAGCCCAGCTCCCTGGTGGTCTGTGGTGTCAGGTGAGGGAACGCAATTTGGAAAGTGACAATCCAGGACACGGTGAGGGAAAAAAGAAGTCCAAGTGTCTTAGGAATCAAGACATCTGGATCTGGGTCTCGGCCCTGACATAAACTATGAGGTCTTGGGTAATATGAAACCTCTCAGTGTTACCTATAAATACAGTTGAAGTGATCCGCTCTTCCTCTTTCTCTTCTCCTTATTATCTCTTCCCTTCCCTCCTTAAATAATTCACTCCTAAACCATTAAGTTGGACTGAAAAAGGTCTGAGGTTAGCTGAATAATAGCTCCTCTGAAGGCGTCCACATCTCAAGCCCCAAAACCTCTGAATATGTTACCTTTACTATGTGGTAAAAAGGACTTCACAGATGTGATTAAATTAAGGATCATGACATGGGGAGATTATTGTGGATTATCAAGGTGGCCCAATGTAATCTCAAGGGTTCTTATAAGAGGGAGGGAGGGAGAAGGGTGAGATAGAGAAAGAGGGGATGTGAGGACAGCAGCAGAGATCAGAGAGGAGAGAAAATGCTACACTGTTGATTTCAAAAATGGAGAAAGAGACCATGAATCCAGAAATGTGTGCAACCTCCAAAAGCTAGGGGAAAAAAAAAAAAGAATTCTCCCCTAGAGTCTCCAGAAGGAACATAATCTTGTGAATCCATTTTATATTTCTGACCTCCAGAACTGTACAATAACAAATTTGTGTTCTTTTAAGTCACTAAGTGTATGGTGACTTGTTACAACAGCAAAGGAAAATTCATACAATGTCCGTGAGGGAGGGGCTTGAATAGTATGAAGAGAACATTTTCAGGGACGGAAGGTGGTTTTGGTGGTCCCACATGAAGTGTTGGAGTCTGAGAGGTTAAGGTCAGCATCCGTGCAGGGTGCTACACAGTGCAGGTGATGGAGCCCAAGTGGGGATGTGAGAGTGTCCACACCAGGGAGCAGGAGCAATAGCGACAGGAGGATGGTTACACAGAGAGGGATTTGTCAAATAAGTCAATAGTATAAAGATAATGGGAAGAGATTTCTCACATCAGAGAAGGTGCTAGATTGAAATCAGAGGTGAGCTCATGATTTCTAAAAATAAACATGTATCTATTCTCAAGTTCTGTCCACTGAGACCAGGAGGGCAGCAACACCTCAAGAAGTGTGAGCACTCTGAAAGACCCAATTGTGGCTTCTACATACCAGTTTCTACTAAAAAGAAGCTGAGTTCTTTAGAGAAACGGCTGATTGCAGGACTGGGGCAGGAAAGAACAAAATGAGCCCGAGATGTCTTTTTGTCCCAGAAAGTAAAGAATTACTCAAAGATTAATGGATTCATAAATAAAGGACACAGAAAGCAGTTTGAAGGTGCTCCCAATGGCCAAACTTAGGGTAATTTGGTCATCAATATAGATAGATCAATAGATTGACAGATCTATCAATCAAGATAGATGGATAGATACATAGATAAACATAGATCAGGTAGCTGATAGAAAGAGAGAGGATAGAAACCTATTATATGTATTATATATTACATATAGATAATCATAACCTATTCAATAAAATAAGAATCTATGAGTTCACACTCTATAAATATCTATAAATACATTAAAATTTTGATGAGAAATGGAATATGTATATATACTTAAAGTACCTCACCACAAAATGTTTATCCATTGCAAAGAGAAAAAAATGTAAAGTAGAGAAGTCTAGCAGACACTATCTTGATCAAGTGATGAAAATTAACATCATTGGTGACAGGGAAAATTAAAATTGTGTACTCTCTGATAGAATGTACTAAAAATTACCCAGCATCATTTCTGGGATACTGCTACTAAAGTTGCATAGTTGAGGACACGTCCAAACCCAAATTATTGGTCATTCTATTAAATAAATGAACCATTCTCTTCCACAGTACCAAGACTGTGAAAATCAAGGGAAGACTGAGGAACTTTTCCAAACTGAAGGAAACTAAAAAAAAAAAAAAAAAAAAAAAAAAAAAAAAAAAAAAAAAAAAAAAAAACACATGACAAGTAAATGCAACCGTGGTTCTGTGCTGAGTCCTTTTGCCATAAAGGACATTATTGGGACAATTGGCAAACTATCTCGTCTCACTGGAATGGGGCTGTGGGAATGGTAGCCTGCCATGCACTGTCATTGGCTGGGCACAGCATCGTCTCCCCACCAATGTGATGGAAGATTTCGAAGGGCAGTATTTAGAGCCTGCTGTCAATTATGCTCTGGGCAGTGGGAGATCTGAAAGGCACGTTTCCATAGCCTTCAAACAGCACCATGAAAGAACTCTTCCTCCCCACTAAAAATTACTGGAAATTTAAATCTATGTTTAAGTTAAATGTTTATTTTACCTTACTAAATTTGTTTTGAAATCCCAAGTCAAAAGCTGACTTTTAATAATAAAATATACACACTGCATACAGAAGTTCTATAGATGTCATCTGATTGGCACAATAATGGATAAAGTTAGAATTTCTTCCAGAATTTGGACCCATGAGTAAATCCAAGCATATCACCACTCATTGAGAAAAACAGGACCCAAATCTGAAATTAACATTATCCTTTCTTCATCTCTTTTACCCTTTTCCTCCTGCATCTTTGGGAACCTCCAGCTCTTACTGGTCCCACTGGTAACTTCAGATGTCATTCCAGACTTGTCCTCAGGACCAAGGTCTCCATCTGCAAGAAGTCTGCTCTGTGATCAAGACCACATACACTGCTCTGGCTTCTCTCCAGGGAGGCATGTGTCCTTGCTGAGTCTTCACCGTCGCCCACTTCAACTGTTAGATCACTAGCCAATCTCCCTACGTGTAGTCCCACTTTCCTTCCAGTCTGTTCTCCGTGTTGCAGCGGAACATCATTCTGAAGTACAAGTCTGATCACGTGACTCTCCTGCTTAACATTTGTCGGGGACTCTCTATTGCCTAAGCAAGGGTTCCTTAACCTAGCTTCGAAGATAGGGGAGCCTTGTAATTTTGTGTGCATGACACTAAGTGCGGTATTCTTAGGAGAGGGTCCATAGATGTCATCTTATTTCCAAGGGATCCATCAAGAAAAGGTTGAGAACCCCTGGAGTCAAGATAAAGCCCGAGCTCCATAGTGTGGCAGATAAAAGTCAGTAAAGGCTGGTTGCTGCTCACCCACCCCTTCGCTCTTCATACTTTTTTGCTCTAACGATTCCAGGCTACAGGTGCTTAGGATTCTCCACTTCCACCATGCTGTTTCTACGCCCCACCCCCTCACTCCCGCTGCTCTTTCTGGCTGGAATGTCCTTCCTCCTTTCTTCTCCTGGCTGCCTCTTGCTCATCCTTAAAGGCTCAGTACAGGTAGTCCCCGTCGCCCAAAGAGAGCCTTCCAGAATGCTCAGACTGGGCTAAGCACCTCCCCCGTGTTCTTCTAGAATGCCCTGTGCATGCCTTAGTGATGATGCTGACCATAATCTGTTCTAGCCATTGATTCATGCACCTGTTTCCCCACTGGGTTGGGGTGCCTTGGGGGCAGAGAACACATGCTGTTCATGTCTGCATTTCCTGGATCTCATTCAAGGCCAAGCATAGGATGGGTGTTCGAGAAACATTTATGGAACCCAGCGGAACACCACCCAGATCACTGGTCCAGCTATTGGCTCTTTCACGTCAGCATTCAACATCATACTTGCCTGGCCCCACCATTCTAGGAACTCTTCCCTCTGCCTGGCCCGGGTAAAGGGCCAGGGATGGTTTCTCAGGGTTCTGGAGGGAGATAGCCTTGCTCCACTCATGACCTTGGGTGAATTAGCTCACCTCCTCATGACCCTCCCTTTCTCCTGAAGCTAATAGTCCTGCCTGCCCTGTCCCACCCTGACAGTGCAGACAGATGGAATAATGGATCTGAAAAGCTTCGGGTTAGGGGCCCGTGCACATGTGCAACACACTCACCACTCCACACGTGCGAGGAGAGGATGAGTGTGTCTGATTCCAAGGCCAGGCACTGTGAAGATAATGCCCTTTGCTTCTGGGGTTCATATGGAACAAAGAAAGATAAAACCTGATGCCACAGGCTCAGCTCTTTAGACCTTCCCCCAACCTCCCCCAGTGTCTTGACAAAGGCGGTGGGGGGAAAACCTGCACCTTAATTTTGTCTTCTTGATCTGGCATGGGGCAAAGAGGGCTGACCTAGAAACGAGGGGCAGGGAGGGAGTACTGATAAAGAACTGCCGGATAACCAAGAGAGAAGCAAAATATGAATTTGACTTTCTGCTGGCAGCTTGCAGTAATCCCACCCCCTGGAATGTGCCTGGAGCCTCCAATTGCTGGCTTTTGGCTTAGATTAAACTTTGAGAGAGCTTGCCAAGTTTGAAACCCACCGACCCTCGTGCCGTGAATGTTTTGAGCTCAACTTGAACTTTATGAGGTGCAAGTTAATTTGCATTTGGCAAAATGCAATTTCCTGTTTCTAAGAAAAAGGGACTTTAAAGATTTATTTAAGAGACACAATGGCTTCCTGGACATCAAATAGCTCTTACAAAGCAATATTTTAATAAGTTAAGTGTAAATGAATTGAAAACACATGAATCTGATTTCCCTTGAACTACAGATGGGTTTAACAAATAGAGGGGGAGAAATGGCTTGGCACAGGGGCTTGGGGGTTTTCTCCATCCAGAAAGTTTCAGAAAGTAGATCAAGATGTTAGACAAACCCATCCCCACGTCAGGGTTCCCCAGCATGGGTTGTGTCTCTCCTGGACTCTAGCTCCGTAAACAAAGGGAAGATTCCGTATCAGCTCCTCTGGGCAAGTCCCCCTTACCTGCTTTGCTTCCTGCCTCTGCGCTGCTAAATCTTCTTCCCTCTGCCTCTTTCTCCTCCCTCCCTCAGAAATGCCAGACTATGGTTTCCTCTTGCTTTCCCCAAAGGCTCCTGCTTGGGCTCTGCCGCTGAGACAATACAGACCCTGAGGCTCTGGGGGGGTGGGGGGAGCATGGTGCCCAGCCCTTCTCTCCGGTCTTGGCTGCTCCTGTTTGAAGAGGTCCCCTGTCCAGGACGTCACTCCACTCTGGAGGACCCTGGAGACACCCCAGTCACCGGGCCTCCCCTCCATGTCACCCTGACCACTCTGTAAGACAAAGCCCTCCACTGGACTTGAGGCTGCTAGCAACCCCCCTCTACTGGATGGGGTTCTTTTTGTGGGACTGATAGGTATATAGGGACACACCATGCAGGCTGGAAAGACAGCTGCAGGGCAGCATATGGAGGGTGGAAGTTAACCTACCAGGAAGTGGGGAAGGCATTCCTGGGGTAGCAGGAAAAGGCAGTGGTCCTCAGACGGGAAACCAGATGATAAGAACAAGCCCTAAGTCAGCCCTTAGGAATCAGCCTCTCTTTCTTGGCCTGGTGTAGCAGGGCCTTGCATGTGTTCCTGGATGGTGGGCAGAAATCTCTAGACTTGATAACAAGTTGCAGAGGAGTGGTGAACCAGATGACCCAGATGCTTGGTTCTATCTGGAATTATGTCCCCATTGCTGTCCCCCATGACTTACAGCAGAATGACCAAATGAAGAGCAAGCCAGTCCCCCCTTTCCTGCCCCCTGGCCTAGAAGAGAGAAGCTGGAACAGACAGACAGCTCTGCCCTACACAAAGGGGGATGGCAAAGGGGACACAATATCACAGAATCCTGTCCCTAGTAAGTAACAGCATTCCCCAAGGCCTTCAAGACCCCAAACAAAGGCTGAGCCCCCTGTAAATGGTGACGGTTGTTTTCATTAAGGAGGGTGGCACTTCCTTACAAGGGCAGGAGTTAAGGATTCTAGAAGGATCCATTGCCCTATTTACTTCTTCAACAAAATCCTACTGTCATCCTTCGCCATAGGACCACACTAGGCTGTGCTGGTGAGGGGCTGAGGTGCTTTGGATTCAAAGGAGTACTGGAGTGTGTGTGTCCAGACCCCAGAAGAACTTGTGGCCCGCTCAGGCATGTGGGAGCAGGACACCCACAGAGCAAGAGAACAGGAACTGGAGCCAAGAGGGAGGACCCACAGCAAAGGAATGACAGGGACCCCACAGGAGGCTGAGGTTAGGGGCCGGTACTCCCCAAAGGAGGCAGGACACAACATGGGCTTTGAAAGAGACTAGTGTTTAGAGGCCTCGTGCTTCCTTTCTTGATCTGTGGCCTCACCTCTGGCCTCACTGGATTGGTAAGCAAAGTCCTCTATCCAAATTGTCATTGAGCAGTGAGGTCCTTTGAGATTGCCTTAAATGTGTGGCCCAGAAGAACGTGAGGGTGTCAGCATACAGAGGTCTGCTTTCCAGTACCAACTCTGACATTCACTAACTGCATCGCCGTGGCAAAGTCATTTCTCCTCTCTGTGCCTCAGTTTCCCCATTCGTAAAATGGGGCTAATCCTATACCTGACAGAGGTATTAAACAAACAACTGTATGTAAAGTGCTCCTGGAAAGAGCTTGGCAGAGAGATGAGTGGCCCATAAAGTCATAGTAGGCTTACTATGTAAGCCTACTTACATAGTAAGTAGGCCAAATGCAGATTTACTTCATTGAACCCGCTGTGCATCTCTCCTTCAGTCTGTCTGTCCGACTGTTTGTCTCTCTCTGTCTCACACACACACACACACACACACACACACACACACACACACACACAGGCAAACACAGCCACATACCTTACAAACACAACTACATCCCTGTATTGGTTTTCTATTTTTCATAGCTAATTACCACAGAGCTGATGGCTTAAATCATCCCACATTTGTTAGATGACAGTTCGTGGGTCAGCAGACTGGGACGGCACGGCTGGAGACGCCACAAGGCTAAATCTGTGTGTCAGCGAACCAAGTTCCCATCCGAGGCTCTGGAGGACTGTCCGAGCTCATGCAGGTCGTTGGCAGAGTTTAGGTGGTTGCAGTTGTGAGCCTGGGTCTGTGTTTCCTTGCTGGCTGTCCGCTGGGGGCTGCTCCTAGCTCTGGAAGCTGCCTGCATTCCCTGCCACCTGTCCCCTCCATCTTCGAACCAGCAGTGAAGTACTTCTGAGTACCCTTGGGCTCCTCCAGCTCTGGCCTCAGGCCTACGTTGAAAGGGCCATGCGATCAGGTCAGGCCTACCCAAATAATCTCCCTACTTTAAGGTCAACTGAACTGGGACCTTGATGACTCTTGCAAAATCTCTTCACAGCAGGATCTAGATTAGTGTTCTGTTGAAAACCTGGGAGAAGTCGTATGTATACCAGGCGTCAAGGATCTTGGGGCCGATCTAAAATTCTGCCTGCCACACTCCTCAAAAAGTAGATGAAAAGGAGGAAGAGGAAAGAAGAAGGGAAGGAGGGGAGGCAGGGAAGGAAGGAAGGAAGGAAGGAAGGAAGGAAGGAAGGAAGGAAGGAAGGAGTGAGGGAAGGAGGGAGGGAGGCCCCCTGCTGATTTGACGTAGGGCTTCCAAATATTCACACCCTCTGACGGAGGATTTCATGCTGGCGAAGCTGAACTAAAGAAAGAATCTGAAATGCAGGGGAAAAGAGTCTTATAAATGAAGATGTTCATTGTAGAATTGTTTATAACCATGAAGAAATAGAAGTAACATAAATGTCAACAATAGATTATAGGTGAAAACATCTATAGTAAAAGTTAAATAATGGAATGGAATGGAGCGATTTTAAATGATGTTTAAAAAGGTTACTTATGGACCAGTTAATGTGTAATGTGATAACACTTATTAAATATATAAAATACTGTATTTAGTATAAGTTTGACTATGCCATTCTTATATATGTACAGATATGCTACAGATATGCATATCTGTATATGCAAATAGCTAGCTACATATGGATAGAGATCCATATAGACAGGAGGAGAAGGGAACATATCACTATGTTAATGGAGATTATGTTTGGGTACTAGAAAGACTGACAATTTTTAATGAGATTGTTTTTTAATTGTGGTACAATAAACAAAACATAAAATTTACCATTTGACCATTTTCAGTGTACAGTTAGTGGAATCAAGTACAATTCACACTGTTGTTCAACCATCACCACCATCATGGATAGAACCTTCCAGAACTTTCCAACTCCCCAAACTGTCAGTCTATACATCAAGTGATAACTTCCCCTTGCCCCCTCCCGCAGTCCCTGGCCACCATCATTCCATTTTCTGTGTCTATGAATGTGACACGTTAGGGACCTCATGTGAGTGGGATCGTGCAGTATTTGTTCTTTCTGGTCTGGCTTATTTCAGTCAGCAGGATGTCTTCGAGGTCAAGCCACAGTGCAGCATGTGCTGTTGCAAAGGCTGTCTTTTTAATCAACATGACTCAGGCTTTTCCAAGCCCTCTACTCAACAAGGCCTCAACCCTGGTCTTCATCCTTGCTGGGCCCACATCACCTCATCCTAGCAAGTGTCCTGCAACTCACTGGCCTGTTGTCAGCAAGAATCCTGTTAAGTCCGTTTAGCAAGAAGCCCCCTACCCTTGATGTCTCCTCTTGGTACTTTCCCAGCCACTTACCCCCTTGCTCTGCTCCCTGGCTGCAAATCCCTAGCCGTCTTTGTTGTATTTGGAATCAAGTCCACTCTCTCTCCCCTCTAGGGATAGTCTTGACACCAACTGCAATGGTCCTGAAAAAGTCTCTTGTACTGCTTTAATAAGGGTCAGAATAATTTTTTCTTTTAACAGTCAAAATTTCATTCCTTTTTAAGGCGGAATAATATTCCATCATATATATATATGTGTGTGTGTGTGTATATATATATATATACACATCACATTTTGTTTATGCCTATCATATCTATATCTATCATATATATATATCACATTTTGTTTATGCCTCCGTCCATTGAGGACATTTGGACTGTTCCTACCTTTTGGCTCTTTTTTTTAAGAGAGAGAGTATGTGGATGGGGGGTGGGAGAGACAGAGGGAGAGAGAGAGAGAGAGAATCTCAATTCCACGATCAATCCCATGACCCTGAGATCATGGACCTGGGCCAAAACCCGGAGTTGGACGCTCAGCCGACTGAGCCGCCCAGGTGCCCCTACCTTTCAGCTCTTGGGAGCAACGTTGGTATGAAGATGGGTGTGCCAAATACCTGTTCGACTCCCTGCTTTCGGTTCCTGTGGGTACCTACCCAGAAGTACAATTCCTGGATCATATGGGAATTCCGTGTTGAATTTTTCCAGAGAAAAATGATGGAATGTGCCCTATTGCACATCCCCAGCAGCACAGCATCAGAGTCCCAATTTTTCCACATCCTCCCCAACACTTCATATTATTATTGTCTCCTTTTTTGAAAAGAGCCATGCTGAGGGCTGTGGAGAGTAGTATCACCCTGTAGCTTTGATTTGCATTTCCCTAAAAGTTACTCATGTGGAACATGTTTTCACATACTTCTGGGCCCTCTGAGTATCTCCTTTGGAGAAATACCTATTCAAACTTTTTAAAAAGATTTTAAAAATCTTTTTTGCAGCCAAGTTCTCTTAACCCATTTTTTAAAAGATTTATTTATTTATTTTAGCAGGGGAGGGGCAGAGGGAGAGGGAGGGAGAGAATATCAAACAGACTCCATGCTGAGCACGGAGCCCAATGCAGGGCTTGAAGTCACGACCTTAAGACCGTGACCTGAGCCAAAATCAAGAGTCAGATGCTTAACTGACTGTGCCACCCGGGTGCCCTTCTTTTGCCCATTTTTAATGGGGTTGTTTGGTTTTTGTTGTGATTGTTCTGAGTTCTAGCAGTTCTTAAATGTACTCTGAATATCAATCCCTTGTCCGATAGCTTGCAAACATTTTCTCCAGCTCACAGGGTTGACTTCTTGCCCTGCTGTTGACGTGCTCTGGCACATACAAAATAATTGTGTGCATGTGTATTCCAAAGTTGCTACAATAAACTTGCACCATTTTCAAAACAGAGGGGAAAACTTTAAAAACTCCAAATGATGTTTATGAAAAGTATTTAATAATATGAAGTAATATAGTTGTAATATCGTCTAGCTAATTCAAACACAAGAAACTCAGTTATAAATACAGTCAGATATCAATAATGGAAAAAAAATACAAGCCCTGTACAAAAAGATCCGAAAACAAAACAATTTTGCTGTTTTCTCCAGGTGGTGAGATTATGCATGAAAGGTTTACTCTTTTTATTTTTCTGTGTTTTCTAACTTCCTATCATAAATATGCATCACTTTTAAACACAGAAGAAGAAAAAATGACATTTAAGAGGGAGGGGGAAAAACCATCCAGACTCTCAAGCATCAAATAAACCTTTCAAAAGTACAGAGGAGAGTAAAAATGTGCTTTAGTCCCTTCCCCTGTCTTTAGGGTCTCTCTGCTGGGTTTTGTTTTGGTTTGGTTTAGTTTTGGTTTTTGGCTTTTTGGTTCTTTGATTCTCTGGGTTCCGGGGGGATCTGGGGGGAAATTGCAGCCAAGTTCTCTTAACCAGGCAACAGGTAGGAGTCAGGGTGGGGAGCTTCTAAATGCCCATCTCCCTTAGAGGCTGGGGCTTCAACACGCATTTCCAGCTCCCGAGCTTGCAAGGAAGAATGGAGAGCAAATTCTTGCAAAAGATGAAAGTTTTCAGCTCCATTTCTGAAGACATTGTGACTGAAAACTGCTTCTGCCTTTACATAATAGAGAATTTGCAGAAGACACACATTTTCTTTTGGTGAGTTTTGCATTCACTCACCTCAAGATATAAAACTCAGCAAACACTTGCACACACTAATCTCCAGAGGAAAGAGCCGAAACAGCCAACCATCTTAAAGAAAGAACTGTAGGGGCGCCTGGGTGGCTTAGTCGTTAAGCATCTGCCTTTGGCCCAGGGCCTGATCGCAGAGTCCTGGGATCGAGCCCCACATCAGGCTCCCTGCTCTGTTGGGAGCCTGCTTCTTCCTCTCCCACTCCCCCTGCTTGTGTTCCCTCTCCCGCTGGCTGTTTCTCTCTCTCTGTCAAATAATCTTTAAAAAAAAAAAAAAAGCTGTAAACCAACAGGGTCTTAATTCACGATTCCATTCTCTCTCCTGCCCCTGCTCTGGGGTGCATATCTACCCAGCTAAGGTAGCTACCTACCCATCTCAGGTGTGTGTGCGCATGTGCTCTTTGCTCTGGGACGTCGTGTGCTCTTTATGGAGTCAGAGCAGGCTGGCGGCTGTATTCGACTCCTGGGCTACAGACTTCCTTGAAGGCAGGAGCAGTGTTTTTTAAACCGGCTGGTACAGGTTACAGTGTTAGGCCAGAACAGTGCCCCAGCTCAGCCACCATCTGGTTGTGCGACCCTGAGAAATGCACTTCATTTTTCTGTGGTTCAGTTTTCCACAGAGGAATCCAGAAGCACCATTCCTCCCTCATGTGAGTGCCCCGCCGACTCTCGCTTCCTTCAGTTCCCAGCCCTCAAAGCCACCTCACGTCTACCAAGACTTCCGGAACAAGCACGCCCCGCCCAGCCTCACTGATCGTCAGGGCACCAGCACTTCCGGACATTACATATTCCTTTGCTTCCTTATTCCTGTTCCGTCTCTCCTACCGAAGGTAAGTTCCAGGGGAACAGGTCTTTGCTTTGTTTATGTCCACTCCCTAGTAGCTAGCACCGTACGTGGCACATGGTAGGTGTTTGGTAAGTGTTTATTGCATGATTTCATGAATCAATCAATCATTCAACAAATCAATCATGAAAATAAGTCAGCTTCCAGCTCTTCTAAGGATAACAGGAGGTTGTTTTTGTAAACTCCGACATTCTTTATCATTTTCAGATGTTGACCATCTTTGTAGGCCCCCAGCGTTGACCTCAGTACTTTACATATAATTGGTGATTAATAAATCCAGTGAATGAATGAATAAAATCAAGCGTAATGAATTTATAGTCAGTCAACATTCAATCGTCCGCATTAATAAATGGGAGGCAGGCAACGGATAATCTGAAGCAGAAGCTAATCTGAAGATCATTGCCGTTGGCTGGAATGTGTAGCATAGTATCCGTAGCTTGATCCCTCAGTAATGACCATCAGTCTGGGAGCCAGGGACAGCTCGCGAGCTCAGCATACCTGATATCTCACTCCTCAGGCGTCTGAAGTCCCCTTTGCCGTGTGTTCCAACAAATGCATTCCTTTCCTGCCGCCTTTTGAATCCCAGCCTGGCCTGAGTGGCTCCATCCCGTCCCTTCAGCTCTGATTTACAGGACCTTTTCTCAAGGCCAGAGGCATCCGCAGGCGGCCAGAGCTGGGGCAGGCTCTGAGCGCGACGTTCTCCTGATGGGAAAGGCTGCAGGAGCACATACTGAGAGGCAGAACGGTATGTTCCCTTCAGCAAGACCGTGGCTTTTCCCCAGGATCTTGAAGGTCTCCAGCAGAGCAGAAAACTTCCAAGAACTATCTGCTTTCTTCTTCTTTGACTGATCATAAGTGCGGCCGACAGGTGTCGTTTATTTCTAGAGCCTGGTTTTGCCGTGCCCGTGAAGTATCTCATTTAAAAGCTCAGCACCGCCCTCTGAGAGCAGGAGAGAGATTCTCTCTCCTCTTGCAAATGAGGAAGGGAGGTTCGGGAAGGTGAGGGTCCCCCCAGGTTTGCACAGCTGATAGGTGAACTAGGATTAGCCCCCTTTGCCACCCCTGCCCCTCACATAGCATCTCGATAGTCAAATCTTACTTTTATATTTAAATTTTTTTAATTTAAATTTAATTTAACTAACATATAGTGTATTATTAGTTTCAGAGGTAGAATTTAGTGATTCATCAGTTGTAATAACACCCAGTGCTCTTTACATCACGTGTCTCCTTAATGTCCGTCATCCAGTTACCCCATCCCCCCATGACCCCTCCCCTCCAGCAACCCTCAGTTTGTTTCCTGTGAGTTAAGAGTCTCTTATGGTTTGTCTCCCTCTGTGTTTTCATCTTAATTTATTTTTCCTTCCTTTCCTTCCTTTAAATAGGCGCTTTCCCCTAAATCCACTGAATTCTTAAAGCTGGTTTTATTAGCACTTAGGAGCATGTTTCCAATGTAGCAGTGAAGACCAAAGAGAAAATGGGATTCTCTATATCAAAATTTGGTAGAAAATTAATAGGCAGACTTGCCACTCTGTGTTTTGCTCAGGATGTGAGCAATGCGGGTTTGTGCACCTGATCAGTAAATTCTTATTGAGTGCCTGCCCTATGCCCAGCACTGGGGACACAGCAGTGAACGAAACGGATTCATCACCACCCACATGGGTCTTATGTTCCATTTGGGGGGACACAGAAAATAGAAGCAGTGGTTAGGAAAATATGGAGCAGATTATTGGGAAATATGAAAAATAAAGTGCAGAAGGCAAATGGGGAGCACAGTGTTGGTTGAAATATTCGAAGAAGGACTTGTTGATAAGGTGGTATTGGAGAAGAGATCTGAAATAAGTGAGGGAAAGAGCCATATAGATATTGGGGGGAAAAATAGTCCAGGTAAAGACAATGGCAGGCTCAAGGTCCTGGGGCAGAAATGGGCCAGAGTGTTGGAGAAAGAATGACAAGGCCATTGTGGCTAGAGAAGAGCAGGAGAGGGATGAGGTCTGAGAGCTTAAGACCAGAGGGTTACATCATATTGGGCAGGGTCCATGGAGAGCATTCAGTGTGTCCGTGAACTAGGCTGAGAAAGGAATCATAACGGCACTTTCATATCCAACATTCCATGCTTATTGTCTCACCAAAGACGACCCCATGTTTGAATGTTCTTATTCAAGCTAAGCCACTATAACCCTCACCCTAATAGGTCTTTCAAAAATAAGCTTTGACTTGTTGGTATGTGTTTAAACTATATTTACTGTATACGGCATTAGAAAAATGTGCACCAATTACTATAACTCAATTTTGTTTTCTAATGGCTTGATAACCATGTCCCGATCTAAGTGGCACTACAGACTGAATGTTTGTGTCCTCCTAAAATCCCTATGTTGAACCCTAATTCCCACTGTGGTGGTATTTAGAGATGAGACCTTCGAGAGGTGATTAGGTCATGGGGGTGGGGTCCTCAGGTTGGAATTAGGGCCTCTAGAAGAAGAGAAAAGGAAAGATTTCTCCCCCCCCCCACCTCTCTCTCTCCATGGCCTGCACCAAGGGAAGACCATGGGAGAACACACAAAATCTGAAATCCAGGAAGAGAGCCTTCAACAGAACGTTCGTCCAGTGACCAAAACTGTGAGAAAACAAATTTCGGGAATCCAAACCTCTCCATCTATGGAATTTCTTTTACAGCAGCCTGAGCAGACTAAGACAATTGGTTTCCTTTGAAATTCTGTGAATTTTATTTCATGTGTTTCAAAACATCCTGAGATGGGATCTAGGGGCTTCACTGTACTTCCAGAGAGTTCCAGGGCACAATAAAGCTGAAGAACCCCCGCCATGAGGTCTTTTGAGTCATCATGAGAAAAGGCATTTTTATTACAGTTGGGAAAGGGGCCCCCACAGGGATAGGCGGCATGGATTTGGTAACAGGATCAGCGTGACTCCCAAGTTGAGAGTATATTTTGAGCCCAAGCAAGACGACCAGTTAGCAAACTCCTGCAATCATCCAAGCAACGGATGATGGTGGGCTTAGCTTAGGGTGGTATTTTTATTTTTCCCAGATCCAATAGAAACTACTGAATGAAGGGTGACAAGGCCATGGGTGAGAAGTCACCGAGAGATGGAAGCCTGTAGAGGTCACTGAAAGGTGACTGCAGAGGGAGCCGGGAAGGAGACAGCAGAGTAGCTGGGTACTTATTTCTATAAATGGCCATCCCTTCATCATTAGAACATTATAAAATCCATTTACGGGGCAGCCCAGCGCAGGCAAATGAGACAGGAGAATTAGCAGTAATTAATCCCAATTAAATCCAGCCTGAGTAGCTGGGCACACCCCTCCCCAACTCCCCACCCCCTCTCCTCCTGCTCCCCGAACCCCACCCATCACAGGAGGCCAACCCTTCCAGATAGGATCAGGCTCTTTTAAACCAATTCAACATGTACAGACCAGCAGCACACTCAGCGAGGGCCAGCTGAGAATCTACCAGGGGTCCCGCTCCAGGAGGAAAGCGAGGCATACCCGCAACCAGCTAAAGGCATAGTGTGGAAATAAGTGCCAAGTGGACAGGAAAAACTCCAAGAGTTTCGGGGAGGAGGTAGGAGGAGGGGGAAGCATGGTTGGGCAGGGCCACCTAGGGTGTTCACCCCCAGCAGGGGCTCTGATTCATCCTGGAGGCTTGAACCATCTGGGAGCTTCCTTCAAGCAAGGAAAGCATCTCTCTCATCTCTGTAGCTCCCATGCCTGGCTTGCACCTGCTGCCCGGTGGGTGCAGGATGTGGGAGACGGCAGAGCTTCCTGGCGGGAGTAACGGTGAGACCACAGAGAGTGAAGGACACAGGGACATTCAGATGACCAGGCTGCTGCCTATGAGGTTTATGTCAGCAGTTTCTAGCCTATGGCCCAAATCCAGTCTGTTGTCTGCCATACAGCCCACAAACGAAGAATGGGTTTTACATTTTTATATGCTGGGGAAAAAATCAAAAGATTCATCTTAATTATTTTCATTTTAATTTTGAAGTTGCAATTCAGTGTCTATAACATTTTATTGGAACATAGCCATGCCCATTCATTTATATATTGTCTGCGGTTGCTTTGGTGTTACAATGGCAGAATTGAGTAGTTGTGACAGAGACCATCTGGCCCACAAGGCAGAGATATTTACAATCTGGCCCTTTACAGAAAATGTCGGCCAACCCCTGGTGTGTGTGAATGGCTCTCCTTAGAATTGTGCAGTGCACAACCTATACCATCAAACACGGCAGCCTTGGCCTAAGATTGTAGTCCTGGCTCCTGGTTGGTAGCCACATTACGCTCCTATTGCTTAGGCCAATACCTATCAGTCCGCCTCAGTTGCAAGCCTCCTTTCTCATCTGGTATTTTGGACACACGGCTCAAACTGCCAAGAACCTTCCTATAGGTCATCACGGCAGGGACTCCGGCTCATCATTCAGACATCAGTTCTGATACTTTCTTGAAAGCTTTCCTTCACCATTCACTCCGAGTCCTGACTTAACCCTCTTCCCACCATTTCCTGTTATCTGAAATGACCGTGTGTGTGCATTTGTGAACTTGCTGTGGCCATACTCCCCACTGATTTCCAAGCTCCAGCAGAGGAAACACTGGGTCTTGTCTCTGCCGTGCCTCCAGGGCCTAGAACAGCACCCCCCACCCCCCACCCCCTGCCACGCAGGAGCCCAGTCGATATTTCTCAAACAAATTCTAGAATTCTGTGCTGCTAGAAAAACTTTAAAAGACCCATGGATAAGGGAGAGTTTGTTATGTTATTCTCTCTATTTTTACACGTGTTTGAAATTTTTCTTAAAAAATAAGTTTGTTCTTTTTTTTAAATTCCGTCCATAGCCAACCTACTATTCGGGTGTAAAAGCAAAATAAAGCCATTTCAAGCAAAAAACAAACAAACAAAAGCCAGGAGTAGCTACCAGGGCAAATCGCAGACTTGCTCCACATCTGCTGTCCTGTGTCTTCTGCCAGAACCTGAAGCTAGGTTTAGAAATGAAGATCATAGGGGTGCCTGGGTGGCACAGCAGTTAAGCATCTGCCTTCGGCTCAGGGGGTGATCCCGGTGTTATGGGATCGAGCCCCACATCAGGCTCCTCTGCTGTGAGCCTGCTTCTTCCTCTCCCACTCCCCCTGCTTGTGTTCCCTCTCTCACTGGCTGTCTCTATCTCTGTCAAATAAATAAAAAAAAATCTTTATTAAAAAAAAAAAGAAATGAAGATCATATCACGGAAAAGAAGTGTGATAGGCGGGACTCTTTCAATGACAAGTGTCAAAACATAAATTTAGACTCATTGGAAAAGAACAAAACAAAATGTATGGCTCCCAAATCTGAAAAATCCAAGGGGTAAGCTGCCTTCAGGTACAGTGGGATCCAGGCCAATTGAAACACGGTCTCCAGGCCATGGCCTCTCTCAGAACTGCTTCGCTGGCCTTGCTTCCCCCTCAGAAGGGCTCTGCACTGCTGGAGGCTCTCTTGGCCCTAGAGGGATGCGCCCTACAATTCATGCTAGGACAGTCAGAAAGCTCTGAGGACTCTGGCCTGGCGTGGGTCACATGCCCTTCTGGCACCGATCACTCGGGCCAAGAAGGTGGAGTCCTCTGGCTGGCCCGAGTGGCAGCTATAGTCTCCCCAATCCAAAACCTATGAACTGAGCAGGAATATTGTGGAACCGTAGAAGGAGTTTTCCCCCAAAGAAAGAGATGCTGGGCCACACACTGGACACTGGAATGGGGCTTGGGGCTGGGACTTGGCTTCTGACAGCAGACCAGAGAGGGACAGAGATCAGGAAACTGGCTCTTGGGACAGAGCCTGGCAAGGAGAGTCTCATCCAAAGAGTATAGAGCTCCAACATGTCCTTCAGTCAATCCTGGATGTTATTGGGTGACTCGGGCCAAAAACAAGGTCACTCTACCACTCAGAACCAAGAGAAATTCAGTCCCAGAAATGAGCCAGCACCAGTGGTTCCGTGGGGAAGGCAGGAGCTTTGACTCAGGTCAGCTCCAGTGCCCGGGGACTGTCTGCTGTGTCATCAAGTCCAGGGCTGCAGGGGCATTGATGGAAGGGTCAGACAGGTGACCAGCATGGGCTCCTTTTCGCCTGCCTGGGTTCAGGACCTGGAAGTCAGCTGCCGCAGTCCTCAGGGCATTCTGCAGTGTGTCCCTGGGGACAGTCGAGGCAGGAGAGAGGGGAGCCCGAGACGAATGGGTGCGGTCAGAAAGGACGTGGCCAGGGGCCTCGAAACAAAAAGAGAAAGCCACAGAAACCTTAAGAAAGGAGGAAATTAGGGCTCAGAATGACCCCCGTCCCGCCTCCCCTCTCGTGATTAGCTTTACCCTCGAGGGAAGAGGAGGCATCTTCCACACAAAGAGGCGCAGGAAAGGGAGGGCGTGAGCCTCGTGGGGTGGCCGTGTGGGGTAAGGGACAGAGGTCATGGAAAGCCGCCAGCACAACGCCTGGCACAGAGGACGCATTCAACAAATGTTTATTTTCCAGTGGTTACAATACAAGCCGATGAATTCATCCACAGATCGCTACCCAGCACCCTCAAAATGACACATCCCTCTTACTTATACAGAGACGAGGTCCTCTTATTATTTTTCTAGTTAACCAAAAAAAATCCAATTTAAGCAAACTCTCCATCAGCCTCTTGTTGCTTCCTGTGCAAACGGCTTCCTTAATTAAAAGATCTTAATCACAGCACAGCTTTTCCCGCGGAACTTCCCAAGAGGCGGCAGCATCGGCCATGGTGGGTCCCCTCAGCCTTTGGACTTGCTTACGATGGAGGCTCCTTCGTACACCAACACGTCGCTTGGTTGATGATTGCATCGGTGAGTAAGCTGTGGGCTTCCACCCGGGGGCTCCCTCACATCGTGCTCCTCTAAGCTTTGTCTGTTGCCTCCTTCTAGATTTGGACAGCCCCCAATGTCCCTCCTCCAAGAAGCTTCGATCATGGTGATGGTGATGGTGATGATGATGAAAATGATGTCTGTCAGGACCTCCCACCATGTGTGAAACTCCCTCCAACCCCCAGCCTCTAAGGACCTCATAAGCATGTACACTGAGCCCCAGCTGGCCTGTGACTGCATAGCAGCTCCCAGAGAGCCCCAGCACCATGAATCTGTCTGCATGTGCCTCCCCACCAGGTCACTGAATCACCAGGTAGCCACTGGGTTGGCTTTCCATGGGGCCATATTGGAACAGAGTTTGTATTCCAGTCTTGCTCCACATACTTTAGACCACAGGAGTGGCTGGATCCAGTTTATAAAAAGGGAGAGTTTGGTCCCGATGTCCAAGAGAAATGTAGATAGATAACTAATTTGGGAAGTCTGAGGCAAGGGTCAAAACTGAAGTCAGGGAGCCAATGGTTGAGCTCCAGAGATGAGGCAGGTGGGCAGGACCTTTAGCCATTTCTGGGAAGGCTAGCTGGGATTTACACATCCTCTTTGGGACTGATATGAATGGTGAATGGGCTGCCAGGGAGTGAGTCAGGGGAGATGGGGAAGGAGAGGGCAATATATATATATATATATATATTGACAGAGAGAGACAGCGAGAGAGGGAACACAAGCCAGGGGAGCAGCAGGCAGAAGGAGAAGCAGGCTTCCCGCTGAGCAGGGAGACCGATGCGGGGCTCGATCCCAGGACCCTGGGATAGTGACCTGAGCCAAAGGCAGACACTTAACGACTGAGCCACCCACACACCCCAGAGGGCAATATTTTTGACTTAAAAAGGACCATAGAGCTCTTCCACTCCAGGATTTTTAGTATAGTTTTTGAGTTGCAGGAACAACTTCAAATAAAATATTATGCAAACGCCCCCAACAGATGTCCTCTGGCCTCCTTCATCAGCTAGTTCAGAAAGGCCTTGCCTAACTTACAGAAATTGTCATTGTATTGGCAGTTCCGTATGGTCCGATCCAATAGAAATGCCTGAGGATAAATTTCTCTCGAGTGTTGCCAGCTCTGGCAACCTCGCTGTTCACTTTTACTTCAAACCTAAGGAAGCAAAAGGTTTGCGCTGAATCTGCCGTCCTCCTTCTGTGAGCATCAGATGAATTTCCAGCCTTGGTTTGGATGGTGGTTTCCTGGTCATGGCTAGAACATGATAGAAGGAGCAAACAAGAACTGCACCTAAAGGACCATGAACAGGTGCTCCATGCGTCCACATTGCCCCAGGGACAAATGAGGGGCTGTCTGTAATCACGCTGCTGCTTCTTCCCCATGTGGAACTGTTTTCATTCGATGAAATCTGCAAGTGAATGTTTCATAACCTGAGGAGTGACCTCCACAGAGTCACGGGCAAACAGTGATGATATTTTATGTATCTTTATTACAAACTTCCATCACTCATTACAACAAGTAATAAACACCCATTATGTAATACACAGAAACACAGATGGAAAAAAAGAAAAAGATGTGTTTTCATCACCAGCAATCCTATTCCTGAGACACCGCCATTGTTAACAATTTGGTACATTTCCTTCTGATCTTTTTCCAAAGAAGTAGAAATACTCTGTAAATGTAAGTGAACATTTAATGATATGCATTTTTAAGAAGAGTAGGATTACAAATATTTATTTTTTTTAAAGATTTTGTTTATTTATTCATTCAACAGAGATAGAGACAGCCAGGGAGAGAGGGAACACAAGCAGGGGGAGTGGGAGAGGAAGAAGCAGGCTCCCAGCAGAGGAGCCTGATGTGGGGCTTGATCCCATAACGCCGGATCATGCCCTGAGCCGAAGGCAGACGCTTAACCGCTGTGCCACCCAGGTGCCCCTACACATATTTATTGATTGTAACTCATGCTTTTGCTCAATAACATATTCTCATCGTGTGTTTGTGTCAGACAATATGTCTCTACGTGGATACTCTCAATTACCACGCAGGTGATTCATTGTGTGGAATGAGTGAGAAACTATTTAGCTGGATACTAATTGTTGTACAGTTAGGGTTTTTTTTCATTTTCTATTGTAAACATCATCCTGATAAAGGTCTTTGCTCTTTTGCCCAATTATTTCCTCAGAAAGGTACACGTGTTGGATGGTACATACTAAGTGGATACTGTTGGTTGACTGACCAAACCCCTATCGACAGCCCCGATTCCTAGTCACACTGAGTATTGACCATGGCTTTTCTTTTCTGTATTCTGGTGACATCAGGGGTCTTCCCACCTTTGCAGTGACTGCCCCTCCCAGGGTTAACCAATTTCTAGCGATAATCAAGGACTCACCCTTTCCAAATAGGAATCAACCAATTCAGAGCCCACACCCCAAACCCCACCTAGAGAGTCTCTCACGCTCTGATCGACGGCTTGCTGCCCTAAGTACCCCAGGGCCAGGTTCCCAGCAACTAGGGACAGTCCCTACACCCCAGAGCCCACTGAGATTATTTCAACTAGCCAATCCTAATTCCGTTAATCCCGCCTCGCCTGTTTGTTCCCGGGGAAATCACAAGAAAGGCTCTTGCACGCGTTTTCCCCTTGGTCCCTCTGCCCCCCGACCAGCACTGGTGCTTCCCTGAGTGCCCCCTTCTCTTGGAAACTGTGGGTAACAATGTTTTCAATGGCAGTCATCTCCTGCGCCTGTTCACCTTACTGTACCGCAAATTTTCTATTAATATACTTCATTTTAAAGCACACGGCAGGGGGCACACAGGCCTGCCCATCTGTCTCCTCTGTGACTGGCACAGAGCCAGCCGGCAGAAGGCCCTTTGGTGTGCTGTGGGTTTCAGGGTGACTCCACTGTAGTGCCAGGGGAAGGGCTTGGGTCCAGGGTTGACCACTACCAGAACAGGCTCCTCGACAGCTCCCTGTTCAGCTGCATGCTCGTCGGCCCCTCCCTCAAAGGGAGCCGTGGGGCATCCTCTTCTGCCTCACCTTCCCAGCTGGCCCCCCAGAAGCAAGTGTGAACTCCGGTGGGCAGGCTTCTTGAGCCTTCTCCTTGCTGCAGTTCCAAAGGCGTGGCTTGGATACACGGGCACGAACAGAAGTCAAAACGTGAAGGGATCGAAAAGAACACATTAGACCTGGCGCCTGGGTGGCTCAGTCGGTTAAGTGTCTGTCTTCAGCTCAGGTCATGATCTTAGGGTCCTGGGATCGAGTCCCACATTGGGCTCCCTGCTCACTGGGGAGCCTGCTTCTCCTTCTCCCTCTGCCTGCCGCTCCCCCTGCTTGTGCTCTCTCTCTCTGTCGAATGAATGAATGAATGAATGAACACATAGACCAAACTAGTCAGTACTATTGAAATAAGTACAGAAAAATTTTAGCACCTATATTGGAGCTGGACAAACTGAATTCAAATCCATTTCTGTTATTTGTTTGTTATGTGAGCTTTGGACAATTTCTTAGATTCACTGAATGTCAAGACCCTCATCCCTAAAATGGAAAAAGAAAATCCCGTTTCACAAGACTGTTATCAGAATTAAATTAAATCATGCATGTAAAGCACTGTATTAATCAGAATACCTTCCATTGCAAATGACAGAAAGTAAGCCCCAAAGGAAATGTATTAGGTTATATAACCCAGAATACCAGCTTCAGGCAGTGCTGGATCTAGGAGCACCAAAGATAGGACCAGGCCTCAGGCTTTCTCCCCACCACTCAACTCTGTCGTCCTTGGCTTGTAGTCCTTTGCAGAGAGGCTTTCTGCATGTAGTGCCTTCCTGGCCCCCGGAGGCCCCAAACCCACATGGTCCTGATTGCTCGTGATCCCTGTAGTGCAAGGGTGATCGATCTAGTGATGGCTCCTATAGCAATCCTGGGAACGTCTCTGGTTCACATAAGCTGGTTCACCAGCTTGGCTCACACATCAGCCCTAAATCAATCATCTCTGTGGCCAAGACCAGCCACATGCCCGCCCTTGGTGGGAAGAAAGAGAGTAACAGCAAGGAGTGAACTTGGAGGAGCTCCACCCAGGAGGAATGGCGGTTTCCTAAAGGTAGAGAAGTTGAGGCTAAAACCATTTACCACAACTCCAAGTTTCAACAGAAAATGGAACTGGGTTTTCAAACTGGCACCCTTTGCAGAAAGTCGCCTGTGGATGCATTCTGGGTCGCCCCTAACAGTGTGCTCCAAAATGGACATTCATTGGCCACACGAAGTATTGCTGTGGGGAGTGTAAATTCACACAGCTCTCCCGAAGGGTGATGCGGCAATAGCTATCTAAACTGAAAAATTAAAAACTATCTAAATTAAAATTATCTAAATTAAATTAACCTATCTAAATTAAAAGAGCGCCCCACGAAGTGCTCTGGATTTTGACCCAACAATTCCACTTCTGAATTTATCCTATGAATATACTCAGACGCAGGTAGTTCTGAGAAATGACTGCATAGAAGACCATATATTGCAGTGCAGTTTATAAGAGTGAGAGACTGGAAACCACCTAAATGCCCAGCAGGGGAGGACGAGTTAAGGAAAGTATGACGCAGGGATTCAAATGAATCCTAGAAACAATAAGAAAAAATGAAGAAAAAAAAACCAAAAAAAGCCAACCTTCTTTATGGACTGACATGAACCCATCTGTCAAATACTGTGTGGAGTGGCAAAAGCAAAGTGCAGGGGAGGGCATACAGCATGGCTCCATTTGCTTAAGACCTGGGGAAATGTCAGTGTGGTGTGTGTGTTTGCTCTCATGTGTCTAGAAGGATTGACAAGAAATTGGTAACATTGCTTCTCTGTCCAGGTGAGAGCTGGACGGGTAGGTCTAGGGGTTGACTTTCTGCTGAATATCGTATCGGATTAGCATATGTTCATATTATACTTTTGAACCAGGTGACTCTATCACTTATTTGAAAATAAAGTAAAAACATTGTTATTAAAAAAAATGATTTGCAGGGCTGAGGTTTGTATTCAGAGTTCATACACAGCCTGGAATCTCAAAGGAAAAAATATGTCAACACATTTATTCCTTCAGCTTTTCCTTCGTGTGGCTAATGACCTAAGTGTTTGAGAAACACATGGGAATGGGGGCGCCTGGGTTCAGCCGGTTAAGCGTCTGCCTTCGGCTCAGGTCATGATCACAGGGTGCTGGGATCGAGCCCCGCATTGGGCTCCCTGCTCAGCGGGGAGCCTCCTTCTCCCTCTCCCTCACCCCCCTGCTTGTGCTCTCTCTCTCTCTCAAATAAATAAATAAAATCTTTAAAAAGGAAAGGAAAGGAAAGGAAAGGAAAGGAAAGGAAAGGAAAGGAAAGGAAAGGAAAGGAAAGGAAGAAGAAAGAAAGAAAGAAAGAAAGAAAGAAAGAAAGAAAGAAAGAAAGAAGAAAGACAGACATGGGAATGGCTTCCATGGGATGGAGTGAATCAGGGAAGGCTTCTTGATAGAAAATTCCATGTGGTTCTTGAAAGCCGAATAAGAGCTCAGTGTATGGAGAAGGAGGAGGGGTTTCCAGGCCAAGGGGACAGCATGTGCCTAAAGCCTCAGCATTATCAAAACACACTGTGAATGGACCGAGCTAAATTCCTAGAAGGGGGAGGAGGCGTATGCTCGGAGGGGGTGGGGCAGGATGGGAGAGGTCAGCTGGGGCCCAGTTACCACAAAGAGCTCAGGCCCTACCCCACAGGCTATGGGGATCTACAGGTGGGTTTGAGGCAGGGCAGCGTCCTGGTCTGTGTTCAGCTGGGTTTGAGGAAGCCAGGCCTGGCCAAACCACAGCCCAGCGGGTTAATGAAAAGGCCCAAGCGCCAGGGACCAAAATGCCCTCCTTTTGGTGGCTTTACCTTCACACACCGGTGTTTGCGGCCTGCCAGTTATAGCATTCTGCCTTAAAAAGGAAATGCTCCTGAGGAAGAAGCCAATTATCTCTGCACCTTGGAGACAGCTGTATTTATCCCTCCTCCTTCCAAGCACCCGTCCACAGTGGGCACTGGGTGGCGCCCCCAGGGCATGAGCCGGGCCTGGCTGAGCCAGCCCCTGCTTTGTGCAACCCTTCTGGCCCCTTCCTCTTGGTGACCCACGCATCTTCTGGTTCTGGAAGGCACTAAATTGTGTGGCAAGGCTGGAAGGTAGCCAGTTGTCCAGGAGCCCCACCCTTCAGGCTCTGAGACTATCCTTGCCCTCCTCCCCCTCCTTCCAGAATGTTCTTCTCACATTTTCTGTCTGCTCTTCCCTTCCCATCATATCTGCTCCCAGACATGAATTATCCCTGACCACAAGAGTGCCTGGGACAGCCAGATGGCCTGTCTGCTCTGTCCCACCAAGGGGCCAGTTACTGGAAACATCAATGAACCGTGTTTCTCTCCCACACAGGGAACCTGCGCGCCAGCCAGGACATCAAGGAGGAGGAAGCAGGGATTCAGAAAGGGTCTTGGGACCCCTAAAATCCCACCACCCACCCCGGCTCCGGCCCACTGATGGGGGCTTTACTGTTCTATAGGCTCAATTTAAAAGAAAGACTTTACAAGGTAACTATTTTCTCACTTTAAAAAAAAATTACATAGGTGGTCTATGTTGATTAATTTTTAAATCAGCATATAGAAATAAGCAAAAGAGAGAGGGGGGTTATAACATAACGTACAATCTGAATATCCTGAAATAACTGACATTCATTCTGTTGACTTATATTCCTTTTTTTTTTTAAAGATCTTATTTATTTGACAGAGATAGAGACAGCCAGCGAGAGAGGGAACACAAGCAGGGGGAGTGGGAGAGGAAGAAGCAGGCTCCCAGCAGAGGAGCCTGATGTGGGGCTCGATCCCAGATCGCCGGGATCACGCCCTGAGCCAAAGGCAGACGCTTAACCGCTGTGCCACCCAGGCGCCCCTGATTTATATTCCTTAATCCTTTTTCTCAGAAATAGAATCATATGGCATACTTTGTTTTATAACCTGATTGTCTACTTACTGAGTCATAACCATCATTCTAAGACATTAGATCGTCTTCTACCGCGGTATCTCAATTAGGCTACGTAGGACTTGAAGGTTTTGATGTCCCACGGTGGATATAACCACCACCACGTCCCATTCTTCTTGCATTCCAATATTTTGGCCCATGTAGACAGTGCTTCAGTGAACATTTGTATGCCCATAACTTTCATGCTTGCTCAATCACTCTCTTTATAATTAACTTCTAGAAGGAAATGTGCTGTCTTCGGCATCTGAGTTATTCTGCCACATGATAGAAAAATCCATTTTCTCCACAGGATTAAATCCCATGTCAGCAACTTGTCAAAGGTGTGGGTCCCCTGAACGGAGCATACCTACCCTGGGGATGGGAGACGACAATGACCAGCAGAACGTCCTCAAGGAGGGACAGAGAGCCACAGGAATGAAGCCATATTAGGCACACAAGCCATTAGGTCAACAGGCGGTAGCCTCGTTCATTATGGTGATGCCTCCATGTTAAAACACTGCCTACCTCAATCCTCACGAAAAGTCCCCGAATAGGTAGGATTCCTGCTTCCAGCTGAGGAAACAGGCTCTGAGGGGTTAGGACATTTGCTCAGTATCATGGAGCTGGCAAGAGCAGAGCCAGATCCAAGGGAACCCTCCAGGCTCTGAGGGACGGGCCCTGCCCCACGCTGTGAAGGGGATGGCTCAGACTTCTGCTCAAACAGGGCTGCTGCAGGGCAACTGGGATGGCTGCGCCTTGTCCCCTAACAAATGCTCCCCAGGTCACTGGCAGGAATATAGGCTGCTGAGAGCCAAGGGCAAGTTTCCAGATAACTTCCCTAGAACAGTTCTCTGCGAAAAGCTGGCTTGGAGGACTGGCACTCAAATTCAAACCATTTCCACGTGCAGTTGGAGGTGGGAGGCAGTGGGGCATCGCCTCTCAGATATCCCTTGTGTGCCCGGAACATGCCTGGACCCCACAAGAGACTGTGGCAGGTGGTAGCAGAACTTCCAAGGGGGACGGGGGGAGGAATGACGAAAAACCACGAGCTGTGGGCTTCTCATCTCACTCCTTTACCCACGAATGAGTGTTGGGTTTGATACACTGATTGGAAGTGACTAAATAAACACCGGTCTCTGGCAAAGCCAATGTCAACTTTGCCCTGCCCTTCTCACGCTTCAGAGTACCTTAAGATTCCGAGCCTGTATAGAAATATACGCTCCATTGTTGAACAGCCTCTCCACCTGAGACGCAGCCTCCAGTTACAAGTCAGCTCAGGCAGAAATCCATGTGCGTACTTTGCCTAGGAGAAATATTCTTGTCACATAAGAATCCCTCTATTAATCAAAAATCACATTATGGCTCCTGGAATGAAGTTTCCTTTACTACTCTTTAATAATAAGCCCGAGATAAGATAAAATTGGTAATTGCACGTTCTCTTCTGATGGGAGATAATACAAAAGTGCTATAGAAATTTGACTTAAAAGAGTATATTCACTTGGCTAATAGGCTTCCATTATGCAGTCTTTACTTATTCATTCATTACAATTTTTGCCACATATGGAAAACTTTAATTGGAAGTTACTTATTACATTGTTCCTGAGTGTTAACAGCAGAGGAAAGTTTTCGATAATCAAAGAGGGATGAATGCAGTAGAAGCCCAGGATTTTATAGAGAGCGAGACCTGCTGGTGGAGAGCTCCTCCCCCAACCACAGCAGAGGGCTTCCTCAACACAGGACCTTCAGATCAGAGATTAAAGACTCATCTCATATGGACAAACGCGGGTATTTTTCAGTGGCTGAAAGTCCAGTCAATGGATTCTACAAAATATAATAATACATGCATTTTATTTTATGTATAACCCATATGGCAGAAGGCAATGGACCCCACGATGGGGCCACTGTCCACAGGCAAAGGAGAACAATCAGAAGGACGGCCACCCTTCCGCTTACGGGCATGCTTTGTGAGCTCTTTCCAGCTAACAAGTTATGCCTTAATTACCAGTCAATGCCTATTAATCAATTAAATCATATTTACACTGCCAACATCAGCCAGCCAAAATCGAGCAGTACTTTCACAAGGGAATGTTCCTGATCGAGAGGCAAAGCCCAACAAACACCTAACATAACTCATGTCATTGAAGTCAAAACCACAGCTTGCCGGGGGTGGGGGTGGGGGTGCAGTGGCTTACCTCAGCCTGGCTGGGGCTTGGTCCTTCTCTGGGACATCCCTCAAAGGTGCGGACTCAGCACCAGGGGGGTGTCTGTGACCCAGAGAGAACAATAATCATCTCTGTGAACTGTGTTTCCCTGGACCTTACTCAGAATGCAAAACGGAAGCAAAATGAAAATGTGTTCATTTACATCTGAGAAGTAGGTGTGAGCTCTCTCCACCCAAATGGCAGCTCTAGAAGGAAGGCTGGTGAGGACTTGTTACCATCATCACCATCATCACCATCTTAGAGATACCAGTGTCAGAAGGATTATGATCTCACCAAACCCCCCATGGTAAATGGTAGAGAACTTGAGAAGCCAGCCTTCTGATCCCTCCCTCCCTGAACCAGAGACGCCAACTGCTCAGAGGGATCCAGGCAGAAAGTCCTGTCTAAACAAGCGAATGACCCACTTTGGACCAAGCGGAAATTTGTGAACCAACTCTTGCCCTCAGACTTGGCATGCTGCATATTTATGGAGCTTGGATCCTTCTCCAGAGAAGAGTCTTGTGAAAAATGCTTTCTCTAGCAAAGCTTGCGTCTAATCTGTCCTTGTCCTTAGAGGTCTCGTTAATCAAACCTTAGGAGATTGAGAAAATGAGATGGCAACCCTCCGATATAAATTATGGTGGCCCCTCTGTTAATTAAGAGCACACTGCGGGCGGCACCCAGTCTTGCATGGACTGGTGAAAAGCCGCACCCAAGGAGAGAAAGCAGCTCACTGAGGGTCCCCAAGGCACGCTCCCCAGAAACACGTGTGGGGAAAATCTAGCGTGAAGCAAACTAAAGATGCCGAGCAGGGCCCACCAGCCATTCCCAGAAGCAATGGAAACCAGTGTGCCCCAGCCAGAGCTCCCAGGACACTCTGGCCCATCCCTTACTCATTCCACAGCATTGAGTATCTGCCTTGCACCAACCAAAGGAACTGCTATCACTCCCCTGAAGGAGCTCACAGTCTGGGTCTGGCAGTGAGAAGGCGGGTGACGGGCAAGTCACCAGATGATTTTATATACAGAACAATCAGTGTTGAGGTCACCATCCATATGGCATGGGAGGAGACCCCAGAAGAGGGGACCTCACCCAGATTACAGCTGGGGGGTAGGAAAGACTTATCCATGGAAGGGGTGCTTGAACTGAGTCTTGAAGAATGGCTAGAGGCTCTCCAGATGGTCAAACGGCAGCAGACCACTCCTGCAGGGGACACAGCATGTGCAAATGAGTGAAGCTGGAGGAACATAGGCAGCTATCACGACAGTGGTGGGGAACATAAAAGATCCATCCGAGTTCCTCAAGGCCAACTCCATGAACCCACTCCCTTCTGGTGGTGTATGCCAGGCCCCCATGAATGTTTATTGAATGGGACCAGCCATCGCCAGNCTATCACGACAGTGGTGGGGAACATAAAAGATCCATCCGAGTTCCTCAAGGCCAACTCCACGAACCCACTCCCTTCTGGTGGTGTATGCCAGGCCCCCATGAATGTTTATTGAATGGGACCAGCCATCGCCAGAGCCTTGGGCACTCAGGTACCATGCAGCAGTCCCCTGGTTCGTGACTTGATGCCCAAGGAATGTCACTGGGGAGCCCAGACCTGCTGGTTTCACACAAGAGGTCCCCAGAGACTGCTCTTCCTGTTTTCTTCATCTCAAAAATGGGATTAATAACACCTGCTCTGAAGGACTATTCTAGGCATTTAAAATAATGTCTACAAAACACCTGGAGCAAAGGTAGCAGGAGGTCCATAACGGCAGCTTTGCTGCTGTTGTTATTTCAGGGAATCCCGGCTGGGCCTGGGGTGATCCTGAAGCCACACAGACAACATCACCTGTCACACACTCGCCTGCCGATTCGGGTTAACAGCCGGTCAACTGGGTGACAGTGTTCGTGCCTCCAAAGACCCCTAAGGCTACGCTCTGCCTTGTCGTGAGGCTTACCTCTTGATACTCCCCGAATCTGGACACCGCCTTTCCTCTTCTCCGGTTCCCTGTGCTTAAAGAACACACCCTCCATTTATTATTAATTAGAACCAAAAAAGAATGGCAAAGGAAAGTCTGTTGGAGGGGAAAATGCTATCGCAGTCCTGAAACAAATAGAAATGGTGTTGTTTGCTCTTTGGACTGACGGCACTACCTCTCTGCTGCTATATGGAATGTTCTGAGCTAATAGTTACTTCCTTCCTTTCCTCTCCTTCTTTCTTTTCCTTCCTTCCTTCCTTCCTTCCTTCCTTCTCTCCCTTTGTGCTTCCACTTTTACCAATCAACTCTAGGGGGTCCTTTGAGGCGAGGAAATTAACTCTATTTATTATAGGCATGATTATTAGTATCCACTTTCACTACCTCCACAACCACCCAACAGATCCTGCCATTAAGAAAAAAACCAGAAATGGGGCACCTGGGTGGCACAGCGGTTAAGCGTCTGCCTTCGGCTCAGGGCGTGATCCTGGCGTTATGGGATCGAGCCCCGCATCAGGCTCCTCCGCTATGAGCCTGCTTCTTCCTCTCCCACTCCCCCTGCTTGTGTTCCCTCTCTCGCTGGCTGTCTCCATCTCTGTTGAATAAATAAATAAAATCTTTAAAAAAAAAAAAAAAGAAAAAGAAAAAAACCAGAACTGAGAGTCCCATGTCTCAGGAACCCCTCAGTCCCAGGCAGAGCAGGGACCGTTGTGCAGACTTGCCTGGGCTTTATGAATTCCACGCTCTATGAATTCCAACTCCATCCGCCATGTACTGTTACCTTGGGCAAGTTACTTACCCTCTNGCTCTATGAATTCCAACTCCATCCGCCATGTACTGTTACCTTGGGCAAGTTACTTACCCTCTCTGAGCTCCCATTTCTCATCCATAAAATGATAATAAGACCTATCGCATAGTTGTGAGTGCTTGTCACACAGTAGACAATAAGTAAATGACACGGTTTTCTAGTTTTAACGTCATGATTCTCTCCCTTTCTGAGTGTGCAGGGATGTCCTGTTGACAAGGATATTCACCATTGTCCATGAAGAGTCCATGCAGAATTCAACTCCTAAGTCTTCCTTGACTCCCATCTCCCTCACGGGAACATCAGCCTTCTACTCGATGTCCTTATCAAGTTACTGTGGTTCTCCTCCAAAAATCTGGGGAAGAGACACCCTCCTTCAAGAAGTCTTCCTAGATTGACTCTGCCTGTGGCCAATCATGCTCCTTTTCAGTCTCTCAGCAGGAAAGAACAAGCACATTCAGATGAGATTGCAAAGGGAATTTAATAAAGGGACCATTTACAGAAATAGGGATATGGCTTAAAGAAGAGATTAGCAATGGCGAGAAACCTTGGCCTCAAGGGAATGGTGTTCTCAGAACCTGGTGGGAGCTAGAGGCAGGCTGGAATCGGCCAAACCCAGGCAGAAACCATAGGACTGGAAGCCCAGGAGACGCATTGCATCCCGGTCAGTCTCCGTGGCCCCAGAGCACAGGATGGGGAAGGGAAGGGAATGATCTGGGGTAGGGGCATGAATGGAAAAGAAAGCACACCCCTGTCATTCCAGCTTCCCCATCAGGTCCGCAAACAGATAACTAGGGCGGAATCTGCTACTTGAGACATTTACATTTTCCATTTGAGGGTCTTTTGTAGTGGCTATGGTGTTACAGCCCAGTATAGTAATATGTTCCCCACAAGCCTTAATCTACGTCTGCTCTTTCCTAAGGATTTCCCTCTGATGGCAGAAAGCTTACCATTTTTGAGCACCTACTATGTGCCAAGCCCTGAGGCTCGCAGGATCCTGGCAACGATCCTGTAAGGACCTGTGTCTTGAGGATTAGGAAAGCAAGGCTCAGAAAAATAAGAGTCTTGACCAAGTTCACTCAGGCGGGATCCGAATCTGGCTCTGACTGTGAAGCCTACGGCTCTGCGACACGAGACTCCACGGTTTCACGAAAGAGCGCAGGCCCTGCCTCCCTCCACCAGAGCCCCCTGCCCCGCGGGATTTGTTCAGGACATTATTACTTGGTCTGTCTGCGCAGAGGTGGTTAACAGGTCAAACTGCACAATGCACATGCCTCCTGCAGCTTACCTTTGGTGGGGTGAACCAGCACAGAGCCGAGACACGCTTCGTCCACGGCAGGAGACCAGTGGTCCAGCCTGCGAAGGGAGCAGAGAAGGCAAGGCTTTGACTTCTCAGCCTCCGAAATGAGAAGTTTCTGCCTCCCACTCTGATTCACAGTATGAGACTCCCACACAAGAAATGAGAAGAAGAGGTGGTGTGATCAAAAAAATAGAAAAAAAAAAAAAGACGAATGTCCACTACCAAGTCATTGGAGGTCTTTTTAAAATAAGCAGCATTCTCATCTCCATGGAAGCTTCTGGGTGTGAGTTGAGGTACGCCCAAGGGCCGTCAGCAGATTTCAGTCTGTGGGTCCTGTGTGCGGCATGCCCCCCAGTGAACTCAGTGGCAGGTAAAAAAGGCCATGGGCTGCTCTCTTCTTCATGGACACAGAACAGATCTTGAAACGCTCACGCCGGGCATCCTCCTCCCTCCCAATGCCAAACCACGTGCCAGCTTCCCGGTTACCGCGCCAAGGAGCTGGCGGACCTGCCTGACGGTGCTTCCTCCTGTCTAGCTCACGTCTCTCATGCTCTAGTCTGGCCAGCCCAGCTCCTCTCTCCACCACCTCACAGAGATGGAGAACAGCTGGTCCTTGATCCTCTGGAGAACAACTTTGCAGAGGTTTGTTTGAGTGGAAACACCAGGGTCCTGAGGAATGTTCCCCTTTGTGTGAAAACGAATGACTTCCTCTCAGGGCCGCTCGGAGGGGCTTCCACCTGAGTTGTGGGAACTTCAAAGGCTCCCCACATTTCTGTTCCAGAGGCTGCGGGCGGGCTGGGGCTTCCTCCCACTGCTGCTACCCAGGGCTCTGCGGCCTCTGCCATCAACCCAGGGCAGAGCCGCTGCCGCAGGGCCAAGGGCGCACGTGCGATGGGCATGGGGCGTCGGTGTCGGCCTCGGCACAGATGCAGACGGCGGNGGGGCGTCGGTGTCGGCCTCGGCACAGATGCAGACGGCGGCTGGTGCCTGGAGTGGCCGTGTGCCTCCAAAACCCCTTGCTCTCTTTACATTATTAAGAATCTCTGCTTAGAAAGCCAAGGGACCTGAGGGGACACAGCATCCAGCTAAGGCCTCGCTCGTACCTTTGGTTTCAGTTTGTAATAAACATTTATGTCCAAGTTACAACAAGTCCTGGAAAAGGCAGCTTTTAATAGAAACACAGATCCTTCACGATGTGTTCATTACAGGCCTCCCCTGGCCTTTCCAATATATGCTTTCCGTGCATTTTTAAACACGTGTGCCTTCTTTACAAACCGAGCCTAGCAAGCAGCTCTCCTACATGCCGCTCTATCCCGCCATAGACCGCTGGTTCTCTTTCAGTGACTTTGTCAAGCTTCTTTTGAGATTCATCTGACCGCAGGTGTCAGGTAAGAACGGGACTTTGTCCAAGAGGAACAAGGACTCTGCAGAAGGGGAGGGAGGGAGGCTCAGGAGCGAGAGGGTACCCCGGGGATGGCCGCACCCATCCTCGGGCCTACCCACCGGGCCTCCGGGCCTGTCTACGGAGACAGCCGCTTGGTGGGCCCAACGGCAGAGCGTTTTAATTGCCATGTCCCCGGTGACATCAGATCTCACAAGCAACCTCCATAAATCACACCTGACAGCTACCGGGCTTGTCCAACGCTAAACACAAGTGGAATCTTCTTTTAAGTTGAGTCTTAAGTTATAGGCGGCAGCATCACCCTTCAGCAAACATCTGTAGTTCATCTTATCGTTTGAAGAAATATATGAGTTTCACTGTCTTTTTTTTTTTTTTCTTTAAGGCTTTTGCAGCTTCTGTCCTTGATTTGTTTGAAGGCCATCTGCTACATATAAAATTGGGGGTGGGGGCACGCTGTGGAAAAGGAACATTTGGGAGATGTACAGGCTGGGAGAAAATGCGAAAGCCGAGCGCGCTTTCGGCAGCTTCGGTGGGCAGACCGCTTTCCTTTCTGGACGCCCGGCCCCTGAGAGTGTTAGACGTGGGACACGGCCATTTGTTCCGGCTGAGGCCGGTTCTGGTTCCGTCTCGTGGCCATTCCTCTACCACGGAGAGCCAGTGTTGGTGATTCTGAGGGTTTTCAAAATTTGCAAAGACGTGCTGCCCTTGACCTCCAAGGCTCCGCTAAAGCTGCCCCCGAGGACCGCAGGATGAAATGGGGCGCCCAGGCACCCAGGGGGCCACTTCTCACAAGAATGGCAACGAAGGCCCATCTGGGGAGTGTATGTCATGGCATGAAGTTACCACAGGGTGGTAGAAGTTGTGCAGCTCCCTGTCCTCACGCGGGCATTCTTCCCTGAGAAGCAGAGGGAAAAGAAACCAAGCACTCCAATGCACGGAATGGCAGCCAGGGGTTTCCTGCCCCTCCCGCCCAAACGGAGGTGTCTGAGCTGACGCTGGCTCTATGGAGGTACCAGATGTTTCAACGTTTGACCCTGAAGTCATCGCCACCCCTCCCCATGCCTGGCTCAGTTTAATATGGGCCAGGCAGCCCACATCACTAAGTCGCGGAGAGTATCACTTCATTTGCCAGGAAATTAATTTCAAGGATATATTTGATGACCAGGGTGGTGGCTGGTTTGCCACTACGGCGGAGCAAAAACAGTGACAGTGGTGGCAAGTTCATCATAACACCAGCGTTCCCTTCACCCTGGAAGGTTCTGTCTTTATTACGTCGGCCAAAGAGGTTCTTATCAATCCCAGAGCTTCCAACACCCAGTTTCATTTCCTCCTCTGTCCCGCAAGGTCCAAATGCTTTTGTAAAACTGATCAAGGCATTTATTATGATTATTATTTAGTAGTATTATCAGCAGTATTGGTTTTATTGTTATAATTTATAGAAAAGTTGTATAAAGTTCCAGCTCAGTCTTTTGTGGGGTTCTCCTGTTTTTATTTTTCCTGTAGCACTTTGGCATGCAGCCACAAAAAAAAAAAAAAGAAAAGAAAACAGAAAAAAAAATCAAGTGATGCATTGAGCCACAGGTTTTAAAGGCACACGTGAGCCTTCGCCCCTAAAAAGATAAAGTATCATCCATTCTGTCTGGGGGTTTAACGGAACAAGGCCCTTCCGGAGCCGAATGCTCGGCGTCTGGCCAGGTCTGACTTTGCCACACGGCTTTACCTGCCGTGAGAAGGCAGTGTGGGGCCACACTGGCCCCCTTCATGTGCAAGGGGCTGTGACTGTCCCCCCACCCTGCGTGCCCACGCACCCACAAGGCCAGTGGAAACCCCAAAACAGGTAAGCATGGGGATCCTTTGTGTAACGGCACAAATTGACCCTACTCTGTCAAGCCTATGGATTTATGGGATGGAGAAAATGTTATCCCAAAGGGAGAAAAAAAAAAAGACTTTCTTGTCAATCACTTCCTGTAAGCCGAGGCAACAAACTGACTTGCAGCTGGTTAGCCACTTGGTAAAGAACTGCAAGAAAAGGGGGCACCTGGCTGGCTCAGTCGGTTAAGTGTCCTACTCTTGGTTTCGGCTCTGGTCATGATCTTAGGGTCGTGGGATCGAGCCATGTCGGGGGGCTCCATGCTCAGTGGAGAGAAATTCTCTCCCTCTCCTTCTGCCCGTCTCCCCCACTTCGCATGTACTCTCTCTTTCTCAAATAAGTAAATCTTAAAAAAAAAAAAAAAGAATTGCAGCACAGTTGTTTTTTTCAGAGTCAATTTCAGCAGTAAGAGTGGAGGGGGGCCGGGGGCTCCAGTGAGCTGTGCTCCCCGGCCGAGCCCCACTTCCTCCGTCGCTGCTGCGGACCACTTGTGCTGCTCAGCAGTCGTGGGCGTGATTTGTTGGTGCACTTTTATGTGGAAGTGCCTGCATCTGCCGGGGTCTGCAGGGCTACCTCCTTGACAGTTCCAGATGTTCCGAAGATGAAATACCTCCTGCTCGAGGAACTGTGCCACGAGGAGCCCCGAAAGTGCTCCAAATACAGTTTAAAAAGGCATCTGTCTTAAAATAATTTCAACATCTCACTTGTCTATTTATAAGCCCTGTCAGATGGGTGTTTGGACCCTCGCAGACGCGTTTGAGGGGCTCGTTTTTACATCGAGGTATTCTAACCGATGGAGTTTCAAACCTTTGCCCTTATTTCTTTCTCCGCCAGGGCCCACCCCTTCAACCTGCCTTCCAACACCACTGGGGTGGGTCTTTTGACATTCCGCTGGGGGCAGAAGGGCCTTTCCGTCTTTCCATGGGGCCGGTCAGCAGTGACCAGGCTTGGCATCAGGAGAAGGCAGGAAGGAGCCATGTATCCCTGGCCTGGATCAACTCAAGATTCCTTAGTAAGAAGGCCCCTAGGCCAGGCCCACTTCTCCCTCAGACCTCGTAACTCACCACACCGCCGACCTCTCAAAATAGGAAGGAGACTTGACCCTGACCAGGACTTCGGAGCGGTGCCCGCGCCTGCGTTTCTGCAGGTGAAAAGCTACTCCCGAGACCACCCTTTAGAAAACCATTCCCACTAGTTCTGGTGCGGAGTCCTGTTATTCTTGGGTCATTTAACTCCGCTCTCAGGGAAGAGTCGAGAATGGTGCTAAGTTGTAAATCACTCCTCTCTGGAATGGATTTGTACCAGAACTGATCTGCCCGAGCATTCCTGCCTTGCTGGACCATGGTAAAGAGATTATGGTATGTAAAATTCGGCTAAACATAGCTTGTTTCGATTTCCTACTTTCCTGGTTGTCCGTCTCGCTAGGAAAGGTTAAGACCTAGGAGGGAAACGGCATCACTCTCACACCAGGCCAACACGTCCCTCTCAGATGGGGTCCCTGTGTGGGGATAGTGCAAGGCTTGAGTCCAAGAAACTCGGCCCCATCAAACAGACATTCATAAAGTTGGTCTTTGGGTGGTTTTAACTGGTCCTTCCCGCAAAGCTGCAAAAATCGAAGGCAGCAAACACAGAAGGCAGCCTGCGGTGGTGTGAGGGTGTCGATCTCTATTCACATAGTCACCGTTTCACCCAGTTGAAATGAGCCTTTGCTTTTCCCTGACGTCACTAGCAGAGCCTTAAAACTGCAGTGACATCATCTTCACTGATCTGGTTGCCCTGCTGGGGACTCTTCCAGAAGCCCTTCTATCCATATGCATAGTGGTTGCTCAAGCTGTTAGTCTCTTGAGATTGCATCTTGCGATCCAAATATCCGATTGGAAAAAAAAAAGAAAGAAAATCTCTCATTTCTTCCTGCCCATTTGATTACATATGTCCACTAGCCTGCTGGAAGAGGTGCGTCCTAGAGAGGAGGACTGTAATGCACGCCATCAGTGTCTCAGTCTGCAAATCCCCGGGATCCCTTTTGCGGTCTGCAGCGTACATTTTGCGCATGTGAAAGATCCAGAGTTGCTTCCCTGAGTGGGCAGCGTGGATGGTGCCCAGCTGGCAGAACACGGTGAGCAGGTGAGAAGACGAGGGGCCCACGACAGAGGGGCCCACGCTCCACCCTGTGTGCGCAGAGAGGAGGGGAGCTGCCACCATGGTCAGACAGACGTGAGCAAAGACATCTGCAAATTAACAAATCCCAGCCTCTGGGGCCATGTCATGCATTCGTCTTGCTGAATAAGGTAGAACCAGAAAGTAATTTTGATTAGTGTTCGTCCAAGCTATTTATCATAGGAAATCACACAACTGCGTTCGAGCCTGGGATTTTTACCCAGATAGCCCTGCCTGGTGTCTCAGTGGGGGGCAGGCTTGTCAGGTGACAGAGTCCCCTCTGCTTAACTTCTGTGCTGCAGTAGTCAATATTTAAGGGGCCCTGAAAGAAGATATTTTAAAATTACAAGCTCAAGAAAACAAACCAGAAGAAAGAGAATCCCTCTTTTATTTTCCCTTCACACAAAAGGAGTAAGCAGTAAATTTCACCCCTCCAGCAGGGGACCAAGACACCAGCAGTCCGAACTGAGAAAGAAACATCCTCTCGTGTAAGATATGAAAGAAATACTCGAATGGAAAGGTTTACTGAGGGTGAAGGAATCTTTATTAAGAATTACTTTTCAGGGGCGCCTGAGTGGCTTAGTAGTTAAGCGTCTGCCTTCGGCTCAGGGCGTGATCCCAGAGTCCTGGGATCGAGCCCCATATCGAGCTTCTCCGCTGGGAGCCTGCTTCTTCCTCTCCCACTCCCCCTGCCTGTGTTCCCTCTCTCATTGGCTGTATCTTTCTGTCAAATAAATAAATACAATCTTTAAAAAAAAATTACTTTTCAGAAAAAGAAATAGTCCTGGATTGAGATGAATAGTCTAGAAGTGGCATTTATAGGAACTTATAAATCTGTGCATCAATGTCTTCCTATGTGCCCGTGCATTTTTTTTTTACAAACAATTCATTTTCTTTCCCTATTTGTGCCGCCACGAATACACCACTTCCCAGTTATCTCGGGCAATAATGTCCACAGCTTTGTGAATTTTCTGGGGTCTGTAGCGAGGATAGAAAACGCCCGAGAGTGTCGTCTGCAGCACGCAAGGCATTTTTCAAATAGGTAAAGTCAGACCAACAAATCACTGGGAACTTCACTTCTTATCTGCCGGCCTTTGTTCGAAGAGAACACACGGGGTCCAGCACTTGTACTTGAAACATTCGACAGATTGTGTTTTTTCCCTCCTCACAGCCTTCTGTTCGACCAGTGGGTGGGTCTGTAGCGCCGTGCGAGATAGTTGAGGCAGGGTTCGGCCCAGAATTGGAAGAAGTTGTCAGTCCCCTCACCCTCCAGAGAGCTGGGCTCCCAGGCCACAGAGAAGACAGACCCTTGATGCAGCTAATGAGGACCGAAACACCTGCAGTGAAGCAAAGACAAAAAAAGTATTTTTTATCATTTCAGCAATCTCGGTTGGCTGCCTAAAGAGAAGCTGTCTTTCCAGATTTCCAGAATAGCTGTGCGGAGAGGGCTAAATCAGAGGCCTCCAAACCCCGCCATCTGGCTAAAACCTGAAAAATTCAGTCTGCAAGCGACATGACTTCCACATACTTCCAGGCAACTCTTTCTCTATTTGAAAATATCTGAAATTCTCACCACTTGCATAGAGACGTTCCACGTCATTCGAACGAAAGCCCAGTTTTATTTTCACTGATGCTGACTGGCCATATTACCAACACACTTCTTAAAGGATGAAGAAGCCTCCTTCATCCACAGGAAACCCAGCTATCTTTATGGAAACAGCAACCTCGGCATCTCTGGAGACATCGGGACACGTACGTTCTGCTCTGCTTGTCCCCCAGATATTTGGTGCTGTCGAGGCAGCATCCAGGGCTTGTGTAGGAAGCAGCAGCTTTAGAACTCATCCCACACCCCCGTCAGTGGGAAGCAGAGCCCCAGAGTGCCTAGCCCAGCGCTGGCCCACCGTAGGCACGCAATAAATCCTCGGTGATGCAGTGGCTTGTGGCAAACCGGTGTTTGCACATAGACGGTGGCTTCCTGGGGACCGTGCTCGGGGTTTGATGTGCCCTGTTTGGTGGGAACTGAGCAGCTGCTTCCTTGAGCCTAGGGATTTCTCAGTGAAGGAAATCCTGTAAGTATTTACAACCATTTAACAACTGCATGTATCCTGACAGTTTTACCTCCCAAATTTCTCTTGATACATGCCTCGCAGCCTCCACGCCACTGACACCTCTAACCCCCACCTGGCTCTATGCAAGGCCTTTAAGAAGCAGCTAGAACAATCTCTTTATGACGTGGATCTGCTTAAAGACCCACAGTGCCTTCCTACAGCATTAAGGGTCAAGGTCAAAGACCCACAGGAACCTTCTAGGTATGAGGTGACAGAGCCCTAGGGTCATGTGAGCCACCGTTTCTGGGCTCCCCCACCCCGTAGTAGCTTTCCTACATTTGCTCAGGGTCTGTTCCCTCTTCTTAGGGCATGCACCCCCAACCTGCCTTCACCTTGTGAACTCCTGCTAGCCCTTCGGCTCCCAGCTCCAATGCCATGTCCTCAGGAACGCCCTTCCTGACAGCTCGTGACCAGATCAGATCTCAGCCCTCACCTCCACACACATCCATAACCCTATAGCAGCCCCCGTGGTGCCCTTGAAAGCATGGCCCCATTTGTGAGGTCATTTGATTATATGGGGATTTCCTTCTAGAATCTAAATTCTTTGAGGGAGGGGACAAGGCCCGCTCTGCTCAATCTTGCATCCCCAGTGCCTGAAGAACCTGGTATGCAGTAGGTGCTCAATAAAAATGGACTGAATGTAAGAATAATTGACAGACTGCCAGGCAGGAAGCAGGAGAGATGGAAGGAAGAATGAGAGGGAGGGTGAGAAAGGGGCTGGCTGGCTGGAGAGACAGTAACAACCGGCTCCAACACATTGTGAATTCTTCACCACCATTTCTATGTCCCCGGATCCGTAAATCCTATGTAAATCCCTTCTCTCTTCTCCACGTACCTGCAAGTGAATCAAGAATGAAATGCTACAGACACAGAGAGAAAATGAGAGGAAAGGCTGGTTCTTCCATGATTCTTGGCTCATTCATTCATTCCACAAACACACCACGTGCCAGGCCCTGTGTTCATTGCTGGGGAGAAACATGTAGCACAGGGGATGGGAGCTGGTGGATCTTGATGACTCCACCTTACTGTGGGGCCTTGACCAAACCACCTACCTGCTCTGAGTTTCCCCCATAAAGTGATGAGGTTGAGTGATTCCTAATAACCCTTCCAAAAATAATGTATTTCATTGCCCCTAAACTGATCAATTATCAATTGATCACTTAGTCTGTACAAGACACTATGGTATTTCCCTATATTAGCTCATTTGATCCTCAACTACCCTGTGAGAGAGGCAAGATGATTCTAAATAAGGGGAACTGTTGGGGCGCCTGGGTGGCTCAGTTGTTAACATCTGCCTTTGGCTCAGGGCGTGATCCCAGGGCCCTGGGATCAAGCCCTGCATCAGGCTCCCTGCTCTGCTGGGAGCCTGCTTCTTCCTCTCCCACTCTCCCTGCTTGTGTTCCCTCTCTCACTGGTTGTCTCTCTCTCCGTCAAATAAATAAATAAAATCATAAATAAATAAATAAATAAATAAATAAATAAGGGTAACAGAGGCAAGAGAGGTTAGCTGACTTGCCAGTGGTCAACAAGCTAAGAAGTAACAATTGAGATGTGAACCAACATCCCCTGACTCTACTCTGCTACGTGACCTCACATTGCATGACGCCCTCTAACGAAGCCAGAGGTGGCCAGCCTTGGGGTATGATGGAAGAGGTGGAGGCACATTTGGTTCTCATGTTAAAGCAGGTGATTATCTCCAGTCCAGGTAACACCTTCCTTCAGGCCTTGAGAGACCCCTTACCCGGAAGCATAACTGTTTAGGAAGACTTCGAAGATCAGAGGTGAGCAGGAAACCCACTCTCCTGACCAAGGTTCTCAGCGGCTGTGGACTTTATCCAGGCCCTCGTTCCTTCCAAGAGGCAACTTCCTGAACTAAACCTTTACTGGTTGCCTTTTGCCTCCATCTGAGGCCATGAATTGCAGGCTCTCAAGCCAGATATGATCGCAAATAGATTTCATCTGGCCTCACAACTTCTAAAAATTGGAAGGCTTTACATAAAATTCCAAATACGTGACTTTGCTTGAAAAATCGGAAGGTGCGACTACAATCTCCCACGGCAACTGTCAGCTGGAGCTGAGTCGGAACTGCCCCCTTGGACAGACACGCTTTCGCGGGTTGACCACAGGCCCTACCACTCCTTACTGTCTCGTAAGAATGTTTGCTGGCATTTTGCATTTGGCAACTCTAGACCTCAGAACCAAATCCAGAGATGTGAGCCTGGCATTCAAAGCCTTCTGCAAACTGACCCCCAGTTTCTCTTTCCAGCCAACCTAAAGTCCCTGCTCTCTATCCTTCTAGAGTGGACCTACCCTGCAGACTCGTATTAATTATACATCATCCAAAGAGTGTTCCCTGTCTCCCCACACCTCTAGTCACGTCTGATTCTGCATCTTTTTCCCCCCTTGCTTGTGGCTTTACTGCTCAGTTGGAATCCGCACAAAAGGAGTGGAAACCCTGGCTTTTTTGCATCTCCACAGAGGAGCTGCTGCAGAAAGACCTGTTGCCTGGTTCCTTGCTGCCAACCATGGTGGGGCCCACAAAGCAGCCACTTTGGCACTGCCTGGGAGTTTGCTAGAAAGGCATAATCTCTGACCCCACCCCACACTGCTTAATCCGATTTTTATTTTAACAAGATCTCCCAGGTGAGCAGTCTCACTTTAGAGTTTGAGAGGCCATGGCCAAGTTGAGGAATTTCAAGTCAAAGCTAGGCTCGATGGCGGATCAGGGACTCACCCCTAAACCCACCCCCCGGTCTCTTCCCCAGACTGCTCAGCTTCTCCCATGGCATGACCGATTCAGCCAGGGGCCACTCTCTGAAGAGGTCAGAGCGAAGAAGGGCTCAGGGTCCTGGGAGTGAAGGCACGACCGCCCTTCACACGAAGAGTGCCGTCCAGGGGCCGCATCACAGCCCGGCTCAGCCGCAGTGGGAGGGGGGCGAGTTAGCCGTGGTGGGAAGCATTCTGACATCAAAGATGGTCCTGAGCTCCGAGAGGCACTCAGGGACCCTCTGGGGTGCTGGAGATGGTCCAACACAAAGGACGGTGTGTGCTACAGAGAAGAGCAAGAAAGCTCAACAGGACGTGGGGCCATCCCCATTGCGGTACTGGGATCACAGCATTGCAGCTCTGCCTCCCCCAAGGGGGCACAGCTCGAAACCGCCAATCAATCCGATAATGATTGATCAGAGAAAATGCTATACGCCAGCCACTGACTCTAGATGTGAGACAACAGACAAAAACCCACACCGCCATGAGGCTTATCGATGAGGGTAGGGAAACAGACAGGGAAACAAGAAAAAAGAGGATGGGAGGATAGGAAATGGTGCGTGCACATGTGCCTGCGTGTTTTGAGGTGAGAATTCTAATCATCTGAGCAGTTACATCTTAAAACGGGAGAGAGGAGAACTCAGTTCTGGGCTAAGCATTTTGCACAGATTAACTCTTCAATCCTCACAACAATCCTATGAGGTCAGGTGGTACCACAGGGTGGCCCCGAGGGTGGCCCCAGGGACCCCCAGTTCAGAGCCCTGTGCAAACCCCTCCCCTTCAGTGGGAGCTGCACCTGGTTACTGGCTTCTAGTAAACAAAATATGGCAAAAGGGAGGTGCCTGGGTGGCTCAGTCAGTTAAGCATCTGCCTTCAGCTCCGGTCAGGATCCTGCAGTCCTGGGATCAAGCCCCACATCGGGCTCCCTGCTCACCAGGGAGCCTGCTTCTCCCTCTGCCCGCCCCTGGCTCATGTTCTCTCTCTCCCTTTCAAATAAATAAATAAAGTCCTTAAAATATATATATGACAAGGGAGGCTGAATGGCTCAGTTTGTTGAATGACTGCCTTTGGCTCAGGTCATGATCCTGGGGTCCTCGGATCAAGTCCTGTGTCAGGCTCCTTGATCAGCGGGGAGTCTGCTTCTCCCTCTCCCGCTGCCTGCTGCTCCCCCTGCTTGTGCTCTCTCTCTCTCTCTGTCAAATAAATAAAATCTTTAAAATATATGTATATTTATATAATATATTATATATATTTTATATATATATCAGAAACTAGGTAACAACAATATTGTCTCCCATTCTCTCCCTCCATCTTTGGCTTCACTCTGGGAGGAGCAAACTGCAGGTTGTGAGCAGCCCTATAGATCCGTGTGGCAAGAACCTAATGTTCCCGGCCACCAGCCAGCGAGAACCTGAGGCCACCAGCAGATTCGTGAGTGCGAATGAATTTGGAGGCAGACTCTGCCCCAGTGGAGCCCCAAGAAGACCACAGCCCAGCCCTCACCCTGATTACATTTTTGTGAGAGACTCAGAGTCCCAGGTACCCAATAGCAACACTCATATTCCTTTTTTTTTT